>NC_137189.1:36501564-36856564 GCF_960531495.2 Zeus faber
GGTTTTACTGTTTTAAGCACCATTTTAACATTTTTAAGGAATGTAGAATGGTGCCTGTTGGTTTTACCGATCACTCCCTGGTTGTTTGCCGTGTTTTTATCGCCAATGTAAAGCCCAAAAGCGCATATTGGCATTTTAACACCACCCTACTATGTGACTCCAACTTTAAAGATGCTTTTAGGTTTTTTTGGGAAGGTTTTAGAGACAGAAAGCAGGATTTTATTTCCTTAAGACTGTGGTGGGACTATGGGAAGAGGGAGATAGAGCAGCTCTGTCGGCAGTATACTCTCAATGTCACACGGGACATCAGCAGATCTATGAGGGATCTGGAGACTGACATTGTGGAGTTACAGGGTGTAGTGGAACCCACTGGGAATCGAGATCACATTAAGGACCTCAAGTCTAAAAGAGCTGCTCTTGCAGACCTACTAGGCACCAAGGCGCAGGGGGCGCTGGTCCGCTCTCGCTTCCAGAGCGCAGCACTGATGGACGCACCATCTAGTTTCTTTTTTAGCCTGGAGAAGAGCAACGGGCAGAGCAGGTTTATCCACGCCCTGAGATCAGACACGGGACAGGAGCTCAGGAGGCCGGAGGAGATCCGGACGAGAGCCGTGGGCTTTTATACAGAGCTGTACAGAAGTGAGTACGAGGAGCAAAAAGAACTGTTTTACTCCTTTTGTGGGAATTTGCCCAGGGTCCCGGAAGATGTCAGTGCGGTGCTGGGGGAACCTCTGACCCTGCAGGATCTTTCCACGGCCCTGCAGAGCATGAAGGGGGGTAAGGCCCCTGGCATCGACGGGATTCCTGCAGAGTTTTACAAAGAGTTCTGGGAGGAGTTACGGGAGGACCTTTTAATGGTTTTTAATGAAGTTTTTAAAGATAAGTTATTGCCAGTCAGCTGCAGGAGGGCAGTCATCACTCTCCTACCCAAGAAAGGAGACCTGCAGGAGATCAAGAACTGGCGTCCTGTGTCCCTTCTGTGCACGGACTATAAAATCCTGTCGAGGGCACTGGCCAACAGGCTGAGGGAGGTGATGGACCTGGTCGTCCATCAGGACCAAACTTACTGTGTGCCTGGTAGGTCCATTCTGGACAATGTGTCCCTAATTCGGGATATTTTGGACGTCTCTAGTTCTCTGGGCATTGAAACTGGGCTCATTTCGCTAGACCAGGAAAAGGCGTTTGACCGGGTTGAGCACCCTTACCTCTGGAAAACTCTGGAGGCTTTTGGCCTCAGCCCTGGTCTGGTAGCCATGATCCAGGTTTTGTACCAGGACATCGAGAGTATACTGAAGATTAATGGAGGGCTGAGCGGCCCTTTTAAAGTGCGTAGAGGGGTGAGACAGGGCTGCCCCCTCTCAGGGATGTTGTACTCTCTGGCCATAGAACCATTGCTGTGTCAATTAAGGACGAACATCGAGGGTGTGTTTCTAAACGGTCTCGAGAGAAGCCACATTCTATCAGCCTATGCGGACGACGTCATTGTCTTAATAAAGAAACAGGACGAAATCAGCAAACTGGAGGGGATTGTCAGGGACTTTGGGCTGCTATCAGCAGCGAAAGTCAACTGGGGCAAAAGCGAAGCGCTGGCTGTGGGCGGATGGAGGGGGGGACTTTTAAAACTGCCAGGAGGCTTACGGTGGCGAAGGGATGGGTTTAAGTATCTGGGAGTGTTTTTAGGGAGCGAAAGTGTGGTGGGGAAGAATTGGGAAGGACTGCTAGGAAAGATACAGGGCAAGCTAAGAAAATGGAGGTGGGCACTGCCACAGCTGTCCTATAGGGGCAGGACGCTCATTATTAACAACCTGGTGGCCTCACAGCTGTGGCACAGAGTGGCCTGTGTCCAACCACCAGACCTGCTAGTTAGGAAGATACAGGCCGAGCTGATAGACTTCTTTTGGGGGCGGAATTTCCACTGGGTCAGGAAGGAAAGGGTCTTTCTGCCTAAAGAGGAAGGGGGGCACGGTGTGGTGGACATCAAAAGCAGAGTGGCAACTTTTAGGTTACAGTTTGTGCAGAAGTTGTTAACGGGGTACTTTAACGTTTGGAAGGACGTGGCGGGCTTGGTCTTAAAGAGGACTGGGAGGATGGGACTTGACCGCTCGTTGTTTTTAATGGACACGAGTCTTCTAAACAAGTCGGGCTTACCCCGTTTTTATCAGGAGCTTTTTAAAGCATGGGGGTTATTTAAGAACAGGAAAAGGGAGGCCGCAGATTCCCTCCACTGGCTCCTGGAGGAGCCGGTGATCGGAGGAGCCAGGCTGGATGTGCAGGACGGGGCCACTCCAGGACTGAGGAGCATCCTGAGGGAGGCGGGGGTCCTGACCCTGAGGCAGGTGGTGGCGGCGGCGGGGAGCGACCTGCAGGACGGCGAGGCCATGGCGGAGCGGCTGGGGGTGAGGTCCACCAGGATCGTACACCTGGTGCTCAAGAGGTGGAGGGAGACGCTCACGGAGGAGGAGCTGGCCCTGCTGAAGGAGTACGGCGAAGGCGCGGAGGAGCCAAACTCGGAGGATCCCTTCCCGGAGATGACCCTGACCCCCAACCTGGAGGGGTCCTCCGGGAAGCTGCTGCACAGGGCACGTTATGCAGAACTGGACCTGCACACAGCCAGCGGGAAGGCTTTTTACAAAGAGTGTGTGGTGGTTTTAAATAGGAAGGGACTGGAGGGGCGGCAGGACACTGTCTGGAGGGGACGGCTCCAGATGGGGGGACAGGAGGAGCCGTGTTGGAGGAGTTTTTACAAAGCTCCCTCCAAGAAAAGGACGGGGGACCTCCAATGGAGGGTCCTACATGGAGCCATAGCTGTCAACAGCTTTGTTTCTGTTTTTAATCCCACGGTCGCAAATGAATGTCCATTCTGCAAACTGCCAGAGTCCGTGTTTCACTGTTTTGCAGAGTGCGACAGACTTTTAGAGCTTTTTAGTCTTTTAAAGGAAAGTTTTAAGCTCTTCAAGGAGGAGTGGTCCAGAAACTGTTTTATTTTTGGGGCCGGATACTACAGGGCCAACGCAGAGAAATGGCGACTGCTTAATTTTCTAGTAGGGGAAGCGAAGATGGCCATCTACCTCACGAGGAGGAACAAACTGAGGGGAAAGGAGAGTGTTTTAGGAAGAGTGTTTGTAGCGTTGGTCAGGGCCAGAGTCTTGATTGATTTTAACTTTCACAGACTGATGAAGAGTCTGGACGTCTTCATCAAACTGTGGTGTTTTAACGACGCCATCTGTTCCCTGGTGGAGGACGACCTGTGCTTCCGGTCGTTTTTTAACGTGTAGGACTCTGTTAGTGAACCAAGTGTGTTTGTTGTATTGTCTGTAACTGTGAACTAGAGAAAATGTTAAAATAAAGATGCTTTAAAAATCAAAAAAATCCCTCCCTCTCTCCCTCTCTCTCTCTCTCTCTCTCCTCCCTCTCTCTCTCTCTCTCTCTCTCTCTCTCTCTCTCTCTCCCTCTCTCTCCCTCTCTCTCTCTCTCTCTCTCTCTCCCTCTCTCTCTCTCTCTCTCTTTCTCTCTCTCTCCCTCTCTCTCTCTCTCTCTCTCTCTCTCTCTCTCTCTCTCTCTCTCCCGTCTCTCTCTCTCCTCTCTCTCTCTGAGTGATTGGAGGTGTGAGCGAGTGGAGCGTGTGAGCGTTTGGTAGAGTGAGTGATTTTCTCTCTAACTTTTTCTATCAATTGCATGTTTATAATTATTTGTTGGTGACGGGTTTAGTTTTCTTGTTGGTTGTAGGGTGTGCGCACAGCGGGTGGGGGGGTGGTGGTGGTAGTGGTGGTGGTGGTGGTGCGGGTCCGCAACCATGTCGGACCTCACCAAGCTAACGAGGAAGCACGGCATTAAGTTGCCCGTGGCTTCCTCGGTCTCGGTGGAGGACTGCAGCCTGGCGGTGGGGAAGGCTGTCGGCTACAGCAGCGTTGTGTCCGCAGCGCGGATGAACAGCGCGGTGGTCATCTTCCTGGATGGCGTAGACAAGGTGAACGCGGTGGTGGCGAGCGGCGTTACGGTGAACAAAATGTTTGTTCCCGTCCTGCCTCTCTCCACACCGGCGAGGAGGGTGAATTTGGCGAATGTTCCGCCGTTTATTAAAGATGAGACCCTCACTAAGGAACTGGCGAGGCACGGGAAGGTGGTGTCGCCAGTTAAAAAAGTCCCGTCGGGGGTGCAAGTCGCCGCTGCTCAAGCATGTGGTGTCGCACAGGAGACACGTCCTGATGGTGTTGAACAACAGGGATGCGGAGCTAAACGTAGCTTTTAAAATCAGGGCGGATGAGTTTGACTACGTGGTGTTTGTCAACACTGACACCACCAAGTGCTTTGGGTGCGGTGGGGAGGGACACCAGGTCAGGGCATGTCCAGGTAAGAAGGCAGGCGGCGAGACAGGTGAGGGGCAGAAGGGTGGACAGGACAAGGAGGGAGCACAGGAGGGGGCAGGTGAGGGTCAGAAAGGGGAAAAGCAGGCGAAGGTGGGGGCACAGGAGGGAGCAGGGGGGGGTCAGGAGGGGGGAAAACAGGCAAAGAAGGGGGCACAGGAGGAGGCGGGGGAGGGCCAGAAGGAAGGAGGGGAAAAGCAGGTGAAGGTGGGGGCACAGGGAGAGGCAGGTGAGGGCCAAATGGAGGCAGGGGAAAGACAGGTGGAGGTGGGGGCACAGGGGGAGACAGGTGGAGGGCGGAAAGGAAAGGAGAAGAAACAGGTGAAGGTGGGGGCACAGGAGGGGGCAGGCGAGGGGCAGGGGAAAAAAAAGGAGGGGGGGGAGGGGAATGTGGAGCCGCAGGAGGGAACGGGTGGAGGTAGACAGCGCAGCCAGGTGAGCGTGGAGACACGGGGGGAGGCAGGCGAGGGTCTGGAAAGCAGGCAGGTAAGGGCGGGAGGACAGGAGGGGAAGGAGGAGGGTCCGGAAGACAGGCAGGTGGGTGCGGGGGGACAGGAGGGGACTGGTGAGGGAAAGGAAGCTACGGAACAAAGTCAAAGGAGTGCAGGTGACGTAGCTAGGGAGGAGGAGGCACTGGAAGGAAGTGACTTTGAGATGGGGGACGAGGACGATCGGTTGAGAGTCCCCCGGCTCAAAAGAAAGTCCAACAAAATGGCAGGAGACTCTCAGGCGAAGAGAGGGACAGCAAGCCAGGGGAAGGCAAGTCAGGAGGTGGAGCAGGGAGGCTCGGAGTCAGAGTCCTGGATGGAGGAGGACTCTGCTGCAGACAGTGAGGGGCAGGTTTTTCTCGGCGTAAAGAAGAAAAAGGGCAAAAAAAGCTACAGTGTGGGCAAAATAAAAGCGTTTCTGCACAGGACGAAGAATGTGAAAGGGATTAAGGTGGAGGATTTTTTCTCAGACAAGGAGTTGCTGGCGAACGCGGCCCAGCAACAGATGAGGAGTAAGGGGAGAGGAGGGTTCACGGACCAGGAGGTGTACAGGTTAAAGAAAATAGTGCAGAAGATCAGGAAGGAGCTGAACAACGGAGAGGATGGGGAGGAGGTGGAGGTGGGCGCTGCTGTTCGGGCTGTTTCCCTTTTCCGTTGCAATGAGTGACTTTAACATCAGCACGCTGAACGCGAATGGGGCCAGAGACGCAGCTAAGAGGTCTCTGCTGTATGAGCTGATGGAGCAGAAGAGGCTGGATGTGCTGTTGGTGCAGGAGACCCACAGTGACTCTGGCAATGAGGCTGACTGGAAGAGGGAGTGGGGGGGGGAGGTGGTGCTAAGCCACAAGAGCACCACCAGCGGTGGGGTGGCTCTTCTCTTTTCTAAGAGCTTTGCCCCAGCATCCTTTGAGGTGGAGGAGGTGGTGGAGGGCAGACTGATGGTGGTGAGGGCAGCATTTGAGCATCATAAGTTTGTCTTTATAAATGTGTACGCTCCCACCACAGGACCACACAGAGTCACTTTTTTGCAAGTTTTAAATGGGGTTTTAAGCAAAACTCGTACTGGGGAGTTTTTGTTTCTAGGAGGTGACTTTAACTGCACCGAGAACGACCTGTTAGACAGGAACCACTGTGAGCCTCACAGAGCATCGCAGAACGCGATGAGGCTGCTCTCAAGCGAGAACGAGCTAACGGACGTGTGGAGGAGAACCAACGGGGATGAAAGACAGTACACCTGGGTGCACTGCAGAGGCACCTCTTTATCGTTGGCCAGACTAGACCGGTTTTACTGTTTTAAGCACCATTTTAACATTTTTAAGGAATGCAGAATGGTGCCTGTTGGTTTTACCGATCACTCCCTGGTTGTTTGCCGTGTTTTTATCGCCAATGTAAAGCCCAAAAGCGCATATTGGCATTTTAACACCACCCTACTATGTGACTCCAACTTTAAAGATGCTTTTAGGTTTTTTTGGGAAGGTTTTAGAGACAGAAAGCAGGATTTTATTTCCTTAAGACTGTGGTGGGACTATGGGAAGAGGGAGATAGAGCAGCTCTGTCGACAGTATACTCTCAATGTCACACGGGACATCACCAGATCTATGAGGGATCTGGAGACTGACATTGTGGAGTTACAGGGTGTAGTGGAACCCACTGGGAATCGAGATCACATTAAGGACCTCAAGTCTAAAAGAGCTGCTCTTGCGGACCTACTAGGCACCAAGGCGCAGGGGGCGCTGGTCCGCTCTCGCTTCCAGAGCGCAGCACTGATGGACGCACCATCTAGTTTCTTTTTTAGCCTGGAGAAGAGCAACGGGCAGAGCAGGTTTATCCACGCCCTGAGATCAGACACAGGACAGGAGCTCAGGAGGCCGGAGGAGATCCGGACGAGAGCCGTGGACTTTTACACAGAGCTGTACAGAAGTGAGTACGAGGAGCAAAAAGAACTGCTTTACTCCTTTTGTGGGAATTTGCCCAGGGTCCCGGAAGATGTCAGTGCGGTGCTGGGGGAACCTCTGACCCTGCAGGATCTTTCCACGGCCCTGCAGAGCATGAAGGGGGGTAAGGCCCCTGGCATCGACGGGATTCCTGCGGAGTTTTACAAAGAGTTCTGGGAGGAGTTACGGGAGGACCTTTTAATGGTTTTTAATGAAGTTTTTAAAGATAAGTTATTGCCAGTCAGCTGCAGGAGGGCAGTCATCACTCTCCTACCCAAGAAAGGAGACCTGCAGGAGATCAAGAACTGGCGTCCTGTGTCCCTTCTGTGCACGGACTATAAAATCCTGTCGAGGGCACTGGCCAACAGGCTGAGGGAGGTGATGGACCTGGTAGTCCATCAGGACCAAACTTACTGTGTGCCTGGTAGGTCCATTCTGGACAATGTGTCCCTAATTCGGGATATTTTGCACGTCTCTAGTTCTCTGGGCATTGAAACTGGGCTCATTTCGCTAGACCAGGAAAAGGCGTTTGACCGGGTTGAGCACCCTTACCTCTGGAAAACTCTGGAGGCTTTTGGCCTCAGCCCTGGTCTGATAGCCATGATCCAGGTTTTGTACCAGGACATCGAGAGTATACTGAAGATTAATGGAGGGCTGAGCGGCCCTTTTAAAGTGCGTAGAGGGGTGAGACAGGGCTGCCCCCTCTCAGGGATGTTGTACTCTCTGGCCATAGAACCATTGCTGTGTCAATTAAGGACGAACATCGAGGGTGTGTTTCTAAACGGTCTCGAGAAAAGCCACATTTTATCAGCTTATGCGGACGACGTCATTGTCTTAATAAAGAAACAGGACGAAATCAGCAAACTGGAGGGGATCGTCAGGGACTTTGGGCTGCTATCAGCAGCGAAAGTCAACTGGGGCAAAAGCGAAGCGCTGGCTGTGGGCGGATGGAGGGGGGGACTTTTAAAACTGCCAGGAGGCTTACGGTGGCGAAGGGATGGGTTAAAGTATCTGGGAGTGTTTTTAGGGAGCGAAAGTGTGGTGGGGAAGAATTGGGAAGGACTGCTAGGAAAGATACAGGGCAAGCTAAGAAAATGGAGGTGGGCACTGCCACAGCTGTCCTATAGGGGCAGGACGCTCATTATTAACAACCTGGTGGCCTCACAGCTGTGGCACAGAGTGGCCTGTGTCCAACCACCAGACCTGCTAGTTAGGAAGATACAGGCCGAGCTGATAGACTTCTTTTGGGGGCGGAATTTCCACTGGGTCAGGAAGGAAAGGGTCTTTCTGCCTAAAGAGGAAGGGGGGCACGGTGTGGTGGACATAAGAAGCAGAGTGGCAACTTTTAGGTTACAGTTTGTGCAGAAGTTGTTAACGGGGTACTTTAACGTTTGGAAGGACGTGGCGGGCTTGGTCTTAAAGAGGACTGGGAGGATGGGACTTGACCGCTCGTTGTTTTTAATGGACACGAGTCTTCTAAACAAGTCGGGCTTACCCCGTTTTTATCAGGAGCTTTTTAAAGCATGGGGGTATTTTAAGAACAGGAAAAGGGAGGCCGCAGATTCCCTCCACTGGCTCCTGGAGGAGCCGGTGATCGGAGGAGCCAGGCTGGATGTGCAGGACGGGGCCACTCCAGGACTGAGGAGCATCCTGAGGGAGGCGGGGGTCCTGACCCTGAGGCAGGTGGTGGCGGCGGCGGGGAGCGACCTGCAGGACGGCGAGGCCATGGCGGAGCGGCTGGGGGTGAGGTCCACCAGGATCGTACACCTGGTGCTCAAGAGGTGGAGGGAGACGCTCACGGAGGAGGAGCTGGCCCTGCTGAAGGAGTACGGCGAAGGCGCGGAGGAGCCAAACTCGGAGGATCCCTTCCCGGAGATGACCCTGACCCCCAACCTGGAGGGGTCCTCCGGGAAGCTGCTGCACAGGGCACGTTATGCAGAACTGGACCTGCACGCAGCCAGCGGGAAGGCTTTTTACAAAGAGTGTGTGGTTGTTTTAAATAGGAAGGGACTGGAGGGGCGGCAGGACACTGTCTGGAGGGGACGGCTCCAGATGGGGGGACAGGAGGAGCCGTGTTGGAGGAGTTTTTACAAAGCTCCCTCCAAGAAAAGGACGGGGGACCTCCAATGGAGGGTCCTACATGGAGCCATAGCTGTCAACAGCTTTGTTTCTGTTTTTAATCCCACGGTCGCAAATGAATGTCCATTCTGCAAACTGCCAGAGTCCGTGTTTCACTGTTTTGCAGAGTGCGACAGACTTTTAGAGCTTTTTAGTCTTTTAAAGGAAAGTTTTAAGCTCTTTAAGGAGGAGTGGTCCAGAAACTGTTTTATTTTTGGGGCTAGATACTACAGGGCCAACGCAGAGAAATGGCGACTGCTTAATTTTCTAGTAGGGGAAGCGAAGATGGCCATCTACCTCACGAGGAGGAACAAACTGAGGGGAAAGGAGAGTGTTTTAGGAAGAGTGTTTGTAGCATTGGTCAGGGCCAGAGTCTTGATTGATTTTAACTTTCACAGACTGATGAAGAGTCTGGACGTCTTCATCAAGCTGTGGTGTTTTAACGACGCCATCTGTTCCCTGGTGGAGGACGACCTGTGCTTCCAGTCTGTTTTTAACGTGTAGGACTCTGTTAGTGAACCAAGTGTGTTTGTTGTATTGTCTGTAACTGTGAACTAGAGAAATTGTTAAAATAAAGATGCTTTAAAAATCAAAAAATCTCTCTCTCTCTCTCTCTCTCTCTCTCTTTCTCTCTCTCTCCCTCTCTCTCTCTCTCTCTCTCTCTCTCTCTCTCTCTCTCTCTCTTTCTCTCTCGCTCTCTGTCCCAAATTGGCTTCTTTGGCTCTGCAAGAGCTCTTACATCATGACACATCATTGCAGTACATTTATATTTGAATTATGTTGCACATATAATATTACACATATAATGAAATAAAGACAATAAAACAATAATTAATTCAATTGATAGATAAATATAATAATAATAATAATAATAATAATAATAATAATAATCATTATTTTTGTAATGATGATGATTATTATTATTATTATTATTATTATTATTATTAGTAGTAGTAGTAGTAGTAGTAGTAGTAGTAGTAGTAGTAATTTCCCCCTGGGATTATTAAAGTATTTCTGATTCTGATTCTGATTATTATTATTAATAATAAATGATCAAACAAACCAATTTGGTATTTTAATTATTATTATTATTATTATCATTATTATTATTATTATTTTTTTTTATTTTTTATTATTAATAATAATTATAATAATAATAATAATAACCACAACTATAATAACAATGATCATTATCTCTATCCTTGTGTGGGACCAAGACTAATGAATTCACAGGTATAAAGTGCGGTCCAAATATGAGGACTTAAACAGAGTTTAAACTAAGGGCAAGGGCAAACAAAATTATTTAATGCTTAATATTACTTTAACGAGAAATAAAATAACTTAAGTGCCATCTCTTCAAATAAACGCAAAATAAATACAAAACCCCTGCATCTATAAAAGATGCAGGGTTATTGTTAAATCATTTTTTAAATGAGCCCATCCCTTCCCCCATGAGGTAAAACTGAATGGATTCTTCTGCAGCTCATTTGTTCCTCCTGTACTTTTCCAGCAGGCAAGATGGCTGGCAGCAGGTAACGTGGAGCAAACAAATAAATTGAATGCAAATGAAAAGGTAGAATAAAACTTTACAACGTTAAAATAAATACTTAAAAGCCTATCAGTCAAGTGTCTGTGCTATATGAAATATCAACTATGAGTAATTGTTCTGTGTTTAAACTTGATTCATTGTGGATATAGGGTATAAAAAATGAATTTTTACGAGATTTTTTTAACGTTGCTGTTAACAAATTCAAATTGTAATAGATCTATTAATATGAATAATGATATGGACTAAAATGCAGAACATATAGTAAAACCGGTAACCTGAAATATGAGCATATATATGCACATAAATACTGTACATATAGTACATAGGGAAACACAGCGGGCTAGGTCGTCCAGTGTTAAGTAATTAGTAGTATCATATTTCCCATATATGGAAGTACATACCTACAGTACACACATTGCTCTCTCTCTCGCTCTTGCTCTCTCGCTCTAATAGAAGTGGTTTGGTATCCCTCCAGGTCATTAAACCTCAGGTCAGCCATGTGCACATTCCCCTCTATTAATGCATAAATCACTCTGGTAAAAAAAAATTCTCCATTTCATCCCCAGCGAAAGAGAAGCGTTGGTTCTAGAAAGGGCACATTTCAGACTTCCGCTTGGCATTTCATCAACTTTCTTTTAAAAATATTTTTGTATATGGAGAACGTTTGGTAAACGCTTTTATCCACTTGGTCGCTCCCGCTGGGAATTTAAGTCAAGTCAAGTTTATTTATAGAGCCCTGAATCACAAAACAGTCTTACAGGCTTCACAAACCCACATTTCACAGAGAAATCAACGGCATGCTCTAGTCAGAACCATCATCCGGGCAAGGAAAAACTCCCAGAAAATCGTTTGGGGAAAGAAAGATGCGGAGAAACCTTGAGAAGGGGCTACAGAAGGAGAGATCCCCCTCCCAGGATGACCAGGCTGCAGTGGAGGCCGAGTGGGCAACATTTATAATATAATACCACAAATCATAGGTTATTGAATTTCTATACTATGCAATGTCAAAGCTAGACGGTATGACAGTCTATTTGCTGGTGTAGAGCGCCGCAAGTAGACGCCTCCAGGGAAGTGGTGCTCATCAGCTCGGGTCCAGGTAGCTTGCAGCAGCCGGACCCCACTCTCAGAGCAAAAGAAGGCGGGGCGAGTACAACCCCGATCCCCGACTCTAGCTTCACAGGACTAGGGACCAACACCAGTTTGAATACGTTGCTCAAGGGCATCAGTAATACCTGCATGTCTTTCATAGTGGGCGGACTCAAACATGAACGTGCAACACCCCAGTGAGGTTTGAACCCAGAACCTTCTTGCTCTGAGACAGTAGTACAAACCACTGTTCCACTACCATGCATCCTTATGTAAATATATCCATGTACCACATGTTTGTATCTTCGTGTTGCTGCCTCACATCAAGGGTCTGGATTTGAACCTCACTGGGGCATAGATGTTTTATGTTCTCCACATGTTACTGTTGGCTCCCTCCAATCCTGAATCACATGCTTTGGAGGTACCTGCTGAGGCCCTTGACAAGGCATTTAAACAGGAGTTGGTCGTGGATGCGACTGACTGCAGGTGCCGGCCATGCACGCTTTTTATGGAGGAATCAAACACGAAGATGCAACTTCCAAACCGCAATGCCCCAGGGAGGCTCAAACCCAGAACCTTCTTGCTGTGAGGCAGCAGTTCTGACCACCGTGCCGCCGACTTGCTTGTATGCATCCTCTTATGTAAGCACCTTAAAGTGCATCTAACCACATGTGTCTTAAAGTTTGAGTGCCCGATGTGGTCTGAGTGGCTCCGTGGTTAGTGCTGCTGCCTCACAGCAAGAAGGATCTGTGTCACAGGGGTGAGATGTTTATGATGAACTATGCCCTAACCACACACACACACACACATTGCCGATACCTGCTTATACCCACTTCTATGGAGGAATCCAACGCAAATATGCGACTTCTACACAGCAATGCCCCAGTGATCCCAGAACATTGTAGCCGGGAGGAAACAGTACTTCCTACTGTGACATGCAATAACCGCAGGGCTTAGTGAGATTTACCTTCTCATGTAAGCGTATTCATGTGTATTTAACCGGATGTTTTTGTGTCTGTCAGTGTCATGGTGGCTCAGTAGATAGTACGCTTGCCTCACGGAAAGAAGGTTCCGGGTTCAAACCTCACCGGGATGGTTCGGTGTGGGGGATACATGCATGGGGAGCAAAGCGTTGCCTCGACCAAACTAGAGTTAATCCAGAGCCTGATGAGTTGAAACAGCACCTTCTCGTCACCTGCTGATGCCCTTGAGCAAGGCACAAGAGTTATGCCTTCGCTTGGTGCCCAGGCTGTGTGCAGGTTCCCCCCACCGGTTGTCAACCATCAAACAGTGGAATTCAGTACTCAAAACGTGGAAGTCGGCTCACTTATTGTTCGGCTCCCTCATAAAATTACTACATACTTGTAGCCAAAGTTTGTCCTTCTCCCAGCATTTTCTAACTACATGTACAGGGGTGCGAAATAAATCAAACCAAGCGACTTGATCGGGCATCACAGACAATTAACTTTTTGGAAGGACAGACGTTTTTTGTGTTAATTCTTCAATCTAATATTTATGTTACGTTAATCCAGTTTTTGTGATGAAATTTGCCCCAAGGGTTTGGGAGTACTTATGGGGAAAATTCAGTGAAGGGGAGAAGAATTCACCAACCTGACCAACATTTATATGCTACACCACAGCTCCAACAATATAATTAAACATTTAATTAGTTTAATTAAAAGTTAAATTGAGCATCTAAACTACTCGCTCACCAAGAGAAAAACATCTCACTGCTTGCATTTATAATTTTGAGTTATGAGCGTTTGTATTCCAGTGTGGCATCTCCCATCCACACTCATGGTAAAGGCTCAAACACTGCACTCTGAGTGACACTTGTTTAAAAAAAAAAAAAGTTTCGACATTGCTGTGACTTTTTTGATTCTGACCGAAACTGGACAAATCCCAACTGTTCATTAACTTATTCTGTAAGCTCTAGTATCTACTACATGTATACATTTTGAGATATGGATCAAAATAGAGCGCCATGTGTTCTGCTCATTGTTTCTCTATGAGGCTGGGAGTGGCTCCCTGTGTCATTAACTGCCAGATGTTCCTGGTCTTCCTCAATTCTTATTAAATTTGGACGAATTACACATCAAACTGTTCATCAACAGGAATTGTCTAGTTCTGAACTTATGATCGATGTTTTGTTGTGGTTTTAGAAGGAGGATGTTTTAGCAGTACTGTTACCCAACGTTCTTCCTAATACCTGCTCAACACAGCAGCTGATGTCCACAAATGTTATTGTTTGTGCCCATAAATGTATATCATTTTCATACAAAGGGTCGTCTGGGTCAGGCCTCCTCCGGAGCCGATACAGGTTTCTGTGGAGACAAGGGAGTGTGATACGAACTTCCCAGAGTGGAGAGCCTTACCTCTACACACAAACATAATGTAGTATAACTAGTATGGGTAAAATGTAGGGACGAATTATGTGTACAAGTGAGAATTAAATAAAAGGTTATTTGAAGATATCTTCTTCAGCCGTGATACCATTCAATATTGATGAGGCGGCTCACAATACGATTCTATATCAATATATTGATATTTTCCACATAATGAGTTAACACCAATATAACACCTGACTCGCATTATGAAAAAAGCAAAAACACAACGTTGCGGAAACAAATTTCAGTCCAACAGAGAAATGTAATATCTCAATCAATCAGTCGGAAACTGAAACGGTGGGATTAAATCTTATGGTTAGTATCCCTTTTTTTAGTGTGCAATCTCTCTCTCTCTCTGCCTCCGTTCCCTCCAGGTTGTGATCGCGTGTCGCATGAAGCAGAGACTGGTCCATTTGAGGAAACTGACCCAGGAGCCGAAAAACGAAAAAGGTGTCGTGTTTGGTGTTGCTGTCTCTTGAAACACCACTTCCAGGGTCTCTGACTTGTTTCACGTCATGTCATGCCGTTCTGGCTCTGCTAGCGCTTTGAATTCCCTTGGGGGTTTCCTCAGGGTGCTGCGAGCTTCCCGACACATGCATGTATATCCATGCGTGGAAGTGGAAATCGGGCCACATTTGCTCACTGACCCCGAAGCAATACATGTGAATACCTTTTTTCTTTATAATTTTTTGCATTTTCCCTCCCTGTCGTATAAGCTCTATTTCCCTCTCTTTCAAGCTGAGGACGGCCAGAAGACCTGCGATGCGAAGATCTCGCCAGGCAAAGTGCTATCGTTCTCCTTCCCCGTTTTACCGGAGGAGGGCAACCGTTGGGTGGGTGCAACACACCGCTAAGAAAATATAAACTCAAATAAGAAAAAAACTGTTTGATCATAAGGTATATTTTACATATCAAGTTGATACCTATGCTTTAAAAGATAGATTTGGCTTTTTTTTTATATCCAGGCATTGTTAAAATAATGTTAAACACTGTAAAAATGTACTTTTACCATAATAATAATTTATACTTTATCTAATAAACTGTAATTCACCCGGTGCATAAAATCTTATCTCATTCCTTGTATATCTAAATCTACTTGCCGGAATAAAGAGATTCAGATAATGATAACTTTTCATAAAGAGAAAGCTCATGGCGTTGTCAAAAGTCTTTATAGGCTTTTCAAATAAAATGTCATATTACTGTTATTCAAAACACCTTTAAAGATACACTCACACGTGTATGACTATCATACAAGTTTCTTATCTTTGATAATTTGAAGAAAGATTGAATGTTTTTATTTATTTATTTCTTTATTCTATTATTCTTATTCTTCTTCTTCTTATTATTATTATTACAGCTACAGCAGAATTATGCAACACCCTCTGTTGTGAGAGCTCTCATGAAAGCCCTTTAATTTCTTCAATATCTCAAAATTATTATTATTATTGATATTATGTTTTTATCATGTTATAATGTATACCCTATATACCGATACGATTACTTATCCTGTGCATAAATTCACACTTGTATATTATGCATATTATGTATATATATATATATATATATATATATATATATATATATATATATATATATATATATATATATATATCATAATTGTATATATTTAAACATTCCTTTTTGTATTTTTCAGCTATTTGTGTATATTTGGCTTTTTTTAAATTTTATTTGTACTTGAATTTGCTATTTCATTTTATTATGATTATCGAATTTCTATTTTTTTCAGACTGTTACGTTTTTTTTTTTTTGTAATGCTAATTGTCTGGAGAAATTCATCAAGTCCTCATATATGTAAATATACTTGGCGGAAAAAAACTAATTCTGATTCTGATTCTGATTCTAAAAACGTAATAGAAAAACCGCTTCTTACAAAGCCTCGGCGTCTCTAAGGCCAACCATTAAATGGATAATGTTATTTTATCTCCTTTATCGTTCCAGGTTCCTGGTGATTTTGCAGTGGTGCCCACGTGTCCTTTTGGAGCGACTGAGAACACACACACTCCGTTCTTGAAGCTCCAAGTAGGTTCAAACCACAGGACTCAGTTGTTTCCTACCCGATAGTCAGAATCCCTTTATGTGCCAGCAAATCATTTAATACATGATGTTATATACATGATATGATATATATATATCATATCAGTGTGAGCGTCTCAAGCTTAAGTCTGCCTGTCATTGTTATAGTAGCTTTGTAAGTGCTCCTTTATCCTGATCACAATATTTTAGGGTCAATTGGTGGCTTTTTTTTTTTGCATCATTTGAAGGTGGAGAATCAGCTTCCAAACACGGTGTCACTTGTGCTAATCAAGCAAATATTTTTAAAGCTATGACTTGTTAATGACAAGGGTGTGGCAAACCATGTTTCTGAGATAATCACCTTCAAAGTTTCCCCCCACACTTGGTTCATTCAGCCAGCTCCCAGAATGCAAATGGTTGGAGGACTAACAGAGTCTACCTAGTTGTCACATGGCTACTTAACATCCTACTGAATGGGGACTTGACACCCTGGTGAATGGGGCAATCTCTGCTTTGTTATTGTGTTTTGAGGGAATGTTGAACAGTGTCATCAACACAAAACAATTTTTGTTTTTAAAAAAGCTTTTATTTTACAGTAAGAATATACAGTACATATATTGTTTTATAAAAGGGGAATTATTTAGAAGTTTAAAAGTACGGACAACACAACAAAATGTAGAGTCTATCAATAATATGAGTCTCGGAAAATCAGCCTCTGTGTGTCATTTAATATATAAATGTGCATATGCCAAATATCTTCTAAGTTCTTGGAGTTATGTTGGCTAACCCCAACCCTACCCCAGCTACACTCATTTTTTTTCACCCCTGGCTGCATTTGCAGGTAAGCTTGAGAATCTTGTGCATTACTACTTGTTCATAATCTACAAATCACCAACCTCAACGGACTTCATCACGTCATCAACTTCTTCTGTTGTAACACCAATGGCCCTATTGTCGGTCTCCTCTGGTGGTTCTTCGAAATTTCCTGTTTCATCGTCACATTCAGGTTGAAATCCGCTGTTTGAAATGTTCTCTCCGGGATCATATCCGATCTATCATTCTCAGCGTCGCTGCTGGAAAACTGACTGTAATAGCGGAAAATGTAGTCCAGTATGCGCTGCTTACACTAACTTGGATCTATCGCACTGGTCGGAATAAGGTCCAAGATATGATTTAGATCTTGCTCCACCCGCTTCTCCTAATCCATAACAACACGGAGAAAAAGGTTTTCACAGACAGGTGAAACCGGATCCTTGGCTTGTTTATGGAAGTGATGTCAGGATTTCTTCTAAGATGGTACACGTTGGTACACGCCCCCTCCACAATGATTTCTCCGTGTGTGTAAAAGTAGTACGATTTAAAGGTTGAACTCTATCAAAACGGTTCCACATTGTGACTTCACATCACATGGAATATGTTTGAATGATCTTCACCTGGACGGTCGCTTTAAAGGAAACCATCGATCAGCGTTGTTTCGCACTATTCAGCGTCTCGGTAAGTGAACTGTTTCCCCATGTAATTTAACAGGAATATTTAACTCGACGGTTTAACATTTTTCTACTATTTATAAATCAAACTTTGTTTTGAAAATATATTTTAAAAAAAAACCACAAAGGAACATGAATCTTGAAAAATCTAATTTTCCTTCAAGAAAGGTTTTTTTCAACTTATTTGGCTGCTCCTGGCGATTTTAGAAATGCAGCAGATAGCGGGTTTTGCTGCGGTGGGTCACATATTTTTTTATATTTTTTGCACCGGAATCAACTATAAATAAATCAAGCATTAACTAAGGCACTCTACACTGCCACAAGATTTGCGTATTTGGTCTTGTTGCGTCCTCGCTACAATGGATGAGAGCTCATCTCAGGAACCTTGTGAGACACCATTCATCAGATCAAGACTGACATGCTGACGCATTTTGAAGCAAATGTTGATCCCATTCAAACAAGTCTGAGCTGCATTCACAATTCCAGAACTACTTTGGGAGAACAAGTCAACTTGGTAGAGCAGCGTGTTGGGGCTAATGAGGAAAATGTGCAGAATGATATCGCTCGGGTTCATCAGCTAGAGAAAGACCGCTCCTACCTGAATGATAAAGTCGATGGCTTGGCGAACCGAAGCAGACACTCTTATCTCCGCTTCGTTGGATTTCAAATGGCCTCTGAAGGCAATGATATTATTGGTTTCATGTCCCAGCTGATCCCACATCTTCTGAGATGAGACAACTTCTCTACTCCGCCGATCATTGAGAGGGCCTCTCCGATTGTCCGACAAAGTGGCAGAGCCAGTCTCAGGTCTATTATGATCAAACTTCTAAACTTCCAGGATAAGGTGAAACTCCTTCGCCTTGCCAAGGATTAAAAACAAACTTGAATACTACTTGCATCTATCCGGACTTCAGTGCTGACCTGACGAGAAGTCGCCGGAGTTTTGATCCTGTGAAATGCCAGCTTTGGGAACTCAAATTATGAAGAACTGCCTCCGTTATCTTTGCACGCTTTCTGTTATTGTGGATGGCAAACAGCAACTTTTCAGCTGCAACAAATTCGCTGAAGATGTCTTTATGTGTTCGACTTCTCCAGGAAATAAATAACCTACTGATGTGGGGTTGAGGCGGCATCTAATCGTAGCACATTAGCCTTCAGTTCGTCACTCCAGCAAACTGTCTTTTTTTTCTTTTTTCAAAAGACGCAACTGCACTTCTATGATAATGTCTCCTCGAAAACAAAATTTTACACCTCTGTGAGTTTATCCTAATAAATACATTTGAATATATCGTTCGCGATGGAGGAGGTTGTAATGGAGGAGGGTGTCATTGTTGTCATTTCAAGCAAAAATTGAACTTTCGTTCAATTAGGAAATAGAGGAAAATTAATACATCTAAAATAAAATCACACTGTTTTTATTTGTTTTGTTTGGTAAAACAGGGAATGGGGACCATAGCTGTCAACCCTACCGTTTTTTCCTGGGATTCTCCTGTATTTTACCTTTGTTTCCCATTGGCTTCCCGGCTGTTTATTTTCCCCTATTTAAAAAAAATAAAATAAATTCTGGAAGAAAATATAAGAGATATTTCGAAGACATAACACACATAAGTAAAATAAATGTACAACTAATGCAACAAATAAAAACAATTAACAATAATTGTGATGTGGGGATGGTGTGGTTTGAGCAGCCACACCTGACTTGGGTATTGGTAATATTGGCCCAGGATCAGAGTGGCTGCATACCTGTTGCTCATTGGTTGGTCTAAAGAGCAACAAGTAAAACCCCCATCCCTACACACACTCAGGACAGGAGCCCATGTCCATCTGCTCCTGGGCTTATTCCAACTAGCCCATTCTCTACAATAAACTGTCTGTGTGTCTACAACCCTGTTGTCTGTGTCTCTGTGCCGGAGGTCCCTGAAAACGCAACTTGGGTGGCGTGTGATAGGTGAAGCTGCCACACTGACGCCTGAACAGGGACTCTCCGGCACAGGGAAGGGGCACAGCAGCAGCCAGGGTGTCTGGCTGAACCAGGGGAGAAGCAGCCACTGTAACCACCACAGGTAACTGCTGGCAGCTAGCTACTCCACCCAGCAGCCACCGCCGGGACCATCTGGCAGCCCAGCAGGCAGGCCACCCCTCCAAGCAGCCCCCGCAACAGTCAAATCCGGCCACGCCTTCACCAGCCAGCACAGCAGCCCGAGGCCTCACGCTCCCGAAGGGAGGAGGGGGTAGTCTGTCGTCGCCCTGGGGGAAGGAAGCCGATGATTCAAGATTCAAGATTCAAGATTTTTATTTGTCACATACATATACATACTTCCATACATATATGCAGTGAAATGTATTGCAACGCACCCGGTGATAGCACACAAGAAGTCCTAGGAAAAAGTACTAAAATAAAATAAAATAAAAAGTAGAAAATTACTTTCTAATAGACCGACTAACTGACTCCTAAAACGTAATACAGTAAGTGGAATACTTATAGAATAAGATAAAAAATATATAGAATAAAATACAATAAAAAATAAATTGAAATAAAATGGAATAGGTTGAAGGAATATGGCTATGTATATACAGATATGTGCATTTAAAGTGGCATGTGAATTAAAGTGGCATGTGAATGTGAATAGTGTGAGGTAGTGTTTGGGATAATACAGCACAGTATACAACAGTACGGCGCAGCAATACGGCATCACGAACAACCCTGAACAGTGATACAGTATGCGGTACAGTATGCTACATACAGTACAGTAGGTAGTGGAGCCTAGTGCATGGCTCAGTTAGGACCCCTGGTGAGGTCAGCATTGACAGTTCTGATGGCTTGAGGGAAGAAACTCCGTCTCAGTCTCTCTGTTCTCGCTGCGTGACTGCGGAGGCGCTTGCCTGACCGCAGCAGCTGAAACAGTCCGTTGTTGGGGTGATGAGGATCCTTCATGATCCTACGGGCTCTGCTACTACACCTCCTGGTGTATAACTCCTGCAAGGGGGGGAGGGTAGTTCCAGTGGTACGTTCAGCTGAACGCACCACCCTCTGCAGGGCCCGCCTGTCCTGGGCAGTACAGTTCCCAAACCAGGCAGTGATGTTGCCTGTCAGGATGCTCTCCACTGCTCCAGAGTAGAAGGACTTGAGGATCCTCACCGAGACCCGGAATTTCCTCAGCTGCCTGAGGTGGTAGAGACGCTGCCTCGCCTTTCTCACCAGAGTGTCTGTATGAACAGTCCATGTTAAGTCCTCTGTGATGTGGACTCCCAGATATCTGAAGCTGCTCACCCTATCGACAGAAGTCCCATTAATCCACAACGGCGCGTGCGTCCTCGATTGTGATCCACGCCTAAAGTCCACAATCAGCTCCTTGGTTTTGCTGACGTTCAGGTGGAGGCTGTTGTCCTGGCACCAGAGTGACAGGTCAGCCACCTCCTCGCGGTAGGCCTTCTCATCGCAGTCGGTGATCAGGCCCACGACCACGGTGTCGTCAGCAAACTTGATGATGGTGTTGGAGCTGGACCTGGCCACACAGTCATGTGTGTACAGGGAGTACAGTAGGGGGCTGAGGACGCAGCCCTGGGGGGATCCTGTATTCAGGGTGAGGGAGCTTGACATGTACTTCCCCACCTTGACCACCTGGGGGCGGCCTGTGAGGAAGTCCAGGATCCAGGTGCACAGCGGAGCATTCAATCCTAGCTCCATCAACTTGACAGCCAGTCTGGTGGGGACTATGGTGTTGAAAGCTGAACTATAATCAATGAACAGCATTCTCACATAGGCCCCCTTCTGGCCATCCAGGTGCGTGAGCGTGGTGTGCAGTACCTGAGAGACCGCGTCATCCGTGGATCTGTTCTGCCGGTACGCGAACTGCAACGGGTCCAAGGTGCGGGGGAGGGAGGCGCAGATGTAATCCTTAATCAGCCTCTCGAAACACTTCATGACCACCGAGGTGAGGGCCACCGGACGGTAGTCATTCAGGCAGGTTGGAGAGGCGATCTTCAGTACAGGAACGACGGTGGACCTCTTGAAGCAGGATGGGACCACTGATTCAGCCAGGGAGATGTTGAATATTGTGGTGAACACCGGAGCTAGCTGGTTAGCACAGGTCTTCAGTACTCGTCCAGATATGCCGTCTGGGCCCGCAGCTTTCCTGGTGTTCACCCGCATCAAAGCCCTCCTGACCTCGTGCACGGACACTGAGAGTGCGCGCTCATCCCCAGCGGTGTAGCTCCAATTAGCCGGCGAGCTAGCGGTGCTGCTGCCAGACTCGAACCGCGCATAAAAGGAGTTCAGTTGGTTGGCCAGGGAGGCGTCCGCACTCGTGGCTGGGGAGGAGCTGCTCTTGTAGTTAGTTATTGTTCGCAGCCCCTCCCACAAGCGTCTTGTGTCCCCCCGCTCCATCTGCAGCTCCACGGTGTCTCTGTACGTCCGTTTGGCGTCCCTCACCGCCCTCCGCAGATTGTACGACGCCGCTTTGTAATTGTCCATGTTGCCAGATACAAGTCCGGCTGTTCCGGGGAACCAGGTCCCCAGGAGGTGGACCAGTTCTGTTTTGTTGGACTTTTTTGTTGGTTTGAGGTATGGGAACCCTGTTTCAGAGTCCAGTGTTTTATTTATTCAGTTTGTCTTTTTTAGGTATAGTAATCCTGTGTCAGAGTCCCTTTTTTGTTCTCTGTTTGGTGTGGGGGTAAAGGCTTTGGCCAGGCATTCTCCCTGGCCTCAGTTTGTTGTCTGGGGTATGTGGTGTGGGGATGCCACACCTGTCCTGGATCTAGGTATTTGGGGCCCAGGATTAGAGTGACTGCATACTTCTTGCTCGTTGGTTGGTCTAACAAGCAACAGGTAAAACCCCCATACCTACACGCACTCCAGAGAGGAGCCCTTGTCATGACACATATCCATCTGCACCTGGGCTTATTCAAACTAGCCCGCTGTCGTCTGTGTCTCTGTGCCGGAGGTCCCTGAAAAAGCCACTTGGGTGGTGTGTGGTAGGTGAAACTGCCACAATAATAAACCAATTATTAAAAAATATCTGTAAAGGTATTCTTATGCAAGGATTTCTCCAATACATTCATTTACCTTTTTTGTTTCCTATTCATTTTAGAGACTCCATCAGGAGGGAAGGGAGTGTCCCCCCATCAACAACCCTCTCGTGGCATCACAATATGTATTTAGTTAGCGATGGAGGAGGACCTTGTTGTTGCTGTTTAAAGCAAGATTTTTGGTTATAATCAAAATCATTGGTGAATTACTTGAAACAAAGAAAAAATATATATTCTGATTGTATTCCTACAAATTGGTTAATCACAGCGTTGATACATTTACAAAGATTTAAGGAAAAATTACAATAAGGCTTTGACACTGATTTGGAAGCCCACTTGCTCCTCATGGAGTAGATTACTAGATAACAATAATTGCTGAAAAAGAATGAAAAGAAAGAAAGACATTTTTTCCAACATTAGCATGAGTTGATTGTGTGCTGGTATCTTTCTGGTGATCCAGGTCCCACAGCACTACCAGCTTATGGGCTACCGACCCGTGTCGGCATGGGAGGCGTATAACACCTATGTACCCCCCACGCTGGCAAGGCCACTTCACACTGGACCACTGGTAACTACCTGGCAGTCAACCAGCCACCAATCCATAGATCCTAGCCTTTCCTCAGGTGATGTATCTCACATTGCCCCCCCCTTCCAGGATGAGTGGTCACCACTGGGGATCAGATCTCTATCTTCAGGTTGCGCAGAGGCTCAGGCCGAGGACCCAGAAGCAACGACTTCCCCAGTCCTGACCTTCACCGCTCCAGAGGCTCTGCTGCGACCTGCTCCTGCCAATCCCGTCAGGGTCTTTGTAAGGCTCTCACTAAAGAAATCTGTAGAAGTGTTTTGCGGTCATGGTTTATCTAGATTGGCCCTTGGAGAAAAAGTGACAACGGGGGCGGGTAGTGTAATAATTAGATAAAAATGTTTAATTCTTGCCCCAAGCAAAATGTCCTCCAGCTAAATGCATGATATTCTAGCCAGCTCCTCTGGCTCTGTGGGAGCTTCCCCAGCGCTTTGCTGTCACTGCCTATAAGAACCGAAATAGAGAGTGGGACATTATTCTCTATTTAGCTCATTTGATTAAACTGGTAATCCATGAGATCATTTTGTGAAAAAGAAATCCCATATTTGAGCCTGAATTTTTCAAGAAACAGCAATTTGATGTATTTGCATTATGCAAATACATCAAATTGCATATATGCAAAATGCATATATGATGTTTCCATTGTTGGTGGCGGGGTCCGCCTTTAGAGGGTGAACCTGGGAAACTTTTGTTGAAAAAGTTGAGAAATATACATATGCACTTTGTTTTATTAATTCTGTGTATTTCTGTTTCTGAATTGGGTTTAAAGAACCCGGCGCCTGACCTTCAGACGTACAAACCAACCCCTAAATACCTGGAGAGTGATGCCAATTATCACCTTTGCCCGCTGCCCAGGTACCAACAATCACGCCTCCACCAACATTTTGTTGGTCGACATGAGAAATAAATGTTTACTTCCACATATTTATAAGCAGTAAACCCTTTAATAACCCGAAGCCAAATGAATGCATCTCACTTATTTCGCAAAAAACACCCAGGTACCCTGTCCCTAAGAGCAGCCCGAGCGACATCACAACCCCGGACACCCAGGAGTCGTCTCTGGACCTCAAGGTAAAGTCGGTTCATCCGAGAGATTTTTCGAGGTTATTTGGAAAATTCATCTTGCATCAAAGTATTTATTTTTCTCCGTACTAAAAGATATTTTACTTGGTAAAAGTTTTTCATACACGTGGATAAAAGTATTTAGTGGACTGGCAAAAGCTTGTTCCAATCAGGTAGCCCAACTCTCCCTTTGAGCCAAAACTGAGGACGTCTTAACCCCTGTGATCCAAAATGATGTTGTCCATCTGCTGTGGATCTAGTATCATGTTTTTGTTCTATTTACCCCGACAGGAAGTGATGAAGGGGTTCATGGAGATCCCTAACCTATCTAGTTTTAAACATCAATCGAATCTGTCCAGTCTCACCGACGACCTCACCCCACGCAGGTACTTTTTTAAAGTCTTCTCCCTGATTTAGGAAACACTAACCCCAACCCTAAAGGCGGAGGCATACTGAAAAAGAAGTAAAACTTTTTGACCGAAAAGACTGTTCTGAGCAAGAGAAGAGCAAAATGAGGCGGTGATTTGCGTGTTTTCGATGTTTTCGGTGCATGCCCCCGAGCCAAACTTTGTCTCTTGTCTTTTTATCACTCTGAGATGGATTTGAACCTCCTTTTCTGGGTCAACGGCTTTCTCATCGAGTATTCTGCCAACGGTGTTCTGGGACATGTTCTTCGGCGGCTCTTACATCATTTGTTCATATGTCTTTTCACTGTAAATACTGTATGCCTTCGCGGTAACCCTTTGCTGGGAGGAACTGCCTCATGCCTCAAAACTAAATATATAATTATACTAAATATATAAATTTATGAAAAATACACACACACAACTGATAAAGGTATTTTTAGATATAGCAGCACGTTGGGAGAGTACTTGTCTTGGGATGTTTATCACTGAGCGGTTCTGCTTATGGGGATGTGGCCCCATAAGGTCTCGCCCTCTCTGATCAGAGCTACAGTCCCATGCAAAGACTTTGAAGGAAAGGCGCATGGATCCCCAGCTCTGGTTCTAGGCATTTTGCAACCTTGTGCAAACGGAGCAGCACGGTGGAGCGCAGGGACACGTTTCATGGATGTGCATATCTTGCCCAGACAATCTGCTACCTCGATGCCCATTCACGCTTACAAAAATCCACGCCTGATTAAAAGGACACCATGGGGTCCATGGGGCATCAAGGGGCAAATGGGCAGGTGCTAGGACACCTTCCGCACACCGCACATGCCTGCCGCTCTATGTTCTATAATGCTCTATGCTCTATAAAATTGTAATTATAATACAGCAATACATGATATAATCTCATAGAGAAAGATTTAGATTTATTTGTTTTCCTTAGTTTCTTGCTTGTATGGAAAATGAAAAATGTAAACCTAAATCAGAGAATTGGAGCAAAATTTGAATGCCGGTCCAATGCCTGTCTTTTTATTTTAGATCTATTTATTTGTTTGTTTCCTTCATGTATGACACTACATTTTGAAACACAACTGAGTAAAGGGACTGTCCCGTTCCTTTCCAGAAAATACCCTGTGTGTCCCTATTGACTGAGACGCTTGTCTCGCATTGCTTTGGGACTTATTTTAGTAAAAACCGGAATATCTTTGTGTTAATACTTTACTTGTATATAATAAATCCTGCACTTCTGTAACGGGGAGATTGATCCCCCCCCCACTCTCAAGATAAAATCGTCTGTGGCCGATCGCTGATCGGCCATTGGAATTTTGCATGATCGCCAAGGCCTAATTCAAAACTTTTTTTTTCCACTCTCTCTCTCCTCGAGTTGGATCTATCTATCTCTCTTTATCTTTTTGTCTATGAACATCCAAGCATCAGCTGATTACAGCCGGTCACGTGACATGTTCCTCAACATAGATCGCAGAAAAACATTACCTTTGAAAATAATGAATTTACAGTACCATAGAGATAAGAGGAAAGGGAGAAAGAAGGAAAGAAAGAAAGAAAGAAAGAAAGAAAGAAAGAATGAGATAAAGAAGGTAACAAAGAGAGAGAAAGATGGCAGAGAAAGAGATGGCAGTCAGCTGAAAGAAAGAAAAAAAGACAGAAAAAAGAAGGAAGGAGGGAGAATGGTAGGGTATGTAAGAACGACAGAGTGCTGCATCACTTCAGGGTGACGGAGGTGAAGCGCTCCACTGGCGTATCACAAATATCTAGGCCACACACAAGGAGAAACCCCCACATCGCCACGACACTTCCTCTGAAACAATTATTTATTAATGACTCTGAACGAGTAGACATTAAATAAATGATTATGTTTTGATGTGTTGGCGAGCTGCGTTCCCGCGCGTCTTTTTGCGGCGTGCCGCGTGGTTCCGCCCTCACTCTGTCAGAGGCGCTTCCACTCAGCTCAGGTGTTCACACTTATTTCCATTCCGGGAAAAGAACGAATCGAAACGAACGGATTGAATCGAACGGATCAAAATAAAGTGATTCAACTGAGCGGATCAAATCCAAAGAAACAAATTTAATTGAACGTATTGAATCAAACTAATTGAATCACACTAGAATGAATTGCACCGAATGAATCCCACAAATCGACTGGGAAAAACGAATCGAAACGAACGGATTGAATCAAACAAATTGGATCGATCGAATGAAACAAATCGAACGGATCAAATGGTCTTGTATCGAACGGATCGAATGGAGCAAATCAAATTGAACAAATCCAATCCAATGAATTCTATCAAACTAATCAAATGAAACTAATCAAATCAAACTAATTGAATCAAACTAAACGAACCAATCGAACGGAATGAATCGAACAAATCAAATCTACTAAACTGGATCCGTGGTAGGTTTAATCTAACTAACATGGAACAGATCCGTCCCTCCCCCTCAAAAGGAGATCCAAGCAAGATCGAGATTTTTTTCCTCCCATGTTTCATCAAGGCTTTGAAACACGTTCCTGTTTCCTGACTGGATGTTGAAGTTTACTTAGAAGTCGTAATAGCCTCAAATTCCATCTCGATGGCCTCTTTTCACTTTTTGCGCTTGGCGGACCCTGCCACCAACAATAGGAAACCGGCATATAGAGTAACACGTATAATGCAAACACATTGACCAGCTGTTTCAAAGGCTGTTAACAAGGGCTGGCAAAAAAGTTCACAGGTCTGATATTTTTAAGGAAATCATGTCACAGATTACCACTTTAAATGATTTGTCAAGTCGTATGTCGGCGTGATTGATACTTGGTTCTGGGTCTGGTTTGTAGCTTTTATACAGACACTGTGATTTAACGGTGATGGCTGTCAAAAAAATACATATATATATAACCAAACTACACGACAGTATTCTATTCCGTCCCGCATGTTTCTGCAACCACAGCTCCCACTCCCACTCAAGTCTATTTTTGGAGCAGTGCCGCTCCCTTTGCTGGGATAACAACACAACATGGACCCCGCGCAACTATATATAGACTTTGATAGCAAATTCATGTCAGCTATTCTACCCTCAACCCGCGTTCCATTAGAAATGTGGCTTTCATTTTTTTCCCCTTTGCCTCCCCTGTAGGTGTGCGCGCTACAACACGGACATCCTTCCAGAGAGAGCCCCCCCGCCACTCAGCCGCCTCCCCGACGACATGAGGGCCCTGTCGGGACAACTGTGAGTGGGGACCCCACCCGCGGATAGATAGATAGATAGATAGATACTGTAGATAGATAGATAGATAGACACTGTCCTTCTCGACCATGCTGTACCTCGTTTTCCATTCAGAGAGCTTCCAGCTGATGTATGGCACCAGTCAGTCGTCCCCCTCCATCTGCTGGGACAACACTGCCCCCCGGCCCTCTGTCCAAAAAGTCAGTCTGCAAGTAAAAAGGGAGAGAAAAGTTAGTTGTAAACAGCACTGGCTTCCCACAGAGAGCTGATTTTACTTTCTAAAACACTTGCTGGCACTTCTCTGGCCACTGGACCGCATCTGACGCACCGCTTTACCTCTTTCTTTGTCTTGGGATCGGACTGTTCGCAATCTCCATTGTTGTATCCATCTGGGGTCCGACCAGTCCTCCACCCAAGTGGTACCCCGGATACTGTACCTCCCTCCACCCAACTAAACACTTCTTAGGGTTGGGGGTAAGCCCCACCTGCCTCAGGGACTCCAGCACTGCGCCCGTATGCTGCATGTGCCCCTCCTAGCTGTTGCTATGAATAATTACTTCATCTAGATGGGCTGCGGCATATGCTGCGTGCAGACACAGGACCCGGTCCATGAGTCTCTGAAAGGTGGCTGGGGCCTCAAACAAGCCCAACAGAAGCGTGACAAACTGGTACAACGCTTGCGGGGTGGAGAAAGCCGATTTTTCCTTGGACTCTGGAGACAAGGGAATCTGCCAGCCAGCCTCAACCTTAAATCCAGTGAAAAATTGAGCTGTGCCCAACCGGTCAAGGAGTTTCTTGAACCTGGGGCATTGGGTTTGTGTTGAATTTTGACACCGCGTTCACCTTTCGATAGTCTACACAGAACCGGACCAACCCATCTGGCTTAGCTACCAACACGATGGGGCTGCACCAGTCACTTGTAGACTCTTCTATCATCCCCAGCTCCAGCATTGCCTCTTATTCTGCCTGCACGACTTTGGTTTATGTTTGGGCAGACTGTGCGGACGGGAGCGCACTTTTACCCCTGGGGTCATTTCTACATGGTGGTGTATGAGGGACATGCGGCCTGGCAGGGGGAAGAAGACTAGAGAAATGCTGCTGAAACGCGGCCACATCTATGCTCTGGTTCTGATGAGAGGTGGTTACTGGGCAGGGCCTGCATGGGACAGGTCGTTTTAGGAAGGTCCGGCCCCAACTCCTCCCCCTCGATCACCGTGGTGGCCAGAGATATGAACACCCTCTCCCTCCATTCCTTTAGGAGGTTAATGTGGTAAATCTGAGTTTCCCCACCCCTGTCTGACCGCTCCACCTCATAACCGACATCCCCGACCTGCCGCTTGACCACGAAGGGCCCTTTCCACTTTGCCAGTAATTTAGAGCTGGATGTAGGAAACAACACTAACATCCTTGTCTCCCGGGCAAATTGTCTGAGTCAGGCCCTTCTGTCATATAAGTGGCGCTGAGGTTCCTGAGCCCGGAGCAAATTCTCCCATGACAGTGTAGTTTTGCTCGCAGGTCCATAAAATACTGAACCTTGTTCTTACTTCTGCTAGGCCCTTCCTCCTAGTTTTCTTCAATAACATCTAGGACGCTCTGGGTTCTCCTGCTGAAGAGGAGTTCTAAGGGGGAAAATCCTGTGGAGGCCTGGGGAACCTCCTGCACCGCAAACAACGGAGGGTTCAACCACTTATCCCAATTACGGCTATCGTCGTGAACGAACTTACAAACCATGTTCTTCAGCGTCTCATTGAACTGCTCCATCAGGCCGTAGGTCAGGGGTGGTACACACTGGTCAGAATTGAGCGAATGCCCAAAAGCCTGTAAAGTTCCCGCAGTGTACGTGACATAAAGGAAGTGCCCTGGTCGGTCAGGATTTCCTTCCGAATCCCAACTGACCTGAAACAGTGCCTGCGCCACACTTTTGGCTGTAATAATGCGCAGGGCACTGCTTCGGGGTACCGGGTTGCATAATCCACTAGGACCAACACAAAATGATACCCGCGGGCACTGCAGTCTAATTGCCCAATGAGGTCCATACCGAGTCTTTCGAATGGCACCTTGACTAGGGGGAGGGGCCTCCACTAGGGGGTGGGGCCTCAACGGTGCAGTTGGAGTAGCCGAAGGATTAACTAATTGGCACTCGGGACACGCGGCGCACCACCTATGTACATCTGCCCAAATGCGGGCCAATAAAAGCGGGCCATTATCCATTGCATTGGTTTTTCGCGCCCAAAGTGACCGGCCATCGGGTTATGGTATCCTTTTCGGAACCAACAATTGGGTAATTTCCTCTCCTGATTGAGTGTCACGGCTCACTCACTATAACCTGTTCCTAATCACTGAAAAATACAGATGAGTGAGCGTAGCGTCTGGGCGCACCAATACGGCATCGATTTTAACTACCCCCTGAAAGGTAGGGAATCGTCCTGCCCAATGGGACGGGGGAGGCGCCCCTGAGGGCATTCGTGGCGTAGACCCCGGCTTAACCATGTCCCCTCATCTGCCACAATACTGTAGATAGTTATGTAGATAGATAGATAGATAGATAGATAGATAGATAGATAGATAGATGGATAGATAGATAGATAGATAGATAGATAGATGGATATTAATACTGTAGACACTTTATTAATTCTATGTGTTGCTGAAGATACTAAGCGTGTGTTTGTGGACAGCCCCGGACCCCAGGGGGCGCAGCTGACGCCGGAGATGATCCGGGCGGTTTTCCTGGACGACGAGGTCCTTCTCTCCAAGCTGAACAGAGGACTCAGTTCAGGGTGAGGGGCGGACTACGCCAAGTTAGCTGCTATATCACTACATCGACATGTAGCACATGTATTTTTTCCCAACCCGACGCTGTCGCTCCACCTGCAGGGGGTGCGGGGTGGAGGAGCTCTACTGGTTGCAGCTCAACCAGGCAGGGGAGAGGGTGGCGGGCAGGCTCAAGCAACTGGAGGAGGAGTCACGGGGAACCAGCGTCTCATCAGTGGGAAAATAAGCTATTTGGACCCACACACACACACACACACACACACACACACACACACACACACACACACACACACACACACACGCACACGCACACACCTGGCTGATCTTACTCAAAATGTTATATCCACTCTGCATTTATTTTGTAATTGTTTTGAACAACGTATGTATTTGTTTTCAGTCCGTAAATCAAGTTACAAGTTACACACTCACACACGTAAGAACCCTAAAGAAACTCCACTTATGAATGTATATGTACAGTATATACAAATCAATGCTAAATGGTGTTCGCCAATATATTGTGATATATTGCAAATGACAGTGTCCTGCTAGAAAAGCACAAACCGGAAGTTCATTCATATCTTTTGGAGAGTCGACACACGGTGGTGCCGAATTTCCGCAGACAAGTTTTTTTTATTGTAACTGGGCTTAAAACTAGGAAAATAAGTCATGTACTGTATATAAAATAATGATGTTATTAACTTAAACCTTAGATGTCACCATATTCACTATCAATAAATCTATTTTTCTCTAAGTGAATTGTGTTATAAAGGGAGTTTTAAACTCTGATTCATGGACAAAATGATTGATGTCCAGCTGAGCAAACTACTGTCATAAGGATCACAGATTTTTATTGTTTTTATATCAGAGTATCTTATTCTATAGAAATGTTATTATATAAATTGATGGAAATAAAATGGGTCGTGTCCAGTCGGGTTATGAGTCTGTAGCCGTTCGAACCCCTAGAGGGAGCTCTGACGCTTGCGTGCGTGTGTTTATGTGTCTCATGGCGGTGAGGTTTAGAAAAGGTACAATATTTGCCCATCTGCGGCCCGTTTGACGGACGCACGGCGACGCAGTAGTGCATGCTTATGGTAAACATGCACACACACACACACACACACACACACACACACACACACACACACACACACATCGGGGCACGAGTCCATGTGTTCTCTGTGGATCTGCATATCTGCACAGGGGTCACCGTGGTGCGACATGGTCGTTGGGAGTTGTCAGGCTCCCTTCAGATGACGGCGAGGGGTCGGAGAGGAACATAACCGTGAGCCTCTGCCTCCCCTGCATGTGCAAATAACCCCCAATTAATTTACATTTATTTAAACGTTGTCCCCGGGGAAACATTTGGAGCACATTTCATAACTGACGTGAGGGGAAAAAAAGTCACGCACAGGCAGCGGCAGAGTGTGAACGACTTCACATCCCTCACCGGAAAAATGCAAATTAAAGTGATAATCCGTAAGACTTTTTGTGAGAATAAATTGTTTTTGGGGGACACTTAATGGGAAAGAGCCATTTTATGTATTTATGTTACGCATGTGCTCCTTGAGACGCTATTGTCATTGTTGGTGGCGGGTCCGCCTTTCCCAGCAAGAAGTAAAATGCAGCCGCGGTGAATGGTAATAAACCAGCGCAGGTAGTTGTGGTGAGTAAACTGTCAATACGGAAGAAGGTAAACTTTGGAAAAATAATTTGACTGTCTTAGAGCAAAGACGAGGCCAAACCCCAAATTGTTGCCGCTTTGAATGGAATTCTGGGTCTTGTAGCGTAATCCTCCCAAACGGGGGTCAACTTGAAAATTTCTGGATGTCTTGTCAAGTATCACATGTACAATTTTAAAGTGTAAAATCCAATAAACATAAGAAATATGAAATAAGAAATAAAGAATTTGAAAAATTTCTATAAAATGACATCTGTAATAAATACGGGACTAGCATATCGCCAGACTCAGCTTTTGTCTCGACCAACAAACGACTGCGAGGGGGAAAAATGAAACCAGCCCATGTTTTGTGTCGACCCCCTTCGAATAACCCCGTCTCAGTTGGGGAATGGCCTAGTTAAGTAAGTTAGCATGTCCGTCACAGCGGCTGTGCTTTGCCGGAAAATTGCGCCAAATCATCAGAAGAGGTCACTTGTGAAATGAACTCTCTCTCTCTCTCTCTCTCTCTCTCTCTCTCTCTCTCTCACTGGCAGCAATGGGGTCAGCCAGGGCATCCCCCAACCTCTTCAATTCTCCATCCTTCCTCTCTTGCCCCCATATATAGAGAGATAGGTCCTGTATTCAATTCAATGTAATAATAAAGTCAAATTGATAAGATCAGAAAATATGAAAAATAGTGATACGCAACACACCTAATTAGCTACCAAACTATTATTGAATTAATGACCGTGCTCCGGCGGGTTATCTTCCAAAAAACAGGAGCCTTTCTGTGTGGAGTTTGCATGTTCTCCCCGTGCTCACATGGGGTTTCCTCCACCTCACGTCAGTAAGGACCCCCCTCAAAAACATGCACCCATCATCGTCTGACCAGCGATGGACACTTATCACCTGGTCCCCGGGCGCGTCCACGTATGCTGCCCACTGCTCCTGGCTGTGCCCCCAGAGGAAGGACAAGCCAGGATGGGTCAAAAGCAGAGGAGCCATTTCACCGGCCACCATCAAGCATGTGCATGTGTGTGTGTGTGGAGTGTCGTGTGACAATTAAAGACTGTTTCTTCTGATTAGTAATTAACTATCAATTAGCATAAACCCAATAAAAAACATAAACATTTAACAAAAAAATAAGAAAAGTAACAATGAAAAAAAATCAAAATACAATAAAAAAACTCATAAATTAACTATAAACAAAAATGGTGATATACAATAAACCTTATCAAAAAAAAAGAATAAGAACAAGCCTAAAATGCATACAATAAAAAGAATCCCCCCAAAAAATCAGTGAACAATAAAAAATGTCAGAATATACAACAAACCTAATAAAAAAATGAACAATAAATAATGAACAATCCCTTGTAAGTCGCTTTGGATAAAAGCGTCTGCTAAATGACTAAATGTAAATGTAAATGTAAAAAAATGAACTATAAACAAAATTCATTGGGGATTTACAATCAACCGAATGAACAATAAAAACAAATCTCACAATGTATAATAAAAATATTGCAAATATAATAAACAATGAACAAATGGAAATGGCAAAATTCAATAAACCTGATAAACAATAAGTAATAAAAACAAGCCTTAAAATTCACAATTTACTATTGAAGAAAACATCTTGCGATACACCTCAGACACATCATCAGTGATGTAATCCAGGGTCATTGGTGCAATCCTGATGGTCCTCCGCCTGTTGGCCCCTGTAATGTCCAGTAGATTGCAGACCCCGCAAACCTTCTACACCTCACTTTAAACCGAGCTCCTCACGGCTCTGCTCCAGCAGCTGTTGGTATTTCACCCTCTTCCTCTGTTGGCCTCCTCAATGAGTTCCAAGAGGATGACCTGCTTGCCAGGATTGAGATAGCAGCACCATGTCTGGCCTAAAAGATGTCACTGCGACGGCTTCTGGGAACTTAAGCTGCTTCCCCAAGTCAACTTTCAGCTCCCAGTCTTGTGCAGCTGTGAGAAGGCCTCTGACGGAGGGCCTCGCCGATGGTTTTTGCTTCTCCCCAGCTCTGACGAAAGCAATGATCTTCTTTGCAGGGAGAAGGTGCTTGCAGTGGCTGGTCCCACTGCAGGACGTGCCCGCGATGGCCTTCAGGACTTGGTCATGAACACCGGCAGTAGCGCCGCTAGCCCAGAGCATTCGGACAGCAGCTGAGGATGTGTTCATGGTTCCAGAGGGCAAGATGGCGACTCAGCCTCAACCCACTGAAACAAGTTGGACAGGCTTGGAAGGACGTCGTGGACTGCCTGGACTAAGAATTTGATTCGGTAGGGCTCAAACTATAAACAAATATTTGGGCATTATGAACTAAACCTAATAGGGCAAAATAACCATGTCGTAAAAGGAAAAGACATTTTAACGTTAAAAAAATAAAATACATAGAATGCATACATTCAAGTCATAAAAGTGACAGGATAGTGCAATAAATAAATATTTGTCTTAGTAAAAAGCAGCTGCAAACGTAAAAGTCTTCAGCCTTGATTTAAAGGAGGTGAGAGTTGCAGCAGACCTGCAGTTTTCTGGGAGTTTGTTCCAGAAATGTGGAGCATAAAAACTGAATGTTGCTTCTCCATGTTTAGCCTTGACTCTGGGAACAGAAAGCAGACCTGTCCCAGACAACCTGAGAGGTCTGGATGGTTCATAACGCAGCAGAAGATCAGAAATGTATTTTGGCCCCAAACCATTCAGTGTTTTATAAACCAGTAGTAGTATTTTGAAATCAATTCTTTGACGGACAGGAAGCCAATGTGAAGATGTGAGAACTGGTGTGATATGAGCCACGTTCTTGGTCTTAGTTAGTACTTGAGCAGCAGCGTTGAATCAACTACAGCTGTCTGATCAATGTTTTAGGGACACACTGTTACAGTAGTCTGGTCTACTAAAGATAAATGCATGGACAAGTTTTTCCAAATTCTGCTGAGAAATAAGTCCTTTAATCCTTGATATATTCTTAAGGTGATAGAAGGCTGACTTTGTCATTGTTTTAATGTGGCTGTTGAAATGTAGGTCTGAGTCCATGAATTGAATCTGAACTGCTAATAAACAATAAAAACAATCCTAAAAATTCACAATATGTACAATACAAATAATCAGAAAAAATAAACAATCAACAGTACTGTACACTAAACCTAATACACACCTCTGTATTAACAATTCAAACTGCAACAGCCATAGGAGGTTGCAATGCAATTTCGCCTAAATACATAAAAAATATCGAAATATGTGAATATCTAGCGGAAAAAACAACATGACCACACTTAGCCCCCACACACCCCTCCCGCCGCTACATTTCCACTTGACACACTTAACTCGGCGAGGCCCCAACACTTCCTCCCGGCAGCGGCGGTGAGAAAGTGTGTCTTGCTGATACCACCTCGGGGTCTGCCTCCACAGAGATACGCCACATTCTGTTTTGGAATATCATTATTTATTGGATTCCTTTTGGGACCGACAAGCCGGAAAGTTCTCTCAAAACTATAGTTCACAGGAAGTCCTCCTTCGTTCGCCGCGCGTTTCACCGACGGAATCAAACAAACGAGAAGAGTCAGAAAAAGCAAGGACTTTTTACCGAGGGGCTCATCCAGAACCAAATCTCAAAATGGAGTCGAGCCACTACCGACAGATCACTACTAATAGTTCTCACGACAAGCTCATTTAGGTTTGACTTTCCTCAATAATCCTGTAAGGACTTCAGAATTATCGTATTTCAGAGCAAAATATCGAAGGGTGTGAATCATTTATGCCACATCCAGGGTCAGTTTTCCGTAATACAAGATGAAAAGATGAATAATTGGGCTGGTTCCAAATGATCTATTAACGTACAAATATGGGAATTATCGTACATCTGGCAGAGTTGGGCAGTGCGCTCTGTTTTTATTCAGTGTTATGAATTTCGAAACCTCCTTATGCGTGATATATTAGTTACCCATATCTGAAATAACCATTTAGGCGTTTGCTCAATCAACATGGATTTCAAGGAATATTACATATGCAGACCATCACAGAGCAAAAGTCAGAGAAATTAAAATTTGCTCATATTCACCCTTAGGCATAATTAGACAGACAATTCTTTAATTTACTTTAAAAGGATCTACAATTTTCCAAGTTAATGAGGTGTACAGCAAACAAAGATATAACACAGTGAGCTAGAAATAAATAGACCTGCTTAAATAGACCGGCCCATTATGGTTGTGGCAGTATGTGGAGCCGTAAAGTTATATACTGTAAGGACATAAGTAATAACCACCACACATATCTGCTGGCAGTTACAGTCCCCACCTCCCCTCAAAATAACCAACACCCCCTCCTCCCAAACTGATTTTATCCTAAAGTTGCTGGTGAGAGACTTACTCTGTCAGCAGAATGGAAGTGTCACCTAATTGGCATGGACACCCAGCCCAATGCTGCCGTGCTGGCGAACTGCCCTCCCCAAGCGGCTTTGAGATGATTCTACTCGGCAGTTGACATTTCGGCGCTACGTTAACGTGGTAATCTGACATTTTTTGGGTGTAAAAAAAATCTCATGTTTGATACTTACTTTAGCTGCCACCTTATAGGAACAGCCGTATTTGTGTTATGCATGAGCTCCTCTAAATGCCGTTACCATTGTTCGTGGCGGGGTCCGCCACACCCGTGGTAATGGTTAAACCGGTTATCTAACCACTACCCCTGTGACACTTTTTGACCTACAAGAAGACATTAGGACTGGTCGATATATCGGTATTCTATTGACTCATACACCAGAACCAATTGGGACAAGTCCCATGCACTCATCGGTAGACGCATCACACACACACACACACACACACACACACACACACACACACACACACACACACACACACACACACACACACACACATACTGTGCATACAGGCAGACTCATCACAGGCACACACACACTTCTGATTACATCCTTCTCCTTTTCTCCCTCCTTTACTGCCATAGCTATCACAGGAAGAGCCACATGCCGAATTGCTGTTCCAATTTTCCTGGACTTAATTATGTTTTGATGATGTATATGTAATGATGATTAGTTGTTTATAGACCAAAACATGGTAAGATCATTCTCCAAATAGGGGGATTGGTGGCACTGATGTACAGTACAACAAAAAGCTGTGTTCTTGTCATCCTACAGGTCGTCCACAGGACAGAGTGATTGCAGCAGTTCTTGATAATCAAAGAATGAATTAACAGTGGCAACGCAGGTTGAGAAGCTGAACTCCACTTGCAAATTTACTCTGTTCTCAACGCAATGACATACAGATAGTGTTGTATGCTCAGCATGCTGATGCCACAGGTTAAAAAAAAAAAAAAAAATGAAAAATGAAAATGATGGAGGCAGGGAGGAGAAAAAGCGGGTCAGGATGTTGTTGTTTTTTAAAGTGTGAATTGAGAGAGTTTCTCACTCTTTAGTGTGTGAAAAGCCCCCTTTTTGAAATGTCAGACTTGCTGTCTCTTGGAGGCCCGCAGTGCTTCACTTCGGAGTGTCGCGCGGAAATTTGTGAGTCACCGTATCGAGGGAGCTGCGTAGTGTTGTTTTTTTTTTTTACCACTTTATTTTTCTTCTTCTTTAATGCACATACAGTGAGCACTCGGTCACAATGAATCGATGCCCATGACGGCATGCTGTTTTCCTGTCATTTCTTTCCAAGTTGTGCCTGCTCACTAAATTGAACCATTAGTTCCCTGGGTTCCCAAATGTGTCTGTGCCCCTTGGGGCGACCGCTGTTTCAGCACCTGATTAGTGCAAACTCTCCTCCATCTCCCGTGGCGTGAAAAACTAATTGCAATTAAGGAGCCTCCGTTACCACAATCTGGGCTGCTGTTGTCCGACTGTAGGAGAAGGGAAAAGTCTGGAAATTCTGAGTGCAGCATCACGTGCCACAGCCAGGGGACGCTATAGCAGCGTTTCCCAACCTTTTTTTGACCCTTGCACACTTTATACAGTGAAGTGATCTGTTGCAGGAATTCTCCTCCGTGGTCGGTGAGATTAATCTGCCCGCTACAGGAAAACAAAACTGAGTATTAAGATATTTATTCTGCAGAATAAAGAGAAAGATAGTCATGCTTCAAAGCAGTGTTCTGATCAATCTACCCCAACTTGTGACCAAGAGAGTTTTATACCAAAGAGAGGTTGTGTGCCATTGGTCGAAAAGTCATTTACAAGACTGTGCCCCTCAATTGTCTCCCCGGATGTTACCCTCAAACAGTGATTTAACAATCAAACTCCGGTCACAGGTACAACTGGTACTATGTCATAAAATAAACACACAATGCTCTTTCAAGCCCGCCTGGGGTTAGCCTTATCTATACACAAGGTTGAATGAGGATGGAATGTGATCTGGTTCTTCAATACTACAACTGACATTGTTGAGGAAGAATAGCCTCTTCACATAAACTCTGGGAGTTTCCTTAAAAACCCAGAGGCAATGTTTTAGAACCACATAACGTACAAAAGGATATTGTGCTCTATAAAACATGTAAAACATCATTCAAATAAATGATCACATGCAATTTTCTGTCACAGATCCCACGGTATACTGCTATGCTTTTAACTCAAACACATAGAACTGTGCTTATTATGATGATCTACTGATAGTGAATAATGCAAAACTTGCAAACGATTTGCTCATAGCGATTTTTTTTATAACTTTGGAGTCGAGAGTCACTTCGGCGAGGGAAAGAGAATGGCTTTTTACTGAATGATTGGTCAGGGTCTCAAAACGTCAAACCTCTACTGACGAATTACTACAAATAGTTCTTACCTTCAGAGTGAAACTTGAGCTTGTTCTGATGAACACAGAGCTACTCCTATGGGTGGAACTGATGAATAAGTACAGCCTTGTAGTTTTGATCTCGGAACACAAGAGCTACTTTCCATTATTTCTATATTTTAAGAGGAATTTGAAATACTAGTAATGGCACAGTTTACCAAAATGTCAATGATTCAATCCTGTGTTCCATAATGGAAGATGAAACTGCCGGGTAAAGACACTCTTTATGAGCCCGGAAACCCAGCCCCTCCCACTGGCTCGCTGTTCGCTGTTTATTGAAAGTTTATTAATATTACACGTGTTGCTTGTTCAATTTGCACCAAATATCAACACTGCAGATCCTCGGGTCCCCAGCCATACACCCATCAAGTGTGAAGTAGATCGGATGAACCGTTGCCGAGATAATCAACGGACATACATACATACATACGTACATACATACATACATACATACGTACATACATACATACATACATACGTACATACATACATACATACATACATACATACAGATTTGTGGTGGTAGCCGACAGGGGAATTACAGTTTTCCGAGTTTGCATAGAACGCACCACTTCCAGCTTGGAGCGCTCAGAGCTGGGGATTTTCCCCAAGAAGCGATCTGCTGCACAGCAGTAGGAAACGGAGTAAATCAAATACATCTACAATAAAAACTACCCACTCCTAGCAAACTTTAATTTTTTTATCCATTTATTTCATCCATTCCATCAAAAAAATAAAATACAGTCATGTCTCTGGTGAGTGGTGGAACATGTTTTTTTATACACATTTATTTATAGAAACTAAAAATTATCATTACTGCTTGTATTTTTCTTTTTCTGCGGTAACAATTAGTACAAGATGACAACAACAGATTCCTCAACCGATAAGATGTTTTGTGATTGTGGTTGCCGTTTGACTTTTTGCGGACGTCATTCTACCAACTAGATCCGATCGTTCCTCTTCTGCCCCTGGTGGAGTCCAGGTTTATTACATCCACTGAAATGCAGGGTTCCAGGCGGTTCCACGTCTGGTACGTACAACCAGACCTCGCTTTTGCTGTATGTAAGCCGGCCGTTTGCGTACTTGCCTACTTCCATTGGGTATGTTTCCCACCAAATTGTCTCCCCCTGAAGGGTTATCGACAAAATGGTATTTTGTACAGAGCTAGGGTATTCGGCAGATCTTCATCCCCTGATCTCCGGGAAAAGCTATCGCCGCCGCTGCCACCTGACTCCTCATCAAAATGCTGCTGGCGTTATCCAGGGCCGTAAGGTGGAGAGGCTCCGAGTTGGGATTAAATAGACCTTTTTAACCCGGTCATGCTCATGCATAACTTTTGGGGTGGGGGGCGGAAAAACCCAGCGAGGGATCTCACTCTCTAGCGAGGCTTATTTTCAATTACGTTTCCTGGACATCGCCTTTGAATGTAGAAAATCCCCTCCACTTTGATTACCATCAGCGGTGTTGTATCCGCTTAATATATTATTTAACTCCAGCATCAAAGGGAACATTTCATATTCCATTCTTAATGAATTAACCATTGTTGGTAAATCTGAAACGGTTAATGGTCCAGAATACATTTTCTTACCAGGGTCTGCGGGACAGGAGGTGTACGAGTGATTTGACATGGTTTGACATGCTTAGAGGACTTGCCCCCCCCACGCCCTGCATTTGAACTGCAATTGCTAACAGCACACATTGAGCACTTGGAGTGACAGGGCACCGGTGGGTTTGTGTGAGGGTATGGTGTGACCAGGTGGGCCCCCTGGCAGCTGGGTTTGGGTGCTCGCGGCTTGCAGCTGGTGCTGGTTGGTTTCTGGCATGCTGCGACCCAGCAGGATTGTGGGGATCGCCGCCGGCGGCCTTCCTGGCTCCTTTGGAGGCTGCTTGCTGTCGTGGGTGTGGGTTGGGGTGAGGGAGGCGGCTGTCGGTCTTTGCTCCCGCTGTGTGGCTTCTCTGGGGCGGGTGCCCCAGGGGTGGTGGAGGACGCACGCGGGAGGGGCTGACATCCAGTGTCCTGTGCTGAGCACACTTGGCTACATGGATGGGGGCTTGCGGCTGGATGTGGATTCTGGCCTGGGTCGTCCTTACGCGGGGCATTGGTGGCTCGGCTGGCTCGCCTGCAGGGTAGGGGGTTCGGGCGGGGTGTCGGTCTGCGGGCTTCCGGCTTCTCTGGGGACTCGAGGGGTCTTCTGTGGCTGCAGGGCAGGGTGCTCGGGGCCTTCTTGCGGTCGTGGGGTGTCTATACGGCCGTGGGACTCAGGGGTGGCGTCGGGGCCTTTTCCAATGCTTGGCGCTATGATGTAAAACAGACCTCATACACCAGAACCAATTGGGGCAAGTCCCGTACACTCACTGATGGACACATCACACACACACACACACACACACACACACACACACACACACACACACACACACACACACACACACACACATACACACACGCACACACACACACACACATACGTATACATCGAGGCAGACTCATCACAGGCAAACACATACACCGGCACCTTCTTTGAACACACCTCCTACACCCTCCTGGTTACATCCCTCTCCGTTCCTCCCTCATTTACTGCCATAACTATTATGACAGGAGGAGGCCACGTGCCCAGTTGATGTTGCAGTTTTCCTGGGCTTAATTAACTCTGTCTGATGTTTCTGTTTGTTTTTCCATGTACTGTACGTACTATGTACATGTATGTTTATTTGTCTCATCTGTGGTAATTCTCCTTGGAGTAGTGATTATTTGTTTATAGACCAAAACATAGAGAGATCGTTCTCCAAAGAGGGGGATTGGTGGCAGTTGTGTGGAGTAAAAAACTGTGCTCTTGTCATCCCACAGGTCGTCCACAGGACAAAACTATTGCAAGCAGTTCTTGATAATTAAAGAATGAATCAAATGTAAAAAAAAGTATAAACTTTCATTTTCACAAGAAAGTAACTAACAAATCCAAGTATTTGCTTCGAAAAGCTGTGGAGTCGAAATATAAAAGTCCCTTAAAATGGCATCACGTGACTTAAATGCAAAAATCTACGACTTGAACCTTTGTAGAGTATTTGAGTAAAACTACTAAGTTACTTTCCAGCCCTGGCAGTCGTATTTGTAGCAAAGGACAGACTTTAATCCAGAAGCAGACAGTGTGTGTCGCAGCTAACTCTGACCGTAAGGTGTTAATTCAGTGTGATCCCTGAATCAACTTTTATCATGTGTCAGATCCCTTCTGCCCTCGCCCCGGGATTGTGGGTGAAGAAAACAAACAAAAATCAAAAAACTAATAGAGGATTCTTCCAGTGAACTTACTTAAAATGAATGTGAGACGAGTGTTTCCGAAAAGCCATATTATGACGGTGACCGAGAGATTTTCTATTTTATGTTATTTTAATATAAACTGTGTTGTCTATATATTTTTTCAGATCGTTAAGCTTTTTTTTAATGCTAATCGTCTGTCACCCATATAGGCTTTCCTGATTTTTTTTTTTTATAGCAAGGCCCCATTGGATCAGTCCGAGTTTTTTTATTATTATATACAATCAGAAAATAAAGTAAAAATAAGAAGTAAAGTTACATTAAAGTAAAGAAAATTAAAAAAAATCAACACAAATGGCCAAATATCTAAAAATATACAGAATATCCCAATTCTGTGCAGACGATAAGCTGTTGGTCTGGGTATTTATGGGCCTATAATAAAAAACTGACTTGTGCTTAAATCTCTTATTGAAACCACGCTGACAGAAACCGTGCAAATCTAAAAAAAAAAAATATATATATTAAAAATGTAAATAAAAAAAATCTGTAGAAATTAAAAATCTAAAAAAGTAATCATAATTTTGACGTTGACTGCAAATCTATCTATTATAAATGTATTTATTTAATACGAAAACGATGAAGGTCCAGCAACCGATGAAAAAACAGCAGTTTGTTGGAATGTCCACCAAGCGGCGCTGCAGGCCCCCAGGGTCTGGTCAGGGCCCCTGAGCCTGAATTATTATTTACTGCCCCGCCCCCAATAATTGTGTGACAGACATAGGAAAAGGAAAGAGCTTAACACTTTGGGATCAAGGAATAATCATATTTGGTTCATTTGCCAGTTTGATGGCCTGTAAAATAACAAAACAAAATAAAAAATAAAAATAAAGTTACGTCTTCATCTCCTGCGCTGGGAGATTTGCCGCACCGCAGCATTAAATAGGTCACCAACACAAAATGTCGAGCACATGAATTCCCCCACGACACAAAAACAAATCTTTATTTCGACGTGGGGAAAAGATACACAGTGAAGAACACTCTCTGATTTATTTTATTTATATATATATATTTTTTTTTAGACCTTTTTGAGAACTTTTTCGGCAATAGAATAAAAAGTGCAGTCACCTCCTGGCTTTCCCGAATAGTGTTGTCGGAAGCGTGACGCCCTATTAACACCCAACACATGTGATTGGCTTTGAGATCCAAAATTTGCCAGTCATCCGAGGAGTTATCCCGGTGTGCAGAGGCAATAACAGAGAGAAAAAATACAGGCAGACAACGAACGGAAATGGGTATTTAGCTTTTTTTTTTGTCTTTTCTTCACCGTTTGCATTCTCCGTTTCAGACGTCGCTGCTGGTTTACGTGTTAGAGAACCTTCAAGAATCTAGGTTTGGGAACGCTGCGAATTAGCCAACAGAATTAGTTCGTAGTTCATCTTCTAAAATGACTCTGGAGACGCAAGACACTCCGCCAAAAGAAAAAAAACTGCGGCCAGTCACACGGGCTGGACTGAGAAATTAAAGACCCGAGAGCTCTGACTCACACGCCCCGAGCGTCAGCCCCTGAGAATTCCATTCACAACTCAGAGCCCACTCTTCTGTCTCAATGTGACACCAACGGAACCAAATGAGCGAAGAGTCGGAAAATTGAACGAGTTATTTTTACATGAGTCGTAAAAAGTCGATTCTCTTAAAAGGGTCAAACTTTTCATCACTAGTAGGGATATTGTTTGGTGGTAGTCCAATTTTGTCTGTCATTCAGCTGTAATTTTCTGAAATATGTATATATATATATTCAGTTTATATCAGCGTCCAGTATTCTACTGTTATTACTATATCATCATATCATTGTTACATCATTTACAATGCCCTTTTTAAAATGACATCTCTACAGATGTCCTTCAAATCATGTGTTTCCCTGTCGCTGTGGGACCATTTTGGAAATATCTTGTGCAATCAGAGCAATCAGAGAGGGAGTCCCACAATCCTGTGATGAGCTGAGATAAATGTGTTTCCTTTTTCGTCCAGCCTGTTTCTTTTCTAAAGGAGGGAATGTCCGCCAGCCATCTGGCGTTAGGGAGCGGTACGGAGGGCTGTGAGGACGACAGGGCCTCACTTTGTTGCACTTTTCGCGTCTCATGGGAACAGACTTTCAATGACACAGTGTTGTGTTTTAGAGGGGATCTGGTCTAAAATGGGGGTTCACAAACTGGGGTCGGCGGCCCGCTAGGGTGTCTGGGGAGGAATCGCAAGGTGCCCGGAGCAATTTATTATTTCTTCAGATTTGATCATTTTCTTTCACTTTTTTAATACATTAAAAAAGGGACAAAAGCAAACAAAAATACACAATATATATTGTGATATTGTGATATATATATATCTGATATATTTTTTAAATTATATAATTATAGTAATAATTTTAATAATACAGAAATATATATGGCCACAATATTAAAACCACCTCTAATAGCCACTAATATTGTGTAGCTCCCCCTTGTGCCGGCAAAACAGCTCTGACCCATGGACTCCACAAGACCTCTGAAGGTGTCCTGTGGTATCTGGCAGCAAGACGTTAGCAGCAGATCCTTTAAGTCCTGGAAGTTGTGAGGCGGGGCCTCCATGGATCGAGCTTGTTGTTCCAGCTCATCCCACAGATGCTCGATCGGACCCTTACCCCGGCCATCCACACGATGTAGAAGAAAACATGATTCATCAGACCAGGCCTCCTTCTTCCATTGCTCCATGGTCCAGTTCTGACACTCATGTGCCCATTGTAGGTGCTTTTGGCAGTGGACAGGGGTCAGCGTGGACACTATGACCAGTCTGCAGCTACGCAGCCCCATACTCAGCAAGCTGTGATGCACTGTGTGTTCTGACACCTTTCTATCGTAGCAGCATTAACTTTTTCAGCAATTTGTGCTACAGTAGCTCTTCTGTTGGATCGGACCAGACGGGCTGGACTTCGCTCAATGAGACCATGGGCGCCCATGGCCCTGTCACCAGTTCACCAGTTGTCCTTCCTTGGACCACTTTTGGTAGGTACTAACCACTGCATACCGGGAACACACCACAAGACCTGCTGTTATGGAGATGCTCTGACCCAGTCGTCTAGCCATCACAATTTGGCCCTTGTCAAAGTGTCTCAGATCCTGCCCCCTCTTGCCCATTTTTCCTGCATCCAACACATCAACTTCAAGAGCTGACTGTGCACTCGTTGTCTTATATGTCCCACCCGTTGACAGGTGCCACTGGAACGAGATGAGCAATGTTATTCATTCCACTTGTCAGTGGTTTTAATGTTATGGCTGATCAGTGTATATATATATTTCTGCTTCTTAAGCAGTTTCTCATCGGCAGATAACCTCCCCCCCCCCCCATGAGGTCAAACTGAATGGACCCCTGCAGCTGCGGAGTTCTTGTCCTTTCCAGCGGGGTAGATGACCGCCCGACAGCAGGGGTAACAAACTTAAATGCCATACCTATGTGTCATGATTATGTTTTTTAACTTTTTATGTGCATTATGAATGGAGTGTGTCAAAAGACAAATTTTAACAAACATGGAAAATATACTGTATAGTCGGTATAAACGATCTATGTGGGCTTGGGAGCGTCCATCACAAAATGCATTCTTATTCGGCAGATTTTTCAATAAAAACGTTTGCTAAGCCCTTGTTTATAAATTATATTTGGGTACTCCTTGCGCACTCCCGCCGGCTGTTGCGTTCAGATGTTGTTGCCGTGAGACTGAGAGGCAGCACTGCAATCGCTCTATTTACAACACTACTTGTCACACAGAGCGATCGTGTCTCTGAGTTGTCATCGCCGTGGCAGAAAATTTTGCTTAATATATGATATACACATGAAAGGCTTTTGGGTTCCTGCCAAAATTCAGTTTCACAAATTCCTGCCGATTCAGGAGGTGTCGATTTAAGGGGAAAAAACTAACAAAAAAACAGAAGATTCCAGTCGACAGTCCACTAACTCCAGGGCATTCTTAAATCTTTCTCAACCAAGAACCCCTCATACGAAAGAAAATAAACTGAGGACCCCCCCCCACCCCAAATAAATAATTACATATTAGGCCTATTTCTTCTATTTCTTTCTTTTCCACACTACTACAGTATGTGTGGAAAAACATCCAGGGGAAATGTATTAGAAATATTTGATGCACCGTTTCAAGATACGGAATATAAAATGTGTTAAATTCAATTAACATATATTAAATCAGCAAGTAACATTGTAGCGACACATAATACCAAGATATAATTATATAAGAGATAATTTTAGATAATTATATTCGTATATATTGCATAAAAAATGGAGAGGCCCCAAAACGACACAAAAAAAAAAAGTGGTACCATGCCATTGTTCTGACGGCCCATTATTACAAAACCCCAATGGACCAAAAAATGTCCCATTGGACGCGGATGACACCCTAACCATCTCTAACCCTATACCTAAACATAACCATCTCTTAGCTTATACCTAAACGTAACCATCTCAAAGCTTATACCTAAACTTAACCGTCCCTAACCCCATACCTAAACTTAACCATCTCTAACCTTATACCTAAATGGAACTGTAATCGGGGGTGGTGTGGTTCAAGCAGCCACACCTGTCTTGTGTCTAGGTAATTGGGCCCAGGATCAGAGGTGTCTGTACGCCTGCAGCTCGTCAGAGAAATCAACTAGCAACAGGTAAATCACCCATGCCCACAAACACATGGGGAGAGCCCCTTTCATGACATTGTTCCATCTTTCCCACTCTACAATAAACTAGTGTGTTTGCAACATCTCTGCCTGTGTCTCTGTGTTGGAGGGCCCTGAAAATGCCACTCGGGTGGCGTGTGGCAGGAAGAACTGCCACATTAACCATCTCTAACCTAAACTTAACCATCTCTAACCTCATACCTAAATGTAACCATCTCTAAGCTTATACCTAAACGTAACCATCTCTAACCCAACATTTTTCGCACTTTTGGGGTTTTAGAACGACGGGCAGTCCCCGGTTAAATTCTACAGCCCCCTGGCAGTCAGTTGATAGATCGCAGATCGTATCCGGCCCCTGTAGTGGTAGCGTTGTTTGCCCATTTGGGTCCCCGCTCGTCATTTTCATTGGTACTTTTGCAAAGTGTGGTCCCGTAAAAAATGCACCCATCTCTATTGTTTGTAAATGCTTATATATATTGCAGATATATTGCAACAATTTTAATCTATCGGATGAGCATCTATTTGGTACTTCACGGATTATATGCACCAGAGTAATAATCTGCATTGTCACATATGACATCATCGTAAAAAAAAAATGTCTTTGCAACTTTGAATGTCTGAACGATGTCTGATATCTCTAACCAGTACAGACAAAAAGGGTAAGAGGGTTTAAAGGAAGGTCGATACTGGTACTCACCAGCCCTCTGACTTCCACGTTGGTTGTTCCAGATTTTCCACCGAAAAACGAATCATTCATACTCAATTTGTAAAAAGAGTTGAATGCAAAAACAAGTAGGAAGGGTGAAAAAATAATATGGGCCCCATTTACACCCAAAAAGAACACTTCATACATCACATCCTGGATCACCACCCTTCAAGAGAAGGAGTGTTTCTCAGGGATCGCCATTTAAAGAGCATCCATATGCAGTACACCCCACATCATCAGCAGCAACACCATCACCACCAAGGCCCTCAAGAGGAACAGGTAGACCTTTGGGCTTCGGACCCCTGGCAAGAGTGTATGACAACTCGAGACGCAGAAGATACTGTATGAATCTGCAATAAGATGTACTGTATAATCAAATTGCCAAGAGGAATAGCTGACTTTATACAAATGAGGTTGGTTTATTCTGATGAAATTATTTCTTATCTATTAACGAAATTGTGTTATAAAGCCATAGAACATGTTCATTGCCGAAACAGTTTTATTGTATAGCTATCATATAAAGGAATAATTAAGTAGAATGTCGTTGGAAAGTGAATGTTCACATTATTGAATATGTTGAGGGTGGGTCTGATTAGTCAATAGTAAAATTATATTAGGAGGGCTAATGGGACCCTCTTAAGGTCTATGATGTGACATATAGTGACAGAGAGCATAGTTTAACATAGACCTGGCTTAAAAGAGTATGGAAAGACAACATTTGATTCCATTTTCAATGCATATTACCAAAGTTGAGTCTTAGACAAATGTGTGTGTGTGTGTGTGTGTGTGTGTGTGTGTGTGTGTGTGTGTGTGTGTGTGTGTGTGTGTGTGTATTGTTGTTTTATTATGTATGTTGTGTTTTTGTGTGTGTGTGTTTTTAGCGGAAAACAGTACCTTGCGGGAGAATGAGTCACCCTATCGTATGGCATTAAACCCTAAGAACCTTGCAAAGTTTTCTTGGGTCACAACAACAAGGTTAGTTCACCACAATGCACCAATGACTCATGCATGCCTGCAATCTGTGTTTCCCAGGCTAAAAAAGTCAAAAGTCAACAAAGGATGTGAAATAGATCAATATTTCATATTTCAACAGGTTATTGGCAAAACTGAAGATCCCCGTTTTCTTACCTATTTAAGATCTTTAAAATGTTATTGCCTGGTTGTCTGGTTGTAACATTGTTATCTAAACATAATAATGTTGTGTTTTCCATTTCTAATTCAGAAAAATGACTCACACGGAGGCCAAAACTAATAGGAGTCTTTCTCTCACTAATCCAGTGCACTTGCTAATTTTATTCAGTCTGCAATGTCTGTGGAGATGTGGAGGCAAAGCTGTCCTCCAAAGATATTTACAACCATGAACAGCCTTGGAATCTGTCAGTTGAAGATGGCTGCAGACTTCACCATGACATGATGTCAAACTATGGAAGGAGACTGGAGGTGACTTTAGATTTCAAAGTTGAACTTTTATTTGACAAAGAAAGCAAAAAAATAAACAATGAATACATGCAACAGTAATACATGCAAATACCAAATAAAAAAAAAACTATGATGCTTGCCATTTTAATACATACCAAACCGCTTTCTGCAACATAAAAGTTGCAGAAAGCGGTTCCTCACTGCACAATTAAACAGTCTTTACTTCTTGAAGACAAATTCAAAATGAAGGCTGTTCAGTAGTGAGTCATCACAGGCTACAGCTTATTTATTCAGCTGGGACAATGTGAAGGTATATTTTAATGTTTTATTTAACTTCTTTGAAGGACCAGTTCACTATTTTTGAAGCCAAGCTTTATTTAAACATTGTCTGGCATGATGTTGACTAGTGCAGACCATAATTTCACTGATCACTTTAGGGTTGAGAAACTTACCACTGTACTGCAGCCTCTCATCAGGTTCTAATCCAAAGGGGCATTCGTTTGAGCCTTCAACATCATGATACGTGTCCTCTTCCAAAATGGTACAGTGCTAAATTTCTGGGAAATGATGGTCTGTGCCAGTCAACATCGTGCCACACAATGTTTAAATAGGGCGTGGGCTTAAAATAGTGAAGAAGAAAGGAGAGATCTGCACACCAAAATAACTCCCGTTTAAAGGATTTTATTCAATGCAGTGACGTTTTGAGCACTGGATCTTCTCCAGACTTTTATCGCTCTTATTGAAAAATTGTGAACCTATGCTTTCAGTTGTTTGCCGTAACCATTGCAGGATCATGTAATTTTGTTCCTTAATCATTGTGGTGTGGGGGGTGGTGTGGTTTGAGCAGCCACACATGTCCTGGATCTAGGTAATTGGGGCCCGGGATCAGAGTGGCTGCATACCTGTTGCTCGTTGAATGGTCTAACGAGCAACAGGTAAAACCCCCATCCCCACACACACTCAGGAGAGGAGCCCTTGTCATGACACGTCTCCATCTTGTGCCATCTAGCCCACTCTCTACAATATACTGCGTCTGAAACCCCGTCATTTGTGTCTCTGTGCCGGAGGTCCCTGAAAATGAATGAATTGATTAAAGCTTTTGTCCTTCATCTGAGCAAATTCTTGCTCATGACTAAACACCAAACTCATGCACATGGGAACAAGTTCCTGATTTGGACTTTGTGCATAAGATCCGCATTCACTTCAGCCATCTAGCGGGCCTTCAAAAAATGCCGTAGAGGTCCCTCCAGCAAACATACACACACGCACACACTCACACACAAATGCATTCATGAATGATGCTTTTGTGAAACCATCATCACATTATACTATTATGGTTGTGCGCATCATCATAGACAACCTCACAGGCCCTAAAGTCAAGTGCTGTGAGGCACATTTCCCACAAGTACCCTGACAAGATGCAAGAGAAGAGCACCATCATAAGATAATTGCTAAAGATGTTCAATGTTCCAGTCGCACCCCGCCCCCATAAAGTATTACATCCTGGAATTTATTGACTTGCTCACAGATCAGTCTTGGTGTCGTGTCCGAGAATCCAAGCATAACAGATGGGGTACTGGGCATTAAAGGTTATGTTCTGACTGTGGATGGGAGCCATATGCCAGCTTGTTCTGTGGAGATGGGCTAAGTATTGAGAGGATGGTACACCGCAGCAGAGCCCAGGCTAATAGGGCAACATCTGAGCTGACTTGTGGAAGCCCCTTAAGAATTCCACAGGTAGCTCTTGTGCTATCGGGTGAGTGTAATTTATTAGCAAACAGTTCACTGACATGTTGCCTCTCCTTACCTTTTCAGTTCAATCAACTGCCCCAGACTCATAAAGACGAATGTTTTGGTTATTCCATATGTTTTTCAATATCTGCTCTCCTTCTTTATGCAGTTTTATAATTAACTGTATCCAGCTTTGTTTCGCAAGACATGAGGTTGAACTTATGACATTGATCCCGACATTTTTATTGAAACACTGTTTACATTTTACATTTAACACCAATTCCAATGAAGTTGGGACGTTGTGTAAAACGTGAATAAAAACAGAAGACAATGATTTGCAAATCCTTTTCAACCTGTATTCAATTGAATACACTACAAAGACAAGATGTTTAATATTCAAACAGATAAACTTTTTTGTTTTTTTGCAAATATTCTCTCATTTTGAATTTGATGCCTGCAACACGCTCCAAAAAAGCTGGGACAGGGGCAACAGAAGACTGGGAAAGTTGAGGAATGCTCAAAAAACACCTGTTTGGAACGTTCCACTGGTGGACAGGTTAATTGGAAACAGGTGAGTGTCATGATTGGGTATAAAAGGAGCATCCCCCAAAGGCTCAGTCTTTCATAAGCAAGGATGGGGCGAGGTTCGCAACTGTGTGAACAACTACGTGAGCAAATAGTCCAACATTTTAGGAACAACGTTTCTCAACGTACGATTGCAAGGAATTTAGGGATTTCATCATCTACAGTCCATAACATCATCAAAAGATTCAGAGAATCTGGACAAATCTCTGCACGTAAGCGGCAAAGCCGAAAACCAACACTGAATTCCCCTGACCTTCGATCCCTCAGGCAGCACTGCATTAAAACCCGACATCATTCTGTAAAGAGCATTACCACGTGGGCTCAGGAACACTTCGGAAAACCACATCAACAAGTTCAAGTTAAAACTCTACCATGCAAAGCGAAAGCCATATACGTATCAACAACACCTAAAAACGCCGCTGGCTTCTCTGGGCCCAAGCTCATCTGAGATGGACTGACCAAAGTGGAAAAGTGTGCTGTGGTCTGACGAGGCCACATTTCAAATTGTTTTTGGAAATCATGGGCGTCGTGTCCTCCAGGCCAAAGAGGAAAAGGACCGTCCGGATTGTTATCAGCGCAAAGTTCAAAAGCCAGCATCTGTGATTGGTATGGGGGTGTGTTAGTGCCCATGGCGTGGGTAACTTGCATATCTGTGAAGGCACCGTTAATACTGAAAGGTACATGCAGGTTTTGGAGCAACATACGCTGCCATCCAAGCAACAACGCCAAGCCACACTCTGCATGTGTTATAACAGCGTGGCTTCGTAGTAAAAGGGTACTAGACTGGCCCGCCTGCAGTCCAGACCTGTCTCCCGTTGATAATGTGTGGCGCATTATGAAGCGCAAAATACAAATGAAGTCGTACATCAAGCAAGAATGGGAAGGTATTCCACCTACAAAGCTTCAACAATTAGTGTCCTCAGTTCCCAAAGTGAGTGAGTGTTGTTAAAAGGAAAGGTGACGTAACACAGTGGTAAACGTGCCCCTGTCCCAGCTTTTTTGGAGCGTGTTGCAGGCATCAAATTCAAAATGAGTGAATATTTGCAACAAAACAATAAAGTTTATCAGTTTGAACATTAAATATCTTGTCTTTGTCGTGTATTCAGTTGAATATAGGTTGAAAAGGATTTGCAAATCATTGCCTTCTGTTTTTATTTACATTTTACACAATGTCCCAACTTCATTGGAATTGGGGTTTGTACCTTAACATCGGCTTTGGAACGACCTGCCTGCGGAGATTCGGCCGACAGAGTCAGTGACTTCTTTTAAATCACTTCTCAAAACCCTTTTTTAGAAATCTGCTTTGGTGATGTCGACCCCTTTCTTTTTCTGTTTATTTGATTTATCCTTATCCTTGATTTATTTAAAATAAAAAATGTTTCATTTGATTACCTTGTATTTGTTTACTTTTTCAATTATATGAATGACTTCAATTCCTGTTTGTTATTGTTCCTTTGCCTTTTAAATTCATGACCTGAGCACTCTGCTGTTATTTCATCTGTCAAAGCACTTTCCAAGCTGTGTTTTTAAAGGTGCTCTATAAGTAGAGCCATTATTGTTATTATTGTTATTATTGTTACTATTGCTTTTGACAATACCTGTCAGGTAACAAAGCAGGATTTCCACTGTGTCCCTTGAAAAGAGAAATCTTTCCAATACATCCAACAGCTTTCCCTGTTGCAGCACAGGGTTGGAGAGGGCGCTGGGAATGCGGCGTCTCGTCCCAGCTCTTCACCGGCGCCTTTTTGTGTTTGCATCAAATTTAAAGGGAAACTTTTTTACCATTGACCTGACAGGACACGGTTGAACGGTAATGCCAAAGTGCGCGGTCGCGCTCCGTCGCGCGGCGGCCGTCGAAGCTACTCTTTCAATACCGGACCAAATTAAAAGATGCTCACGTCGATCACTCAAGTCGACCACCAGTGAGCGCAAAATAAATCTTAGGTTGAACCCAAAATACTGTTTTTTCGGTTTTTCAGTTTTCGCCGCTCCCACTCGGGGGTCTTGGAACGAATTACCAGAGTGTGAGGGCGGCTCAATCGCTGTCCAGCAAAAAACCCAAACCCTGGCATTATCAGGAAGTCAGCCCGAGCGATTGGCATCAGAATACACGGTGCATCAACGGGGCCTATGGACCGTAGAGATATGTATCGCAGGCCCACTCACCATTCTTACCAGTCACTCGGGTTGACTCCCAAAATGGAAAAACAAGGTGGGGGTTAAAAACAATCCTTTAACCAACTTCTTATCAGAGGCTTCGCCGAAGCTCAGTCGCCTCAATAACCAATGTACTTATCGCGAGGACAAAAGCGTCTAAAGAGCTGACGCTAAATGAGCTAATGCAAGCTAATGTACTGTATCCGGGTAACAGCCCCCCACACCCCCAAGGCTTTGTTTGTACTCAGCAAAGAGATTTTTTATTTTTTTTTGTTCTTACCAGACGAGATGCAATGTGCATCGTGATGATTAGCTTGCGCACGCACACACACACACACACACACACACCTAACAGCGCGTCGCATGCTCCAGGCTCTATCTTTACACAGAAATTTCACGGCAGAGAAAACCCAAATGAGGATGTGACAACTGTGACAAAGGGCTTTGGTGGGGGCAAGGGGAGAAGCGAGGGCGTTTACCGAACAATTACAATTGTGACTTCAATTATCATTTTCCAGAGAAGACAAACAACCAGCCACATCTTATCTCAGCCACATCGTGCGGCACCCGGACCCTGACGTCACCCAAGACTCTGCTTGTGGGATGTGTGGAGTTGTTCCGCCTCAACGTAAATGCGGTAAATGCGATGTGTCGGGACTCACTCACTTGTTTCCCAGTTTCCTAGCTCCTTTCCTGGCTCCTTCCCGAAGTTTTCTTGCCTAATTTTCTAGTTTATTCCTTGTTTCCTTGCGTGTTTCTTAGCTTGTTTCTTTGCCTGTTCCTTGTTTCCTAGCTCATTTCCTAGTTTATTTCTTGTTTCCTTGAGTTTTTCTTAGCTTGTTTTCCTTGCTCGTTTTCTTGTTTCCAAGCTCATTTCCTTGTTTATTCCTTGTTTCCTTACGTGTTTCTTAGCTTGTTTCCTTGCCTGTTCCTTGTTTCCTAGCTCATTTCCCAGTTTATTCCTTGTTTCCTTGCGTGATTCTTAGCTTGTTTCCTTGCCTGTTCCTTGTTTCCTAGCTCATTTCCCAGTTTATTTCTTGTTTCCTTGAGTGTTTCTTAGCTTGTTTCTTTGCCCATTTCCTTGTTTCCAAGCTAATTTTCTTGTTTATTCCTTGTTTACTTGGCTGTTTCTTAGCTTGTTTTCCTTGCTCGTTTCCTTGTTTCCAAGCTCATTTCCTTGTTCATGCCTTGTTTCCTTACGTCTTTCTTAGCCTTTTTCTTTGCTCGTTTCCTTGTTTCCAAGTTAATTTCCTAGTTTATTCCTTGTTTCCTTGCTCGTTTCCGTGTCTCCTAACTCATTTCCTAGTATATTTCCTTATTTCCTTGTGTGTTTCTTAGTTTGTTTCCTTGTTTGTTTTCTTAGTTCCTAACTTGTTACCATATTTTCTGGCTCTGCAGCTCATTTCTTATTTTTTTCCTTGTTTCTTAGCTTGTTTCCTTGCTCGTTTCCTTGTTTCCTTGCTCATTTACTTGTTTTCTTGCATGTCTCTAAGCTTGTTCCCTTGTTTCCTTGCTCATTTCCTCGATTCCGAGCCTGTTTTCTGGCTGTGCAGCTTATTTTCTCCGCCATCTCTCAACTACTGTGTGGGTGAATGGGTGAACGTGTCTCATAAGCGTGAAGCACCTTGTGACCCCCGGACTCAAGAGTGCTGTGCCCAACGCCGTGTGTCCATCGCCGTATTGCCATTCGCTCCTAGCCTTTCATGATAAACTCTGCACATTTTGTCCAGCTCTTTTGAAAAATTCTCAAGGTAATAACACTCTCTTCTCAGTGCGCGACAAGCAACCAGCGAATGGCTCCATTAGATTCTATCTGCTTCGCCACAATTTTCTTTTTCATTTGAGTGAGTCACTCTGAGCATCTGTACAGCGGTTACCAACGGTTACCACAAGGAACTCTTCCACCATCTCCGAGGAGCGGCGTTGAAAGTAAGAATAGACTAGAATCAAAAACATTTTTAACCGCCTCACCCTTCCTGCCTGGATCATCTCACTCTTTTTAAGAGTGTAATTGCACAGCCTCCAGCCGTCCAGGCATTCTGTCAAAAGCGGCATTCTGCACCAAACCTGTGGTGCCTGGCCACAGGTTGGGAACCAAGAGATCCTTCGGGCCTTGGGCAATTTGAGGCAAACTGTATGTTCCCCATCAGTCAAATATCGGTTATTCCACATAACTGTAACTGTAACAAAAGCAACATCTCTGTCTTTCCTTCCTGCTTTTTTTTTTTTCTTGAACCGCGCTCAATATTAATAACATTAATTTATTTATTTGTTCTGCCTGCTGCACTGTGCGCCAGGCAGGCACACAAAGCCAAATACACACGTGTCCACGCGAGCAGGGATATGCCAAAACCGCAGGGGCGAGAACAACGCCAGAGGACAGTTCAATTTGTTTTCGACATTCTCCTCCACAATCAGTCCCTGCTGTAGCGTCGCATTACCCAGCGCACATTGTATGCCTCGCTCGGCGTTGTGACAGGCTCGCCGTCGCCCGGGGAAGTGTCCTTCTTCCACTACAGTCGCTTCTGAACCGACTCTATGGTTTCCACTCCCCCCCCACCCCCCCGCCCCCTTTGTTGGCTCCCTGCCACTTCACCTGCCAGTTTGCGTTGCTATGAGGAGCCGAGTCTCATTTGTTCCAAGCCACACCTCGCCTGCCTGAGAAGTCGAGGCCGATCTCCACAGACCGCAATGCCCTTTTGGCCCTAATATAGCAGACTACACACCCGATGGGTGAAGACAGACGTCCGATTGAACATTGACACCCACCCAACCCTAACCCCCCTAACGCCTCAAACCTTAGTGGACCTTTTCTATACACGTGCCCAGATGGGGTGGGGTTATTTGGGGAACATTATTTGCATTCATGGGCCTGCTTTATACCCTATAAATGATGTCGAGCCGATGCACAAATATAATTTGTTATCCTGTATTGAGGTCTTTAAATTGGACAATTCAGCAGACATTTGTGCTGCCGAGAGGACATGTGATTTCTCCATACGTGCCTCCCCCCGATCTGGAATCTCTGCAGAACGCGAGGACGCCCAATAACCATGACGTCGCCCGGAAAGACGCAGGTGGCTTCAGCGTGGAAAATCCCGTTTTGCCTATTTTCACATTGAATAAAAAATCCACCAAGCACCCGAGATGAAATGAACAGATATTGGTGCTCACGCTACCTGCCTGGTGATGCAACCATAGTCTGTATGCATAATCTACTAAATGTAAATGTACCGTTGCCAACTGTGCAATTAAACTAAAATCATTGGTCACAACTGTCAAATTTGGCCGTCATACTCAGAGTGACCGCTTCTGCTGTCGCCTGAAGATATATGAACCCTGCGGCGCGGAGGTGATGGACATGTCTGTCAGATTTTGTTCAATTAAAGCTGCTCTCTTCTCCATTGACTTCTTCTGGCTGTCCTAGTCTTCATGAAAAAAAGACTGCCCCTACAATACAGCCAACGTTCTCCCCCAACCGATGGTTTCCGCCGGATTGGACTCCTCATCCATCGTCGCCAGTGCTTCATGGGCAAACGGACAGCCAGCGGGCGGATGGGAATGAGCCATCGTCTGGCCCAGGGCGTGTCACAGCCCTCCGAATCCACATCCATCCTTTCTAACCTTTCTTTTATTTTTACCATGTATTTTTTGTTGATGTTGTTGTAATAAACAACACAGCAGGTGTCAGCAGCTCATCGTGCATCAACGGTGGAAATAACACCAAAATAGCCCCCTCCCTCGACTCGATCGCTGACACTCGGCCGCACTGTCCCCTGATCGATATTGTCAGGTGATGATGAGGCAGCTGGAGCTTGTGAGAGCACATCTTAGCTTTTCGGCACGTATGGATGGATGGAGGAGCGGAGGTGGGGGTGCTTGGGAGTTGGGGGCGGGGGGGGGGGGGGGGGTGAAGCAGATGTTGGCTGGTGTGAGAGAGAAGACCGCACAGTGAACTCCAACACGGCAAGAGTCGAGGGTTCAAGCAGCTGCCTCCACACGTCCCGCAGCCGCCTTAGCACGCTAGGCCGTTCGGTGGCCTGTTTGCAAGATGGCGGAGACACCGAAGCACAAGAAGAGCTGGACAAGGAGTGCTGGTACAACACTGGTTTCCAGTTGGATAATACCACTTCAGCCCTAAACCACAACATTGTCCTTTGCTTGTCCAGTAACCTCAATTAGATGGGACTAAAACTGTCATAGTCAAACAGCACATAGTCACAGCGGAAAATAATGATAAAATCTTTTTTTTTCTTGTAAGTAAATTTGCGCGGTCTTTCATAGTACCCTAACCCTTAATCCGCTTACCCAGCATGTTCCCCCCCCACCCCCACCCCCCGATATTATCAATATGACAGTCCTCTCCTGATATATTCAACACCCCCCCCCCCCCCCCCCCCCCTGTCGCCTCTACAGTCGTGACAGTTTACCTCACAAAAGCTCTCCCCGTCATCATCACTCTGATCTACCCCTTCCCGTTGCCATGAAACCTGTCTATATAGTTTTGTTCATCCCACTTAGAATTAGAGTAATTAAGATACGCTATATGTTTTGTTAGGTTCTTGGAAATGCCTGCTACATAATGTACACAGTGATGCCACCCTCCACAGGAATAGTACAGATGCTGCAACATTTTACAGACAGCAGTTGATTCTGAATGGAGATAAGTGCCTGCCTGCCTGTGTGTGTGTGTGTGTGTGTGTGTGTATGTGTGTGGGTGGGTCGTGAATACAGTTAGCGCCGCTAATACATGCCGTGACCTAGGCGTCAATTTAAGCACACGACGGATGGAGACATCAATGTAACACGCATCCATTAAGTATGCGGAAGGGTTTCAATTAAAGCGCACTTTGGGACCTCCTCCATAGGATTTGTACCGACGGAGCTTCATCACCGCGTGCTCTGGGAAGGATTAAGGGGCATGGCGCAGGGTTTTGATTTTACATATATATATATATATATATACATATATATATATTATTATTTTTTTTTTTTTTTTTCACTCAGCTACAGATTATGTCTTTTCTGCGAAGGCCAGTGCATTGGAACGCGTCGACTGTGGATAGTAGTGGATAGTGATGGACCGTCGTGCGTTGCACAACTGTTGCTTTCAGGGACTCTGGGATCAGGGGACCTCAATTCCCACTCACAGCTAGTGACAGATTTCACTCAAAAAATAACAAATGATAGTTTGCACAAGATGCTTTAAGGGGCGCACAACTCCAACCTTTCTTTTTCTAATATATCATATATATTATCATTTTTTATAAATTAAAAACTAAATCTTTCATACACATCCTGTCAGAAATGTACAACTGTTCCATGAGCCCATAATATAATGGTACTCTACCCCGGCATTTTAGTCGTGCAGCCGAAACTGTGCACAGCTTGAAGTTCGAGCAAAGCATCTTTATTTAACTTATGTGAGAACTCTTCCCCCTGATGGTTTTCTGCAATTAGATCCAAAAAAGTTTTTCTTCATTCTGTGCAATATTTCTGTCTGATTCATGTTTTCATTTACTTATTTATATGGCTTTTGATAGCCTGTAAAAATGTTCAAGTTATTGACCTGGGTAAATAAAGGTTGAATGACGAGAAAATATTCTACATGACTAGTCTCTGTCTTTATAGCCAAGGAAATGACAAGTGATGTATTGAAAGCATACAGTATATCTTTGGGGGTGCCTTAAGTTGGCTTATAGCAGGGGCAAAGATCATGGAGCAGTTAATTGCGTTGTTTATAGGTTATTTGGATTTTCATTAGTTGTTACCATGGCAACGGCCTCTCTTCCTACTCACACCACTCCTTTGGTGTCGACGCCGCTCCTACAGTATTGGAGTCCAGTCTATTTTTCTTCGGAGTGCATATTGGTCGGTGGAGACTCATATTGGCCTAAAAAATAAAGGTGTGACTTTCAGTCCTATCTCGACACAATTTCATTTTATTTGGATACAAAATCCCAAAAGCAAACCATGTGTTGTGAACCGTGAGTGTGGACAATACCATGGTAGGCTTTGTGCAAGTACAGACATAGGCAGTATGAACGCCATTTCTTAACTTCTTGATCCTTTTTTCAAAGAACTGACGGGCAAACAAGGCTGCTTGTTCGTCACCGTGTCCCCAAGTATTCCTCCAACTAAACCCACCACCACCAACAGCTGTCAGGGCTCTGATCACAGAGGAAAAGAGCCGAAGAGAGGGAAAACGAGAAAGAAATTGAGACAGCATTTCTCTCTCGGCATTGTAGACGAGACGGAGACATCGCGGTGACAATACACTGATGAATAAAAGATCAAAAATATCACTGTAATCTGAAAGTACGAGCCTTTTCCACAGCGGATATTAAAATGCTGGAAAACTTTGATTCCACCAGGTGAGTTGACACTATTTAGCATAGAGAAGTAGCTCTTGCACTTGTACCTGAGAGTTGCTCAGCGTCAGCTAGCAGCGCCAATGGAGTGGCGAGATGCCTAGCTCTGAAGCATTTTTTTGGAGCATCTGTTAAAAGAAAACAAATAAAATCAGCTCTTGACCAGCTCTCTACATGTACGAGTAGTTGGTCCAGCAATGATCTACTGAACATCTCTACTTTCTCTGAAGACAACACCTGCAGACCTCGCGCTTTGCACTAACATGGCATAAAAGTTTGGATTCCTTACAGCTATCTTGCACTTGTATCTGGTTGAATTTAGAAACAGTTGCTAAATTCACATTTTGATGGTTGTTCGTTAACAATTTTTAGCAATATAAAATGAAACGGCAAAAATGTGAAATTTAAAATTATGGCTAACATGGTTTATCCTTAAGTAGCCGTTTCCATGGTTTTATTGCACTCAACTCTTTGAGAACAAGTAAAAGTTTGAGCTGCGGTGTCGTTGACATTGCAATGTAGCAGGGACAGAAGAGAGTGAGTGTTTCAAGAATCAACGTCAAAGTTCAATTGACAGAGAGGACCAGCAGAACCCACCCGCGATCTGAGCACTTTTCAAAACAGAAGCTGAAGCGGGATGAGCTGAAACTTCTAGGGTCAGAGGCTCCTGAAGTCTGTGACATTGGCTGGCATCCACTGCAAGTCCCCCTATTCTGGCCAACAAGTCATCGAGTCCGGTTGTAGTTCTTTCTATCTCATTGGGGGTAGAAGATAGCCGTAGAACAGCTGTACGCTTTTTCTCGACTGATTGAACACATTTGTCCCAGCAGAATTCATTTCGTTACACAATGGCCTCACTGAGTTGTAAAGGACAAAGGTTTTGTAAAGGTTTCCAATATTGGAAACGTAAAGCCTTTTGTTTCTGGACATTATGGCTCTTGAGTGACATTCTTTCTAGACCGGTCATCTTTGGTGAAATCATTTTAAGAGAAAGAATACACCCACTGACATATACAAGACATAATTCAAGGCATAATTCAAAATCAGTTCAAAACAGAGTCATTTTGGCCAACATTTTAAACATTTTTGCCTGTGTATTAATTGTTTTGAAAAAGTAAATTCTGCTGGAACAAATGTCCTCAATCAATCGAGAGAAAGTGACATGTAAAATAAATAATAAAAATAAAATCCAGCAAGCTAACAAATCACTGCAAAAATAAAGCAATGTCAAAAATAACTTAATAAATGCTTTATACACCACATTCAGTCAGTTTGTTATTTTCGATCAAACTGTCTTCACATGATGTCTTCCCTCGTGATGCAGAGAGGAAATAATCTTTTACCCCCTCTTCCTCTGATGGCCCATCTACCTCTCCTTTGTCCTTGTCCTCTGCCTCTTACTTCATTCTTGAAAATGGACACTCAGAGGTGAGTTCCTTTATGCATGAATTGGGACGGATAGATGATTGAACAATTGTGCAAAAACGTTTTACACATGTGCAGAGGATGTCCACGTTCAAGAGAGTAAGTTGTATCAGCTGTGGCCAAATGTGTTTGACATGATTTACTCAACTGCGTAAATCTGCGTCTTCTGTAGGGACTTGTGCTTACTGTACTGAAAAATTGCAATAAGAGAAGAAGAATCTTCATTTATCACAGGGCAGACACAAACATGGCAATCAACACACTTCAAATGGTGGCTGGTGAAAGGAGTTTTCTGCATTTGACCCATCCTGGCTTGTTCTTCCTCTGGGGGGCAGCAGACAGCATAGAGCAATAGTGCCATAGCAGCATAGTGCCTGGAGACCAGTTACACAATGTCCATTGCTTGTCAGATGATGTTCTGCATGTTTTTTGGTGGGGGTCCTTACTGACGTAACATGGAGGAAACTCCATGTGAGCACGGGGCGAACATGCAAACTCCCCACAGAAAGGACCCTCATCAGGAGATAACCCACCGGAGCACAGTGCCAACAGTGCCCCAGGCGGGAATAGAATCCAGGACCTTCTTGCTGTGAGGCAGCAGTGCAATGCACTGTGCCAGCCTACCCACAAAGGAGAATATGGACAAGTTCATGAACTGTGGAGAGGTTGTGATGGTCCTGTCTGGACGCTATGCTTAAACGTATAGTATCCATGTTAAGAACATCGATGATGGTGCTGCTGACTGTTCCTACAGCCACATTCTGGTCTCAGGCATCGACCAACACTAAGGTGACTACGAACCATGGGCAAGAGAAAAGCTCAAAAAGACGTCCAAGATCCAAGGCCTTTGTTAAGGTGTCCAACTCAGAATGATAGTACTCTGTGGATATTCTGCTAGACAAAACTGCAGTCAAGAAGGATTTGCACTTCAGGGACCCCTGGGCCTGAAGTGCAAAGCCAGGCGGTTGAAGCCAAGGTTAAGTTTTAGCAGAGGCGCAAGGCTGGCGAGTACAATTGGTTCTCCCAGAAGCTCGGATTCTGGTGGTGGTCGTATAAAGGTGTGGAGTCATTTTGATGTCATACAGTGCCTCCTCCTAATCTGCTTGTTTGGTGCAGAAACGCCACAAAGGGAGACTATCACTTATACCTCAAAATTGATTTCCCTTTCAGCTTGGTATAACATCACTTATTCACAATCATGGGACTTACACCAGCGCACTTCTAGTCACCAGCTCTCTTTTCATTTTTGTTGTTGTTGCTGTTTACTTTCCTTCAGGAACTCCAGTCACACTCTGTTTCTGGCTCGGCTTCCAGAGATTTGCCAGTTGGATGGAGCGAGCCTACACTGTATTCTACAGAGGCTTTAGACCGGCTGACCCAGTGGCTTCCCCTTCCAAGCAGAGGAAGCTTAGCTCCGGCCTTTGTCTGCATAAGCCAGCTCTTAGTCGACATGTGCCGCGTGATTCCCTTTGCGTAAGACACACACACACACGCACACACACACACACACACACACACACACACACACACACACACACAAAGGGTTACTCATGTACAAAACTGCATGTTTGTGGCAGCATGCACACAGGCCCAGTGGATTATCTTCACGCACAGTTCAGTACAGTTCATATGTACAAGCAGATTTACATGAAGGAAGAAATGTCCCCCTGCTCTCATCCTTGTGGAAGGAATTGTGGAGAAGTTGAATATTTTTTTTAAATACTCTCTGCATTTAAATTTCCATTTGTTAAAAAGGGCTTATTGGCATGGTAAGACTATATATGTTTACATTATTAAAACAAATGAAAAACAATACAAAAATAAATAAAAATATTTAATTTAAACATTAAAATCAATATATATTAACACATTATACACAACACACATACATTATACAAAACACATTTTATATATATATATATATATATATATATATATATATATATATATATATATATATTGTGGTGTGGGAATGGTGTGGTTTGAGCAGCCACACCCTCCTGGACCTAGGTAATTGGGGCCAGAGGATCAGTGTGGCTGTACACCTGTTGCTTGTTAGTTGGTCTAACAAGCAACAGGTAAAACCCCCATCCCCACACACACTCGAGCCCTTATCATGATATGCTGATATTTCTCACCAGACACTCTGGTGAGAAAGGCGAGGCAGCATCTTTACCACCTCAGGCAGCTGAGGAAATTCCGGGTCTCGGTGAGGATCCTCAAGTCCTACTGTGGAGCAGTGGAGAGCATCCTGACAGGCAACATCACTGCCTGGTTTGGGAACTGTACTGCTCAGGACAGGCGGGCCCTGCAGAGGGTGGTGTGTTCAGCTGAATTTACCACTGGAACTACCCTCCCCTCCCTGCAGGACTTATACACCAGGAGGTGTAGTAGCAGAGCCCGCAGGATCATGAAGGATCCTCACCACCCCAATAATGGACTGTTCCAGCTGCTGCAGTCAGGCAAGCGCCTCCGCAGCCACACAGCGAGAACAGAGAGACTGAGATGGAGTTTCTTCACACAAGCCATAAGAACTGTCAATGCGGACCTCACCAGGGGTCCTCACCGAGACATATACATAGGTTCCACTACCTTCTGTACTGTATGTAGCATACTGTACCGCATACTGTGTCACTGTTCTGGGTTGTTCGGTGATACCGTATTGCTGCACCGTACTGTTGTATACTTTGCTGTATTATCCCACAAACACTCCCTACCTTTATTCACATGCAACTTTAATGCACATATCTGTATTTACATAATTGCCTATCCCATATACATAAGTCAATCCCATATATGTAAACCTATTCCCTTTATCTATTCCATTTTATTTTATTTTATTTTATTTTATTTTATTCTATAAGTATTCGACTCACTGTATTACGTTTTAGGAATCAGTTAGTTGGTCTAGTAGAAATAAATTTTCTTAGGTAGCTACTGTGTTCAGTCTAGGACATATTGTGTGTAATCACCTGGTGCGTTGCATTACATTTCACTGCATATATGTATGAAAGTATGTATATGTATGACGAATAAGCCTATAAACTTGTGTGTCTGAAACCCATCGTCTGTGTCTCTATGCTGGAGGTACATGAAAACACTACTTGGTAGCGTGTGGTAGGCGAAACAACCACACTGGTGCCTGAACAGGGACTCTCCCACACGGGGGAAGGGACACAGCACCAACCCTCTCCCGACTGGCAGCAGCAGCACCCAGGGTGTCCGCAGCCGCAGCAACCACCATGGGTAACCGCTGGCATCTAGCTGTTCCGCCAAACAGCCACCACTAGGACCATGCAGCAAGCCAGGCCACCCCTCCAAGCATCCCCCCCAACAGCCAAGCCAAGGCACACCTCCACCAGCCAGCACGGCAGCCCGAGGCCCCACGCTCTGGAAGGGAGGAGGGGAGTCTTTCGTCGCCCTGGGGGAGGGTCGCCAGTGCACTGTGCTGTCCCTGGGAACGAGGTCCAGTTTTTTTTTGTTGGACATTTTGTTGGTCTGTGATTCTCCCTGGCTTCAGTTTGGTGTCGGATATGTAGTGCGGGGATGGTGTGGTTTGAGCAGCCACACCTGTCCTGGGTCTACGTAATTGGGGCCCAGGATCAGCGTGGCTGTACATCTATTGCTCATTGGTCAGTCTTATGAGCAACAGGTAAAACCCCCCATCCCCACACACAGGAGAGGAGTCTTTGTCAACCTGACAACCTGTCCCTCTGCTCCGGGGCTTATTCCACCTTGCCAACTCGCTACAATAAACTTCTGAGTTCGCAACCCCGTCTCTGTATCTCTGTGCCAGAGGGCCCTGAAAACGGCACTTGCGTGGCATGTGGTAGGCAAAACTGATATATATATATATATCTCCCTCTCTCTCTATACTGTATACAGTATATAGATATTTATCTCTCGCTCTCTCTCTCTCTATATATATACATACATACACAGTATATATTTATAGATATCTATATATATTTCTATTTCTATATCTATATACTGTGTATCTCACACACATTATGGGACATATATACAGTATAATACTGTGTGTATGTGAAGTAACCTTAAATAAAAAATGGAAAAGTGCTGTTGAAACACACACACACACGCATGTTATTTATGTGTATCAGCGTAGCAGCTTTGGGGTCAGTGTTTCATTCAGGTTCAGCAACTGAAGGTTTTATCACTGCGGAAAACAATTAAACCTTCAGAAATATCGACAACCCGACCCAGGTTGAAAAAAAAATATACCCACGCAACACACACACACACACACACACACACAAGGTAACAATCGATATCTGTTCGCTATTGCTTGTGTGTGTGTCTGTGTGTTTGCGTGTGTTTACGTGCCAGTACAGCAATGTACGCACAGGAATAACTGTACATCAATGTCCAGCAATGACCTGTCGCACCAACCACGCTTTGTATTATGGGGTGTGGACGGGCATTTGATTAGACTTCCAGCCCTGCTCTGTCATCCACGCCCCTCAGAAAATGTTTCTCTGGGCAGGTGTTACCAGAGCAGCCTGGAGCTCCGAGCCACAGTTGGGATCCGCGACCCTATCAGTGACAACTTCACCTTGACGTCCGCTGTGGCTACTTCTGACAGTGGCTACTTCTGACAGATAGTGATCTCCTTCCACAGAAACGGTGAGGCGGTGCTTTTTGGACTACAGGTAGTAGACAGCCTCGTTGCAACTGTTAGAATTAAACAATAACACGCAACAAGCGCGGCGGCTTTCATTGGGGATCTCTCCATAGAAGAGGCGTCCTCCTCTCCACCCCTCCTCTCTCGTGAAGCCATGCGCAAGCAGGGCTCCCACAGGAAATACCACGGGAAATACCCTCTCTGCGGCAAAGGGTTTTAGGCGTCATTTTTCCAATGTTAGGAGGGCTACGGCTTAAGGTAAGGTTGAGGTCAAGGGTTAAAGGGAGGTGAAGGGATTTCAGTTTGGGTTCAGGGGAAGGTGAGGGGGTGAGGGGTTGAGGAAATGAGCGTAGTCTGAAGAATGTTCAATCAAGCAAAATGGTGACACGTGAGCAGAACCTTTGCGCTTGTTTTCAGGTGTGTGTGTGTGTGTGTGTGTGTGTGTGTGTGTGTGAGTGTGTGTGTGTGTGTGTGTGTGTGTGTGTGTGTGTGTGTGTGTGTGTGTGTTTAGAGGCCGAGAGAGAGAGGGAGAGAGAGAGAGAGAGAGAGAGGGAGAGAGAGAGAGAAAAGGGGCGCAACCCGGCTTCCATCAGATCCATCCATCAACCATGTTCACTGCATGGCTGCTTGAAAGAACACCTGATTAGATGAAGTATTGATTTCCTCCCACATCACACACACATACACACTCACATGCAAGTGACCTCCCAACTTGTGGCCCATGTGATTAACCGTCTTCGTCGCATTTCGCTAAAAGTGATACGTGAACCACTCGCTTGACCCATTTCTCAGCGGCCTGCCTACTCCAGCGCCTTCAAGACCTCCCGTAAGTGTAAAAAAACAAACCCCTACGTTTATTATTAGCTCTCGCGCCAAGTGAGTTTAAGTAAATGGTTGTTCAAAGGAAGATTTCGGCCATGCAACCGTACGTTTGCTGCCATTTGAATAAACTCAACCCTTCTCATGGTCAATTCAGTTGAAGAATATTTATTTATTGAGTGAAAGTCACCGGCAGAGAAATGGGGAATTTGAAAAATTAGTTAGTTTGGTTAGTTTTGTCCAATATTACCTAGCTAACTAGAAAACTGTATGTTTCATTGTATAGATGCATTGTCTACCGCTAGCAATTATGGCACCCATATTGAATTAGTAGCCATTCAATATGGGTGCTCCCGTCCTTAACCCCACCCCCTGACTTTATTCAACAATTATTCCAATGACCTAAAACTGCCACTCCTAATAAAGATCATTCCCAATGGTTTTATTCTTTTTTTTAAATATTGATTTCACACCAGACTGGTGAAACCATGGCCCTCTACATCCTGAGCCCGGGCCCCTCCAAGGAGCTGGCACTAATGGGCTTCATGCCTCAGCAGCTATGGGCGGTTTAGCTGCCATAGTGGTGGTCTTGAAGGTGTCGTCTTTACGGAGCGGTGAACCTCCAAACATGCACAGTCTTGACAATTCCTTGCCGGATCCCTGCGGTTTTGAAACTGACAGAGAAGACACAGCTCCGATGAGTTCGGTCCGTCTGCAGAAATTGCCAAACCTGCCTTGTCAATTGCTTCAGTAAAAGTAAATGGGTTACGTATGTCGAAAATTATAATCCCCTTAGACAAATTAAATCAAATGATTCCTCCAGTAGCCAGTGGGCTACAGCGGCTGGTTTGGTCCATAAAGTAATGTACATTTAGGGACAGTTTTTGGTCTAACGAAAGTATATCCCTGGTATTGTGGTTGGAAGCAAATGGCGAGCATAGAAACTGCCTAACCGGCCTTGGCAACATCTTCTTACCTTGCTCAAGTTAATGGGCCTCATCTATTTAAGTCAATAGTTTGTTCCATGGGGATATCATTGAAGCCAAAGTAATTCAGTTGCTGATGTCGAAAATACATTTCTCCTTCGAATAATCAAATCAAAATGGCCTCCAAGCCAGTGAGCTACCAGTGTTGTTTGTTCTCACTGGGCTCTTAAGTAAGATACCTTTAGGGACAGTTTCTGGTCAAACGGTTGTAACTCGCTTGATTTCGTCCTGGTACCTACTCATGCTGAAAAGTTGACTTTAACCTTTGTTTTTAATGGATTAGTCTCGCAAGATTAAAATCACAAGGCTGAACGACAGTAAAAAGAGTCACTCTATTTTCCGACGCGCATTCATTTGATTTCTTAGGTTTGATTCATGCGAGGTAAAAGTCGGAAGAGTTGGTTTGGCTCTGAGTTGTGAACGGAAGAAAGAAAAATCATCTTGCATGAATCATCTTGATCTCGCCCTTGAATTATTATTATTATTATTTTTTTTTTTACCTTGGACTTGAATCTAGTCCACGTTAATTATTTTCGGCCCACGGCTTGAGATTCACTCGCTCGTCCACTCTTTTGCGAGGATGACCGCTTCCGAGTCATTTACAAGATCTGTTCGCTATAACTGAATCGTTCGCTAACTATTAGTAGATGATTTAATTGTAAAACAAATGTGCAGGAGAAAAAGGATTTGGAAACACTGTTCTATATGGAGCTTGTGACTTGTGACAGCAAGGTCGCATGGGTTCAGATTCCCATCTGGGGGGAAACTTAGTAGAGGAGGGAACGTATGTACCTGCCACTCTGGCACGGTGACCTTTTCCCTCAAAAACACATACCACAGCTCCATTTCCATTAATTGTTATTTTGGAGACAGCGCCAATGGTTTCATATAGTGTAGCGGTTCACATTTACGCCAAAAAACCAACAGATTGAGGCTAAATATTGATCTTTTGATTAATGTTAATTTGAGTGATTTGAATTGCATCATCTACTTTTACAATATCAGAGCATGGAGGGAGCTCCAAATGGATTATACAGAAATAGTGATGTATTTCAAACCCATTTAACTTCTTTGCTATAACCTTTTTTTCTGAACCACTTTTCAAAACATGACAATCTGACTCAATTAAAAGCGTGCCTTGTTTTTTTCATTTCTGCATTAAACACTGATATTGTAGCTTGAATAGGTAGCCAACCATGGGAAGAATAAAAACAAACAAAGATATATATTATTAAAAAAAAATACTTGAAAATATATTGTGGTAGTGGGGAGTAGTTTTGGCGTCATCTGCAGAAGATTGAGGTAATTAGGAGAGTCTTCAAAAGCTGTTGTCTCCCTCTGTCTCCTGACAGCAGGGCTGGGCTCCAGTGACAATGATGTTCTAATGAGGTTTGACTCTTTTTACTGACTCAAGTTTGTATGAGTTACCAAGGGGTTTTCCAGTCACTGAGTCAGACATGTAGAGTTTGAGGAGCCCTCCACCGGCCCCAGCGCCCATAGAACATATGCACCAGAGACTTCCATCGGTCGAGCCGGCTAGCTTCCAGTTTGCCCCTCCGCTTGCTTAAATGGGATATAATAGTTTAATCTTGCGGCTCTCCTAGACTTTCAAAGTGTTATTGGACCGAATGGGTCAAATTTTGATAGTAAAACAAAATTATCCACCGTTTCAGAGCCGCTCCTTTTCAGATGATTGTGTGGAAAATGCTTTTTGGCCCCCTGTCAGACCTGGTTGTAATTACACAGTTTGACAACTATGTCAAATTGGCTTCAAAGCCGGGCGCTGTTCCTGGGGGCTTGCCCAGAAGAAGCACTCAACCAATCAGAGCTTCTCTCACTGACTGACAAGCTCACAAGTCAGAATTTCGGGCCTGACCATCTCATACGTGTGAATATCCCCATGCACACAACGAACCTCCGCCTGTGACGCCTCCACCAAAGCCCTGGATCGAACCCGGCGTTGTTGGACCATCATCTGCGAACAGCCTGAGTCCAGCAAAGCCTGATGTCTACCCCCTTGTAGCCTTACCGGTACTTGGTAGGCCCCTTTCAGACTGGGTGAGGGGTCTGGCGGGCTGGGGACCCAGATCACCTGGCCGAGTTTCATCAGGACAGTCGTGTGGGTCGTGGCCGGGCCACCCGCAGTGTCTGCACCCCGCCCAGACGTCTCCAAATCCCTCTGATTTCCCACTGCAGCACTGCCCTGGCAGCTGAGGGGGGACAGAGTGGGGACAGCACGGGAAGGGTAGAGAGCATCCGGCGGCACCACAGAACCCTTCGAATCCCGCGTAGGTCCTGGGGTCAGACGTAACGCCCCCCCTGGACATTGCCCTCTGGGGCACCGCGATGGGCTGCAGATCCGCCGAATCCCGTGTGGGTCCTGGGGTCGGACGCAGCGCCCCCCTAGACATTCTCCTCCAGGCCATCGCGACAGGCTGCGGACCCTGCGAATCCCGCGTTGGTCCTGGGTTCGGACGTAGTGCCCCCTCGGACATTGTCCGCTGGGGCACCGCGATGGGCTGCGGACCCAGCGAATCCTGTGTGGGTCTGGTCCTCTGGCTCCGGGTTGGTGACAGCGGGCCGGCGGCCGGTCATGGTGTGCTCCAGGGAGCTCACGCTGGTGAGGACGCGCCCCAGCTGGCAGTGGAGGTAGTCCCGCACCTCCTCCAGGTCCGCCAGGCGTTTCCACAACCAGATCGGCTATGGGGAGCCATTCTCTTGGAGCCCTGCCCCTCCCGGGCCCCACATTGGGCGCCACTTGTGGGAGTCTCTGCCCACAGGTAAGGTTTTAGGGAGGGAGACTGAGTGTTTCTGGCTATGGAGTGCCAACATGGCGAGAGTTTTTATTGTCACCTTGAACAATAAGGTACAAGTGTCAATCACAATTGAGAATGAAGAATACTACAATAATAATTATGATGCTGCTGATGATGATGATGATGATGATATAATAATAATAATAATAATAATAATAATAATAATAATATTTTTTATTATTATTATTATTATTATTATTATTATTATTATTATTATTATTATTATTATCAATAATAATAGATGGTTGAGATGGTTTGGACACGTGTGTAGGAGAGATGAGAGTTACATTGGGAGAAGGAGGCTGAGGATGGAGCTGCCAGGCAAGAGGAAAAGAGGAAGAGAAGGTTTATGGATGTAGTGAGGGAGGACATGCAGGCGCTTGGTGTAAGGGAGGAAGATGCACAGAACACAAGGTATTGGAGGCAGATCAGCCGAAAGAAAAAGAAGAAGATACAACAGTACAACCCAGCAATACAGTAAAACCGAACAGAACAGTAATACAGCGCAGTATGCAGTAACCCAGTACAGTGATACAGTATGCAGTATGCTACATATATTACAGTAAGGCAGTGGGGCCTATGTGTGTGTTTCATTGCTTTTGAAATGCTGGTGGGAAATGCTCATGACCACTGAAATTGGTTTTGGGTGTTTTAGTTCTTGCTTTGGTGGAGTATTAGATTCGATTGATTCGATTCGGTGTGTTTTCTCAGGATGCCTCTCACACCGTTCCCATTGATTGATTCAAACCATGTTTTTTATAAAAATGGATTTAAATGTGTACGATCGCTGATAAGGGTTGTCTCATGCAATACGGGTGCTTCCTTGTGTTTATTTAATGTATTTTAGGTTTGGAGGATTCAGCTGGACCCAGTCAATCACTGTTGAGTAGATGCAGCGTCTATTTATAGCAGCGTTAGAAACCTCTTCACCTTGGCAGATATTGCGAGCACTAAGCAGGTTAGTATCCAAAAGGGTCCAGTGCATTTTACACGTTTTTATTTATTTTTTACTGGAAATATAATTAATGGAATGTCTTCAAGTTATGTTTTTGGTTTATTGTATATTTGTTTTTTTTTTGTTTTTCTTGTTTCCTTGTTCATTTGTTGCATCTTGTTGTTTCTTTATTTATTTTTTATTGTTTTTACATTTATGAGTTTGCTTTTCTGGTTCAGTGTTTATTGTTCATTTTTGGGTTGATGTATGTATGTATGTATGTATGTGTGTATGTATGTATGTATCTATCTATCTATCTATCTATGAATCATCATTTATTTTATGAATTGGGGCATGGATGACCCCCCCCCCACTCAAAGAAAAAAAGAAAAACTAGAAAGATGTTTTTACTCCCTTTTCTCCTTTTTTCTCCTTTCGTTCCCTACATGCTGTGATGCATTATTGATGGTTTGGGCTCGGTCCGGGGAGATATAATTCTTTTTTTTTTTGTCGTTGTTGCTGTTGTTGTTTTTAATAAATAAATAAATGTAAAAAAATTAAAAAGTTTCTCCACCTGAGGGAGAGAGAAAGGAAAGCACAGGCCCCCTAGGCTGTTGCAACGGGAACGAGTGAGGGAACGAAGGACCGAGGGAGTCCTGGAAGCGGATTTTTATTTATTTTTTTGCTGAGCGGCTCGTGGTCCCGCCGCCCCGCTATGTAAATAACACAGCCGGTGCTTTTTTGCTGCTGTTGTTGTTGTTTTTCATGACGGAACTCCTGCGGAGTTGTTGTATTTGCTCGCCGTGCTTACTCGACCTCTCAGTGCGTGAACGTTCACAGCTCCTCAAGCTGATTCACGCCGCATGCGTAATCGTAGCCGCAGTTCTCCCCCTGGTGGGGATGAACTGCGTCTGAGTTCCACGTCACAAAATGTCAGGGAAATTGGGAGAGCTTGTTTTTATTTACACCGAGTAGTTTTCCCCTTGGTATTGACCATGCTACATAATTGAAATTTAAAACCCCCTTTATGCAGTGTTTGCAATGTGTGAATATAAAAAAATACACACGATTCACTTATTGACAGTGTGAAGATAGATCATTGTTTTTGAAAGCCCTGTTCCAATATAAAAAAAAACTTGACGATGTCACTTCCGGTCGTAGTGTTGCCGCACGGAATAAAACATTTTGAGGACGCCCAGCCGAGCCTCGCTCGGACGCGGAAACTCCGAGCTGCCTTCGGAGTGAATGGACTTCCGCTTTGTTCTTGTCGTTTGTCTTATTCGGTGCGAAGCATTCGCAGAGAGAGAAGATGGAATCCCGTGTCGTTATTCATTCATTTTTTTCATTATCTACGATGGTGTGAAAATGAATTAGAAATCGGGACTCAGACGTAAATTTCGGAGATTTGGACATTTTCTTTTCAAAATGATAGCCTTTCCTGATTTGATCATTGTTCGGCACTTCTTATGTACTTTATCTGCTCATTTAAAGAACAGATTTAAAGTAAAAGATTAAGTGGGAGGACGGCTGGAGAAAAGGGTTAAATGCGGGAGAATCAGGAGGATTGACATGACAGTCCTGTCATGCTGCTCATTGGTTCCCTGGGACTGCAAGCTGACCTATCATCTTTCTGAGCCCTTAATAAAAGGAGCAAACCTGAAGCGCTCATCTGCCTCCCTGAGCTGTTGTTGCACCTGTTTGAGAAAACCTAAGCTTAATGGGAAAAGATATGTGGTGGGAGGTTGAGGACGGGAGGTGAGTCGGGGTACCCTTCACACCTTTCACGCACGTAGATAACTTTGGTCTAGAGACACTAGAATTATTGGTCGATGTCACCCCTGTATTAGCTTTGGGAGCACTTTGTGTGGATAAGCAAGTCTTTTGTTTGTGCTTTTGTTTGCAGAGGTTGGGATTAGCCAGGATTGGTTTTGTTATATTGATTTGTATTTGTTTGGCACGACCTCCTTGTCCAGTCCTTCAACCACATTTTGAGAACCTTTGTCATGTTGGAAGTTGAGACGAGGTGAAAACCGTTTTTGTTACAGTAAGTTAGTTCAGTATTTTTTCTTTAATTTGCCAATAATTATTGTTGTTGTTTTTTTACTTTATTGATCGTTTATTCTTCCTTTTTAGGTTTAATGTATATTGTCAGTTTTCTAATTTTTATCGATCTATTTTTCACACTTCTCTGAAAATGTTTGACCAGAAGGAATGCAAAAAGTAAAATAACACCCTTGGCTGTGTTTGGAAGGTATTATCTTTGTGGGGAGAAGAAAGAAAACACTCAGAAGCAATTAACACCTGCAACTAATAATAGCTCCCCCCGCGCCTGCTCATACAGAAATAGACAGTGTCCTTCTTGTCTCTTCAAGAGAAAAAAATCCATTTCCACTTTTATTCTTCATATAATGCTTGAGACTGTATCGTTAAAAAACCAAGTGCACATACAGTTTATTTTTTCCATTTTCTTTTCAATCTTTCATTTATTTGTATAACTTGTTGATTGTTTTTGATGTGCGCTACTGTAAACAAAGTAATTCCCCTCTGAAGATTAATCAACTATCTTTCTATTCATCTATTGCTCTCTTGTCAAGACGGACTTTGCTTGGAATCCTGAATTAATTTGAGAAGTTCCTCGCAGACAATCTACAAATTCAACTCTGACTTTTCCCAGGAAGAATATTGAGTGAGGATGGTTTATTTATTGCTGTGAAGACCCCAGCTGGAAGGTTTTGCCTAAAACTTTGGTTGGAAATCTCTGACCTGTGCACTCCTCTCTCCACCTACAATGTGACCGCATCATGAGTGACTCCCCAGCCAAACGCTGCTCTTAAAACCCTGGGATGTTTTCTCATTAATTCCAAGAATGGAGGGGTCCAAACTCGACCGTGAGCCCCCACACTCGCTGACCCGCTTGATCGTAATTCAGTAAAAAAATATTTTGCAGCGCAATCTTCGTTGAAAACCCGACAATCGTTGTCAATTTTGCGCATATTTTGTCCGCCCATTATGTTATGGGTGATGCATACATGACGATCGGGTAAAGTGAAGAAGAGTGACTTGACCTCAGAAGGCCCGTCAATGTGCTATCTGGTGGTACCATTAAGTATTACAGGAAATTAACAGTGAAATGAATACTACAAATTTAATTACATTACAGGATTGTTGTTAATGTAAATGCCTCGCGGGCCAGATTAAACAACGCTGCGAGCCGGATGTGGACCGTAGTGTATATATATATATATATATATATATATATATCATCACCGTTCTCTGCAGTCCTGCAGTTTCAGTATTCAATCCACTAGCGTTCACAATGGCCACGCCCCCTTACCCCCTTACCGTGAAATAGCACAGGTCCTCGCTTATCGACCAATTCGCTTAACGACCTGGTCCTAGGAACAGAACTCGGTCATTGAGTGAGGAGTACCTGTATATGTAAGGTGTAGCCTTAAATGGCCGCAGTCAGCCCTGAACTGTAGCGCAAATGCAATGGATTACGCTTTTTAATGAGCATCAGTTTTTACCGTGTTGATCTATTGGACCACCAAAGTGTGAGGCACATGAAACAAGAGTTTTCTCTCTCAATTGCATATAATTATTTTTTTTCCAATTTTACACAATATGTTACGATCTTAAATTTCTGCAGCCAATTCAGGCATTTTCACATCGAACAGTTCTGAGGACTCACTGAGGGGAATTAGGAACTGGGGAGGTCCCCTGAGAACTAGAGACCATCAAGGGCTTTTTTTTCTAGCTGTATTCACACTGCATTGAAATTCTGAAGTGATGTCAGTGAAGGGGTTAACGTTCATTGATTTCACCTTATCAGTCTACTAAAATCTGTTTCTGAAAAGATTTGAGGCGAGAAAGAAGCAATCCAGTTGCTGACGCTTCACTCATATTACATCTACAAGACGTAATTTAAAAGTTAGTTCCGACTTCCGTAAGACAAGGGCTCGCATCAGGACAGCGCACAGGGATTATGGAACACCCATTAATTCATTCAATTAACGCCAAAAATAAATGAAATAAATACATCCACAATAAAAAATACAATTTTTTAATTGGTTATTTATTACCGCTGAGTGTATGTGGGCGGGTCTTCACCCAGAGTGATGCGACTCTACCGGGCAAATAGCGTCCGAGGGACTGGCTAGAACTTACAACTCGACCAGTCAGTGTGTGCAGATCATTTACAGTACTTAAGATTCATAGTTTAAGTGGAAAGGCAATTATTGTAACATTATGAATTATGTGATTATGTGATTGGCAATTGATTGCCAAGATGATTCTGTCTTTATTTATAGCTTCAGCATTGCCCTTTTTAGCAATAATGCGTTAAAATATTTAAATATTGTTCCATCAGTAAGCTCCGTGGATGTGAAAAACGTCATGTTCTGTATTAAACTGTGTTCTGCTGATTGGTTGCTCCATCGCATATCGGGACGAATATCGCACATACTATCTCCATTCAATCCAGACTCCTCCAAATCAGACTGTTTTAGCTCCAAGCGATGTTTAGAAAGCCCACTAAAGGAACCTCAGAAGGGAAAGTGCAGCTTTGACCCTAGAACAGCAGCAATTAAAGCCATCAGCCCACAGAGTGCCGTGCTGTTAAGCTTCTCTGAGATGACCTTCAGCGATGTCTTTGGTTCCCATTATTTATTACTTTTCATAAAACAAGTTTGCAATGACCCAAAACAATAAAAAAATGGTAGAAAAGGTCATTTTACCGAAATTTCACAAAAGAGCATTACATTTATGTCCAGATACCGTCCATATATATGAGATACAAATCCTAGCGGTCTTACCTTCTCAGTGGTTGGAAACCTGGACAACTATTCCATGGTGCAGGTTAGGTTTTTAGGGCAGTATGAAGTTGTAAATAAATAAACAAACCAAGAAAAGCCAGGCGAAGTCTGCGGACGTTAAAAATAACCTTAAGCACAAGAACACCTTTTTTAGAACCCCGAAGACACGCAAAGGCCTTGGATGTTGTTTCTTATTTGTTACCAAACTGTCAGCATGAACACTTCCAAGATTTAAGTTTACCTCTTGAAAAAGAGTCCAGCACTGTGACTCAAAAGAAAACAGTTTTCCAAGATTTGCCATGGGATCAGAGAATTTTAAACCATATGCCATATGTTAAGGTTTCTAAACTGGAAAGCCAAGCACTAACATTCGAAATCTGGCAAGGAGAGTAACCCATGTGTTTTGAACAAAAAGGTATGAGAAGGGAGAAGATGAGATCAAGCAACCTAAACCCTTTAGGACCTCAGGTTATTGAGAAAGATCGGTTGGTTGGTACAGTAAATGGGTGGTGTAAGGGCAAGAGTACAAGCCCAATTTATGTCATAACTGGATATTGAGCCAAAGTACGGCCTAAGGCTCAACTGAAGGTCAGACAGACCTGTTCGCACCGGTTTAACTTACTTGGCTTGAATGTTTCCTCATGCGTCAGTTTCCCCCCTCAACTTGGCCTTACCTCGATGATAGTTTTTGAATCAATCATCAATGGAGTCTACATACCTGCCTTGCCGGACATGGCAAGATTTTAAGGATTTGAGAAGTCATTTGTTCCCCTCTGAGTGAGGATTTCCAATGCGAATGTTACGTCCCTGGCACTACTGAATACAGCCTACACTTTAGTTTGGAGGTCTTTTTTCTGTGTAACTTATGAGGTATGTTGTTGTAATGCAGGTCTCAAGACAGAGTCCCTTTTTGGACCACCTTAATTCAGACATTCTCAAGCTTGGGGTCGCGGCCCCAAATGGGGTCTGGGGAAATTTCTAAGACTGATTGATATTTGGTTGATATTAATGAAATATTTTGTCTGCAGTAGGTAGGTTTTAACTCTCATAATTGCTGAATGTCGGGCAATGTCGATTTTGAAAGTATAATCAGAAAGATGCATATGCTCCCCAAGTTGGGTGTGAGATGGAAGAAAAAGAAGAATTCTTTAGTGAGTTGGATGTAGTGGTGGAGAGCGTTCTCAAGTGAAAGAGAGAGAGTGGTCGTTAGAGCAGATCTCAGTGGGCATGTTAGCGAAGGGATCAGAGACATAGGTGATGGGTAGGTATGGTGTCAAGGGGAGGAATGTGGAAGGACAGATATTGGTGGATTTTTCCAAAAGGACAGAATTGGCTGTTGTGAATACGTATTCCAAGAAGAGGGAGGAACACAGGTGGACAACATCTTATGCAGGAGGTGCAATCTGAATAAGATTAGTGACTGCAAAGTGGCGGTAGGGGAGTGTGTTGCTAGGCAACATTGGATGGTGGTCTGTAGGATGACTCTGAAAGAACAGAGTGAAAGAACAGCCAAAAATAAAATAGTGGAAGTTGAAAAAGGAGTGTTGCATGCAATTTAGGGAAGCAATTGTGCAGGCAGTAGGTTGGAAAGAACGGTTACCACATGACTGGGAAAGCAGGGAGGGCGACAGCCAAGAAGGTACTCAATGTATCCTGCGGGAAGAGGAAGGAAAACAAGGATACTTGGTGGTGGAATGAGGAAGTACAGGAGAGCATAGAGCAGAAGTTGGCGAAGAAGAAATGGGATAGTCAGAGAGATGAAGAAAGTTGACCGTGGATGATGTAGGGATAGTGGATCAAGAAGTGCAGCAAATTAGCAAGGATGAGGTGAGAACAGCATTAAAGAAGATGAAGAGTGGAAAGGCAGTTGGCCCGGATGACATACTGGAGAAGCATGGAAATGTTTAGGTGAGATGGCAGTGGCGTTCCTAACGAGACTGTTTAACACCATCCTGGAAAGGGAGAGGATGCCGGAGGAGTGGAGAAGAAATGTACTGGTGCCTATCTTCAAGGAAAAGGGAGACAAGACTACAGAGGAATGAAATTGATCAGCCACAGCATGAAGCTATGGAAAACGGTAGTGGAGGCTAGGTTAAGAAGAAGAAGAAAGAAGAATAAACAGTCTTTATTTGTCACACAACACACCACACTACAACACATGCTTGCACACACACACACGCACATGCTTTAGATGGTGGCCGGTGAAATGGTTCCTCTGTATTTAACCCATCCTGGCTTGTCCTTCCTCCGGGGCCACAGCCAGGAGCAGTGGGCAGCATACGTAGATGCGCCCGGGGACCAGGTGATAAGTGTCCATCGCTGGTCAGACGATGAGAGGAGAGGTGGGGATCAGTGAGCAGCAGTATGGTTTCATGTCAGGAAAGAGTACTACAGATGCAATGTTTGCTTTAAGAATGCTGATGAAAAAGTGCAGGGAAGGCCAGAGGGAGTTGCACTGCCTCTTTGTGAATTTAGAGAAAGCGTATGATAGGGTGCCGAGAGAGGAAGTGTGGTATTGCATGAGGAAATTGCAGATGGCAGAGAAGTACGTAAGAGTGGTACAGGATATGGATGAGGGCAGTCAGACAGTACTAAGGTGTGCAGTAGGCGTGACAAAGGCATTCAAAGTGGAGGTGGGATTGCATCAAGGATCAGCTCTGAGCCCTTTCTTATTTGCAATGGTGATGGACAGGTTAACAGATTAAATCTGGCAGGAGTCTCCGTGGACTATGATGTTCGCGGATGACATTGTGATCTGTAGTGAGAGGAGGGAGCAGGTTGAGGAGAGCCTGGAGAAATGGAGGCATACATTAGAGAGAAGAGGAATGAAAGACAGCAGGAGTAAGACTGAATGTGGGGGGGCGGCGAAAAGCTGAGAATGAAAGGAGTGGAGGTGGAGAAGGCAGATGAGTTCAAATACTTGGGGTCGACCATACAAAGCAGCGGAGAGTGCGGGAGAGAGGTGAAAAAGAGAGTACAGTGTGGGTGGAGAAGAGTGTCCAGAGTGATCTGTGACAGAAGGGTTCCAGCAAGAGTGAAGGGGAAGGTCTACAGTACAGGAGTGAGACCAGCCATGTTGTACGGCTGAGAGGCGATGGCACTGACAAGAAGGCAGGTGGCTGAAGTGGAGGTGGCAGAGTTGAGGATGTTGAGATTCTCATTGGGAGTGACAAGGATGGACAGGACTAAGAATGAGTACATTAGAGGGACAGCTCAGGTTGGACAGTTTGGTGAAAAAGGGAGAGGCCAGATTGAGATGATTTGGACACGTGTGTAGGAGATATGAGAGTTTTATTGGGAGAAGGAGGCTGAGGATGGAGCTGCCAGGCAAAGAGGAAAGAGGAAGTAAAAGAGAAGGTTTATGGATGTGGTGAGGGAGGACATGCAGGCGCTTGGTGTAAGGGAGGAAGATGCTCAGAACAGAAGGTGTTGGAGGCAGATGATCTGCTGTGGCGGCCCCTAACGGGAGCAGCTGAAAGAAGAATATAATTGGTTTCAGAATAATGATAATAATAGAAAGACATTTTGGGAGCTAAAATATGAAATGTATGTTAAATCAAAGCATTATGGAATTTTAATGTTTGTTTCTCTCATGGCAAAAAAAGGATGTTAGTTACCTAAGTTAGAGTAAGAATGGAAGGAGAGGGTGTACTGAAGCGAGAGTAAACCCTCTACCTTCCCCCCTCTAATGGGAATCGAAGGGAGGACGAATAATCAACGTGGACATGGAGAGAGAGCGAGCGCTTTTTCACTTTTCTCTTTTCGTAGCCACCGAGGACCCGGCGCTTGTGCGCTCAGCGTTTTAAGCGAGCCATTACTTATTTAGACGTGTTTACATTGGGGAGTTGGCGATCAGGAAGTTCTCTACAGTTTCTCCTCTACAGAGGCACATGTACTTCACTTCTTTTTCTCTTCCATCGCTCCTCGCATCCCCCACTTTGCCGAAAGGGCTCATTCTTAACACGAGAATTATTATTATTTTTTTTTTTATAAGGAGAGCTGTCTAAACCGCCCACATCAGTTACAAGCAATGAAAAGATAAGCTGCTAAAGAAAAAGCAAGCACTTTTAGCACACACAACAATTACACCAAGCGGTCGATGGAGGCAAAATGAACAGAAGGTTATGAAGGTTTTGGCCTCACATCATAGTTCCTAATTGTTCACAGAGAGAGAGAGGGAGAGAGAGCGCTCATTGCCCCTGTCTCACACTTTCTACCCTTCTGTCTCCCTCTATTCTCTCATCCATCCATCTTTCCTCAGTACCTGCCAGTGACTGTCTTCACCGCCGTCCACTTCCTCTAAAAACTACAACTTTTACATACCATTTTGGTTCACTTTAACCAAGAGAAGGCTCCAGACTTTCGGCGTCACACGAGTCTCAGAAAAATGAGTCGAAAGGACGGTGCTGTCTCCTTTTGAGTCGGCAAGACCGGTACTGTAAAAAAAATGTCTCGCTAAACCAGCAACACCAGCAGTGAAAAGGAGAACAAGGCCATCGTTCAATAGCTGTTGTTACTTCTGGGCTGATTAAATGGCGTCAGGCGAAATGTCTCAGGTTCCATCTGAAGGGGCTGCGGGATTTAAAAGGCAAAAATATCCTTTCAATTTGAGGCTTTAGAGTGGTAATTTGTGAGATTATTTTGTTACAGAAAGTCCCCATATTTGGAAAATAAAATACACTTCAGGGTTTCCTCCCAGAAAAGTTGTTAGGCGCAACCCAAACATCCCGCGCGTGATGATTCAGAATGTGTACGAGAGGAGGGGATATTCAGAGATGGGTCCGTTGTCAATGTGTTTGAGGGAGAAAGAGAGAGAAAGAACTGCACACAGATCTACAGAGACATACGATTTTAGCCATTTTAATGTTGGTATTTTTTGATAGTTTAAAAAACAACCTTGAAAATACATTAAAAAAAAAGGGCTGATGCTTAGACCGGGCGGGAGGTCAACTTAAGCCTGGTGGGCTAACAATACACTGGGGAAACCTTGTATTTTGAGGGGCTCACCTTGGGGGGCTCCTTATTCCAGTAATCAACAGTAAAAGACTATACATTCTATACCTGTCCACCATGTCCACGCAGGGTTTAACACTTAGTCTTAGATTTTTTTTCACAATTATAATAATAATAATAATAATAATAATAATAATGATAATAATAATAATAACAATTACAATAATAATAATTATTGTTTATTAATGTATAATTAAACATTTATTATTATATATTATGCCAAATGGGACATGCTGTGGGGATGGGAAGTGGGAGATTTATTTTTTATGTCAAAATGTGCATGTCACATCAATATGGATGACCATCCACCAAAACGCACAGTGCCCTCGGATGAAGAAATATTAAACGACCAAAAAAAAGGATACGGTTTTGAATGGAATTCTGGGACTTGGTTGCAATCCAACCTTCACAGACATTTTAATGGATTTCCATCTGTAACATGCTACAGACCCTTTTGTGGATAAAGGGTGAAACAAGTCAACCGATAAGACACGTGTTGTGTTCTCTTCCATTCAACCGTGAACATATTGTAGGATCATAATAACAAAGCAGAGGCGACTGACTGGGGACTTAATCACATTTACTGCATGGTTAATTACATCTGTGAAGGTCTGAATCTTTACAGTAAGGCAGAGGTAAAGCATGGAAATGCTAAACAAGGTGGCCTACTTTATTCTTTTACCACTGCTGCGACACAGGATTCATTTTACTTTTTTGCACAATTGTGCAATCTATTCCAGCATCCTCCTCATAAGTGCATGGGCCGAGCTGTTGCTAATGATATAGATGCCTTTGCTGCTAGTCTGTAGCCTACTGTCTTGGGAAGTGTGGAAAGTAGAAATCTGACTTCAAATTGTTCTGTGATTACCAACATTAACATTTTTTGGAAATATGAGAAATATATCTTGATTTAGAATTTATTTACTAGTTTCTATCTTTAAATTCATGGTATATTCTTTAATTGATCATGTGGAAATCTTTGTATGGAAATGTTTTGCTCAATCATATTTTGATCCATAACACATTTTGTAAAAAAATAAAGGGAGCAAGAACTGTCTGAACTATCTCAATCAACTTAATATTCAATTTATACTCGTTGTCCACATCATTCAGAAGAAAAGGTAGAATATTTTGTTACGTATTAACATTTGCCCACAAGTCTGTTTTGATTTGTAATAATTGACTGCCAAAGTGTTGACACTAACAAGGCCTACACCGTATTATCCTGTAAGTGGTGAGTAAGGAAAACTCTGAATGGCTGAATTGAACACATCTAATTCTATCTGTCCTGACAGAATAAAGTGTTTTAATATCAGCTTAACTTCCATTGGTGCAACACATTCAAAAATGACATTCATTACGTCCCGCAGAGTTTGTTTGACTAGGTCAAATGCAGGAACATCAACCAGTCTGCTTCTTCTGTTATTTCCATAAGTGGTTTTGAGGGATGCCTTCAAGGCGTCTGTGCTTGCTTGGTCTACTTCAAGGCACTGCCTTATGTGCTTTCCTCGAGTTCTTCTAACAAACCTATTCTGATAAAAATGTCTTTGCATACCCTCAAAGGTACATTCACACCATCTACACTATTACTGTTATAAGCAAAACCAACATATTCTTTGAAGCCAGCCAGCTCGTGTAGGGCAAGTGTGTCTCCACATAAGGCTATCAAAGCACCGAACAAGTCAATTCCACCATTCGGCATTTCAATCTTTACACCATTATATAGCAGTATGAGATGTTCTCGAATTCTTATTAAAACAACATCAATACCTCAGTGAGCAATATTATTCGCCTTTGTGAGGGCAAGGAGTTGTATCAAAGCTAACTTTGACCTCAACTTTGAATCAATATTACCCAAACTATAATAGAAGCATGTGACCCTAGGTGGTTGCAAATTTCGATTTAGTCTGTGTACACAATTATTTTCAATGCATTAGGCCTTAGGGAATATAAAGGATGACATTTCAAAAGGGCCCATCAGTAAAGTCATGCAAGAATACCTCTTTGCTTCTCTGTGGTACAGTTCTAAACATGGTGAAGATTCACAAATAAGATAATAACTGCTTTAGACTTTTAATTATTGGTACATAGAAAAAAGCATGTTTCTTATGGCCATGAACCTTGAATGACCTTGCTTCACCAACAACTCTTATAAGACACTTATAATTGTTCTGGGTTGACTGGACTGAAAAGCTCCAGAACAGTTATTGTGATGTGGGGATGATGTGGTTTAAGCAGCCACATCTGTCTTGGGTCTAGGTAATTGGGCCCAGGATCAGGGTGACTGTAAGTCACTGATTGCTCATCAGAGCAATCAATGAGCAACAGGTAAATCACCCAACTCCACACATACACGGAGCCTCTGTTGTGACATGTGTCCATTTGCTCCCAGGCTTGTTGCATCTGGCCCACTCTCTACAATAAACTGGTGTTTGCAACATCTCTGCTTGTGTCTCTGTGTCAGATGGAAAACGTTTGGTGGCACTCGGGTGGCATGTGGCAGGCGACTGCCACGGTATATATCGGTGTAATTTAAACATATAATAACTTTTCTGCCTTCCACAAAGCGGAAAGTCACAAATAGTCAAACCAACTGAATTTAAACATAAATACATTGTTTCGATATTGATTACTTTATTCATGTAATTATAGCACTAGAAATAATTTATTTTGCTTTTCTCTATCAGACCAAGTGAAGGGAAATGAATTATTCTTACATCCTAAAGATCATTTCTAATTTCGAAAGATTCATTTTAAAAGGTATGTATGTATTAAGGTATTAACAATGCTGTCACTCAGGGCGTGCGGGGTGTGCGGACCGAACTGGGTGACACCATTAGAGGGGGTGACACAAAAATCACTGTCTTTGAATTTTTTGTGCAGTGTTTCAGCAGAAATTCATTATTTCTTATATAAATAGCCCTGTAATTATTTATAACAACAAAAACATTTTTTGTAAGCACAGCTTACATATACTGTATCAATATATCTACAAGGCAAATTGATACAAGTGATCTCCGCTCTGCTGCGCATCCCCGTTTCTCCAAACAAAACAAAGAAAACCTGTTTATTTCAGATGCACTCATTTTCCTCTGTGTCCTAATTGAACGAAACAAAAGCCCCGTGCGCCCTGTGCCTCATCACTCACGTCTCCCATTTGCCTTCCTTTGCTATTGGGCATAATTTGCTAAAACTAAAACTGGATATTTTCTTTGTGTGAATACTCTTGACTTGTAAATAATAAATCCTGCACTTCTGTAATGGGCAGACATTCTCAGTCACTCTCTCAGGCTTCAAATAGCCATCAGCCCCCCCCGCACACATTTATTACCACTTCAAGCACTGCGTTCTGTATATTTTCCTGTTTGTTTTTTTCCATTTGATTGGTGACAACCTTCTTCTGTCTTGGCCTGGAATCTAGAGAAAAAAGAATGCCAACACATTGAGTGAGGGGGAAGGGTAAAAATCTTGTTTGATGTGAAACTGATATCTGTCTTACAAATTTTACAGCTGCCAATATTGACGAGGGGTTTTGAGAACCCTCAGCCGGGATGATCTGAAGGATCTCCTTTCTGGTCCAGAGATTTTCTCAGGAAGAAGTTACGGGACGTCATCATTCCAAAGGTAAATGTACTACACGTTGGAATAGCTATAACCTGATTGATGTCGTCAGACATGTCCCATGTTTTTAGTGTTATTTTTTTTATCCCCCACAATTGCAATAGTGTGAGAATCCTAATGACCAAGATGCCAACAGTTATACTAGAATTGGTATTATACCAACAAGTGCCATGCCAGCCTTAAGCATCCACCCCCATACCTCAAACCTCTGCCAAAACAATGAAATTGACAGACCTACCAGAGTATGTGATGTACACAGATTCAGAGTTAGACATTGTGTGCCGCCAGTACATTGCATTGTACAGTACACTCTTCAATGGAAAAGGAAAATGATTACATGTCAAAGGAGCTATGTCGTAGACTTATAAGAAACACAATTACCAATCTCATACTATGTGCTAGTTCCCTGAGGAATTAAATGTAAATCCACTCCAATTATGAACAGAGAGCAATGTCACAGAAGATCGTTGACTATGCTGGCTGAGATCTGCCATATTTAAGTAATGTTTTTTTTCTTCTAAAACCTCAAACTGTGTGTGTGTGGAGGGCAAAAAGACAAACAACTTATCAAACATTCCTTTATCACAACTTACTATCTGCTCCAATATGTTCAAGCAACTCCAAAATATGAAGTCCCCAAGGAAGAGGCAGGGCCCCATGCCACAACGAGAGGTGGCAAAGAGGCCTCTCTTCGATACAAGCAACACAGACGAGTGACATAAGTGTTTAAAGTGCTTCGACTGTATTTCTTCCGAGCAACGATGACCTCAGCGTCAACATCCTCAATCCTGGTATGTGCTAAAAGTGTGAAAATCAAAGTGTGCTTTCATAGTACTAGTCTTCTGTACTTCCTCAAGGGCTTACCTTCACTCTGACTCCATCAAATGCACCAGTACATGCACCAGTAAATTATTCAATTGTACTAATGTCCTTACTGCAGTTGATTTGACCCATCATCAGGACAGTCTGAAGATGCAGGTGAGGTGCACTCAGCAACATTACAAGAAAGTACAAGAAACCCAACCCAAGCAAACCAATGTTGCTCAAATTTTGGAGCTCAAGTTTAAGGCCAGGTGGGCCTTCATCGACTCAAATGCAACAAGGGAGGAAGACGGCTCACAAAAATCTTTGTGGCATATCTGTGCTTCAAGGACACTCAGAATGTAAGTATCCTAAATTGCTTCACTGGAACCCTTGTGTGCTTGTTTCTGTGCATGCTGTGTTGTATCAAGCCTGCACAGCGGTAGAGTAACTGTCAGCACAATTTTGTCCGAGGCAACGGATGAGATGCGTTGCATCCTGGATGACACCAACCACAAGTACATATAGGAAGCAAAGGGAAGATGGGAAGCCTTCTGTGCCAAGGTGCAGTTCTATAGAGTGTGGAAGAAGGCCCTGAAACCCCCTTTCCCTTAAAGTCTGCATGCAGGTAAGTTGCTGTTCCATATACCAAATCCATTGTTATGTCAGGTATGTCCGAACTATTCCATAAAGGGCCAGTGTGGCTTTTTGTTGCAAACAATCAAGAGCACACCTGATTTGACAAAACAACTGTTTGAGATCACTTGATCAAATGAGCCCGGTGTGCTGCTTGTTTAGAATGAATGCCTGCAACCACACCAGCCCATTATGGAATAGTTTGGGGCACAGCCAGGAGCAGTGGGCAGCATACGTGGACGCGCCCGGGGACCAGGTGATAAATGTCCATCGCTGGTCAGACGATGATGGGTGCATGTTTTTGAGGGGGGTCCTTACTGACGTGAGGTGGAGGAAACCCCATGTGAGCACGGGGAGAACATGCAAACTCCACACAGAAAGGCTCCTGTTTGGGAGATAACCCGCCGGAGCACGGTGCCAACAGCACCCCAGGCGGGAATCGAACCCAGGACCTTCTTGCTGTGAGGCAGCAGTGCAATGCACGGCTGCACTAGGAAATTATCTTGTTGTAAGAGTTTGAGTTGAGCTACCCTCATCTGCTACTAGAGGACCACTGCCCTGCACGATTTTCCATCTCTCACTGTTCTACAGTACCTGATTAAAACAAGATAACAATGCTGCCCTTGATCAGTTGAATCAGGTGTGGCACAATAAGTAGGTTGAACACACAAAGGCTAACAAAGGCCATTGATAATTTCAACCAATTGTGTGAGAGCAGGAAGACCTGAAACACATGCAGGACAGTGATCCTCCAGTAGCAGGATTGGGAAATACCGGTGTATGTGGCCAGCTGATAGATTTGTTTTAAGTGGGTGTAATGTTGCCATTTGTTTTTGTCCCAAAGTGCATTTTACCTTCGTCCTCTTGACAGCACTCCCATCACTTTTCCCCTCACCAACAACACCAGCAAACCAGCTCGGGAATGCCAATGAGGCACTGCTTTATATCCTTCGGGTGGCAATTGTTATGTTGTTCCTCTACTATCAATGTAGCCACTGTGAAGTGCCCTTACACTTACTGCGAGACCGCTGTTCCCTTGAAACTCTTTACACCGCTTTTCCTTCTCTCTTTACACCCAGGTGTTACGCTTCGACAAAACAGCCTGCATCCTCACCATGGCAAACATACCTGTGAGCACCTTACCAGAGGAGGATTTCTTTGAAGGAATGTCAATGACGTACTACTACACTTTGCACCTGACATACCGAAAATGTATTGCAACCCTCCTCAGTCATTCAAATTGAGGCACTAGGTGATACCATCCTTGATCGAGATGCCACAATCGCATAGGAAAGCAATCACTGAGAGAGAATCATTGAGAAATGACGCACACGAGTACAAATGCATAGAATGTCAGGTCTGTTATTGTGTGCTTATCTTTCTGTTTGCACTGTTTTTCAGTCATTTCTTGTTGTACCTGACTTGACCAGCTAGGACATCCAGTTTTTATTAAATTCCTCTGTTGAAATTGTTTTACTTGATGAAGACAGGCAACACCACAAACTTTGTTTATTTAGATTTAGGCCGACTCACTATATATATTTTTTTTTATCAACATTTTTGTGAAATGTAAATTAAAACAGCTGCACTTGTTATAACTCGTTCACAAACAAATAATTTGATTTCAGGTCATAATATATTCATATTATTCATATTTATTTTTAAAATTTCTTAACTGACGGGACTAACTTTATTTTGAATATTAAATTTTAAAAATATATGAATTGACATACCTATGATGTCATTATTTATATAGCCTGCTTACCAATTGTTTTTAAGCTCAAAAATCACAGATTATATTTGTCCGGAACATTGAAATCTCCCAGGACACATAAACAGCGGCACCAATTTGTTCTAACAAAAACTCTGGTTGATTGGTGTCTGTTTCTAGCTTGCAATATCAGTTGATCATTTTATAGAAAAAATACAATTACTCAGAAATGGATGGATTTGCAAATTTAGCAAACTACTTTACTTTGTTTAAACCCTACTAAAGTAAAATTACTGACTTTGAAAAATACTCTCTAAGTACAAGTATTTGAGAAACTACTCAGTTACACTGTCAAGAGTACTTGTAATTCGTTACTTCCACCTCTGTACTCACTACTACTACTAAAACCTGCTACCCCTTTTGGGGCATAGGCTGTCAACAAGCGATCTCCAGGCATCTCTACCTTGGGCTGTCTTCTCCAGTTGGGTCCAGGTCATCTTCATGGTCTTGGTGTCTGCCTCCAGGTCTCTGCGCCAGGTGTTTCTTGGGCGACCCCTTTTCCGCTTTCCCTGTGGGTTCCATTTAAGGGCTTGTCTTATGATGGAATTTGTGGGCTTTCGCAGGGTGTGGCCTATCCAGCGCCATTGGCGCTTCTTAATTTCTTCTTCCGCGGGCAGCTGGTTTGTTCTTCTCCAGAGTTCAGTGTTACTGATGGTGTCTGGCCATCAAATGTGGAGGATCTTCCGTAGGCAGCTGTTAATGAAGACCTGTACTTTCTTGGTGGTAGCAGCTGTAGTTCTCCATGTTTCTGCTCCGTATAGGAGGACTGCCTTGACGTTGGTGTTGAAGAATCTGACTTTGGTGTTGGTGGTCAGTTCTTTGGAGTTCCAAGTGTTCCGTAGTTGCACGAATGCTACGCGTGCTTTCCTGATTCGTGATTTCACGTCTGCATCTGTGCCACCTTCCTTATCAATGACACTGCCAAGGTAGGTGAAGGATTCAATTTCTTCCAGTGCCTCCCCCTCCAGCATGATTGCGTCAGTGTTGGCTGCATTGATCTTGAGGATCTTGGTCTTTCCCTTGTGGATGATGAGTCCCACTTGTGCTGAGGTGGATGCCACGTTGTTGGTCTTCCCCTGCATCTGGTGTTGGGTGTGTGACAGTAGCGCCAGGTCATCGGCGTAGTCCAAGTCATCCATTTGCGTCCAAGGAGTCCACTGAATGCTGAAGGAGAAGAAGGCGGCAGTGAACAACAGCCGAACCAGAGCAGAGAAAGCCAAGGCACAAGAAAGGTACGAAGAGGGGAACAAGCTAGTGAAGAAGAGCATCAGAGCCGACAAACGAAAGTACATGGACAGCCTTGCAACGGAAGCAGAGCAAGCGGCAAGAGAGGGAAATATGAGGGAGCTGTACAGCATCACCAAGAAGCTGTCAGGAAAGCACAGCAAGCCAGAACGACCGGTGAAGGACAAAGAGGGAAGACCGATAAAGGGAGATGATTTACAGAAGAACAGATGGAAGGAGTATTTTGAAGAACTGCTAAACAGGCCAGCACCACATAACCCACCAGACATCACACAGGCTGACACAGAACTACCCATAGCCTGCAACGCACCAACCATGGAAGAGATTAGGAAAGCCATCAAGCAGCTGAGGAACGGAAAGTCTGCAGGACCAGACAACATCCCTGCAGAGGCACTGAAGTCAGATATCGAAACCACTGTGAAGATGCTCCACCCACTCTTCATGAAGATCTGGGAGGAAGAAGAAGTCCCAGGAGACTGGAAAGAGGGATACCTCACCAAGATTCCAAAGAAAGGCGACCTCACTAACTGCAGAAATTATAGAGGGATCACACTGCTATCAGTGCCAGGGAAGGTTTTTAACAGAGTTATCTTGAACAGGATGAAGGACCTCATTGACGCACAACTCCGTGACGAGCAGGCCGGCTTCCGCAAAAAACGATCCTGCACAGACCAGATTGCAGCACTCCGCATAATTGTAGAGCAGTCCATAGAGTGGAACTCACCCCTGTATGTCAACTTTGTGGACTATGAGAAAGCCTTCGACAGCTTAGACAGAGAAACTCCGGAAACCCTGGAAACTCCTCCGCCACTACGGAGTGCCAACCAAGATCGTGTCCATCATCTGTACTCACTATTATTAAGTAATTTTCCACTTATATTAGTGACTTATTTTCTTGTTCCTTGGCCTTCATCTTTCGGTATGCCAAAATTAAGAACGCAAAAAATTGCTTTGCACAGTGCTTTGCACTTATTACTGTGTTGTATATCAAGTGATCTCAAATAAAACCCATCATTTTCTACTCATTTCAAACCATTACCAGCACTTATCAGAGACTACTTGTTTTTAGACTGGAACCAACTTATTTTCAACAACTTTAAGATTTCTTGAAAAGTAAAATTATTCAGCTGCATGGACAGATCATTTCACAATTATTAAAGTAAGTCATGTTCTCCTCAAATTCAGTGTTTACTGTATTTATCGTATTTTTGCAGTACCTTTTCACAGATAATCCAAGTTGTTTTTTGCTATATATTGATGATGTGGTGCTTGTGGAGCTAGCTCTTGACAGCACCACATGCTTCCACACCCTTATGGGCCGGCCTATTTAAGCAGACAATCCCTTCTGCCCTATATACTTTGCTGCGCTCCCATGCATCCACCTGTTGGGCTCTACTATTTCTAGCTCACCAAGTATGTCTGTTTGCTATACCACTCTTTTTGCTATATTATCTTTTTAAGCCAAATTTTATTTATATTATTCTATTTACTAACTGTATTACGTTTTAGGAATCAGTTTCAGTTGTTAGCTAGGTAGGAATTAGGTTAGCTACTATGTTTAGTACCTATTGTGCATAATCTCCAGGTGCGTTGCAAAAACATTTCACTGCACATATGTATGAACGTATGTATATGAATGTGACAAATTTGAATCTTGAATCTATACACCGCACCGGGAGTGATGAGCAGTACAGCCCGGAGGCCGAGATGGAAAGGATGCAAATGAAATAAAGATAATTCTAAAGTAAATTGAAGAGCGGCCCGTCAGATGTCCGTAGAAAAGATGCAAGGAGGGTGTCTACAGCATATTTAGTGAATACAGCTTGGAGGAAAAACAAGTTTTAATACAAATAGAAAACTCAAAGTGTGTGTGTGTGTGTGTGTGTGTGTGTGTGTGTGTGTGTGTGTGTGTGTGTGTGTGTGTGTGTGTGTGTGTGTGTGTGTGTGTGTGTGTGTGTGTGTTTAAGTGTATAACAGACTATTGTAATATCGCACACATACATCAGAAGGCATCATACGTTACATCAGGCCGACGTGGCCCAGTTAACTGCGTTTTATTCATCTCCCATTAAAATTCATACAACCCTCCGTGCGGACATTCAACAAGTGGAATTGAAGATCCGGGCGATTTGAGATGCACACGCATCACTGCGTAGTTCAACAAACAAACAGAGAGGATGCTGGGATGCTTCACTTCACGTTGGTACGTATGACCTATTATGTGCAGTCACACCGTTTGACCAGTGGGCAATTTCACGGGGATGTTGTGTACAAAAAGGGATACCCCTCATTTGGAAAATAATGCAAATTTTCCCAATAATTCCATTCCACCCGGCGCCGCAGAGGCCTCGTGTTTGTCTGCTTCACTCTCCCTGTATTATCATCCCGATTCCTTTTTTAATTACCAATCCTGCGTTTTTTCTTCTCCTGTTTTGTTTTGTTTTGGGACCGCTGCTTCTTTATGACTCATTTCACGCTGCGGACTACATCGAATTACGAAGCCATCCATAAACAAGGGTTATTGAAGTGATTTGTACGGAGGGAGATCTCTCTCTGTTTCTCTCTCTTTCTCTCTCTCTCTCTCTCTCTCTCTCTCTCTCTTTCTGGAAACCGATTGAACCTGAGATGGTTGAATCTGAAAATCTGGACTTTAAAAGGGGCAAACCGCAATTTTTCATTCATTCTCCTGACCAAATTGACCATATGTTGTAATATATAATAATGTAAACCTATATACAGATCCAAAAAACTGCGTTTTGTCTTTCTATATATTTGGCTATTTCTTTGCTTTGTTGTACTGTTGTATACTGTACTGTACATCTTCACACAAACTTTATTTACATGCACTTTACTGCACATATCTGTATATACAAATTGCCTATCCCATATACATAACTCTATTCCCTTTACTTCTATTTTGTACCCCCACTCTGTATTATCTTTTTGAGGCTTATTTTATTTTATTATTTATTAACCTATATATTTGTAGGTGACAAAGAAACCTCTCTCTCTCTCTCTCTCTCTCTCGCTCTCTATTTGTGTATGTTATGCTTTTAATAGACTTATTTTGTCAATTTTCGTCCCAATTTTTCGTCACGCTAAAATACACCTCTGCGCTGATCTGCTCCTCTGACATGAACCATTCCGACCCCCGAGGGACTGATGGCCCATCGCTGGACTGGCCATGGCGGTGGGCCCCGTTGCTCTGTGGGCCACCTGAGCAGCTCGTTATATAAACACCAGAGCGAGAGAGATCAAAGGGATCTTCGTTGTCCATCTCCGTCGCCGGCCCACTTGAATTATTCACCAGCACTTATAATCAAAGGGGCCGACGACACGCATCTCTCTCACGCAACCCCCAAATCCCAGCTGTCAACGGGGGCACGTGAACAGGTGGATTCATGACCAGGTTGGTCAAAATGGACAAAGATCGAAGTAAGAAGAGGAAGGCGCTGAAAAATCTAGAGACACAAAAATGAGGTAACTTCAAGTTGATGCTGTAAGTTGCATGAAGATAAATGATAGGGTTGCAAGCACTAGCAGCAGTAGCAGGAGCAGTAGCACTGCTGGCGGTGCGTGTGAGCATTTGTTTTTCCAAGTTGCGAACTATTTTTTTTTCAAAGGTAGCACCGCTGCATTCAGGGCCTGTCGGAAATGCTACCGTACGGCCTTCAAGTGTCGGACATATCAATTTTAGATATTTAAAATTTATGAGCCAGCAACAACCTATAGCACTAGTACAAATATATATAAGTTGCTGTTTGTTTATTTAAATATTGTTTTATTGTTTATAGAGCGGCATTACAAAGGCTAGGGGTAGTGGTCTGTACCTTGGAGGTAGGCCAACAAATTTACAGTACTTAATTTTTGTTCAATTTTACATTTTTTAGACTGATCGTTAATTTAAATATTATTTCTTGTTCAACTGCACTTTAAAAGTGCACATGTAGACGGTCAGTACTTGATGTTTGTAATCATTATTGTTTATAGACCTGCACTGGAGAGTAAGTCCTTCAATTTTCAAGGTCAAAGTGATCCAACTGGATATGACATTATCTGACTTATTTCCTGTGTTTGAACAGATTATACAGCCTGTTCAAATATAAACATTCATGAAACCCTGACACTGCCTGAATCTATCATGGTATCCTCACAGTGGTAGCCTCCTGGCAACAAACCTTTCACTTGGTTTTTAAAGAGCTCTGTATTTGTGTTACAGTAGCCTAGAGTATCCATCCATTATGCTTATAAGGTGGTATAAGGGCTGGTGTGTTTCTATGTGCGTCGAGGGGACGGGGATGGTGGAGTATCCACAGGCTGGTTGTGGTGCGCTGAAAAAACAAAAGTCCAGGGCCATTTTTAGTTACAGTTCATCCCATGGCGAATGGTGGACAGACAACGGGGTGAGGGGTGCAGGGTTAAATGGACGTTTCGACGAGGAGACCCATTCACAAATAATGGCTATTTTCAGGGCCCGCTTTTGATTTCCCCAACTTTTTGACAGCAGCACTCGCTCAGTAATAATACTGTGGGGAAGGTTGAGCAAAGGGCCATCAGCGCTCCCTGATTATAGTCGTTAGCCACAATGCCGAGTTCTCACAATGCCGACGATACTTACCCACTCTCACAACCCCTGGCCAGCTCACACACACACACAGAGTAACTGTAATTTCCGTTGTACCATTATGCTGGTAATGGTAATGGCTTACTCGAGCGTCTGCCTCCTGAGCCAGGATGTGTGATTCCAAACAATCCGTTCAAAAGCGGTCTTTATTCAGGAGTGAGATGATTTCTCGGGTTTCACAATATGTTCTGAATGAAATGAGATATAGAGACTGTGTATCAAACTTGTTTCTGGTTTGCTATGTTCCACACGGTCGATTTTTTTTTTTTTGCAATTTGGCACATATATGGATATTGACCCCAATATTCAAAATAAAAAAAATTGGACCAATCTGACCATGCACCACCATGAGGGCAAAGTTGCACATTGACTTTTATCCCTCCTAATCAGATTTTCCACCATTTTGCTTTTCCGCCATTTAGAATTTTCTGAAAAACAAACTTCTCCAGACGACAGTATGGCCACCACAGGTTCAAACGTAAAATAAACGGGAAGTATAAAAACTTGCACCCTTTGCTCTATGGTCCCAATCATTCTACAATGGATCGCTGTTCCCTGGCTTTCATTAAGATGCACAATTGTCTAATTTCTCCCTCTTTAGAGTGACACCTGTAAATTGCTGCTTGCAGCTATATTTATTATAAATGTTATACATTCTATTAATTAAATGTATTTTATTTTTTTATTTTTTATAATTTTATAATTTCTTTTAGTTATGATTTTTATAATTATTTATAATATATATATATATATATATATATATATATATATATATATATATATATATATATATATATTTAAAATTATTATTATTTGCCACCTTTATTAATCTCAAAGGTGAAAAAAAAAAAAGAAAACTCCAGATCCACAGCATCCAGGCAGGTTTTGTTTTGACATTTTACCACAAGACTCCACCAGTGTGTGCGTACAAATCTCAATTCAACACCCTAATTGGACGTACGTGAGATCTCACACACGCGTACGCATAGACACACACTCGCTCTTCAGTTTTTAACACCTACTGACAACCTAGATGCAGAAAATAGCGAAGTACCCAGTTTTCCAGGATGTGACATGTCTAAAGAGGGTTGGCAATAAACTCCACCATGTTGAATTCCACATCTCCTACTAACAGCAGTAATTATTTACCGGGAGGCGCGCAGGCACACACACACACACACACAGACACACACACACACACACACACACACACACACACACACACACACACACACACACACTTTTTATTTAGTCACGAATTGTAACATGCTATCGTTTTTGTTTTTCTGGAGGCAAATTACTTTTTAATTAAATGTCTATTTTTGTGCTGTTTTTCTTTTGAGGCCTACCACCTGCTGCCGCACACACACACACACACACACACACACACACACACACACACACACACACACACACACACACACACACACACACACACACACACACAGACACAGGCAGAAGCAGTCCCGGCCCATGCCCCATGGATCTCATGTTGGATTTGTTGATTCAGTCGCTTTGGCTGCAAAGCTGAAGAAAGGGCAGAAACAGTGGAGATTAGAAGCTGAATATCTGTCTGGGTGTGTGAGGAATACTTGCAGTGGGGTTCCACGAAAGCCACGTTTCCACCACAGGAACCTTTCCCGGGAACAAGGAACCTTCTGAGGAACCCAGTGCCTTTTCATCGCGGGGACCGGGGTCCAGTCCCCGGAAGCAATAAGTCCCTGCGGGTAGTACTTTTCAAAAGTCAAAAATTTTTAAGTGGGGCTTGCAGCGCTGAACATTTTCTCATTGGTCAAGTAACTTGCAGTGTTTTATTTTGGACACCATTTTTAAAAATCTGTAGCTGCAAACCGACTGTATGTAAAATTTGTTTTTTGTTCTAAAAATATTCCATTTGTATGAAAACGCAGTCACTCTCAGTTTATTTTTATTTTGATAATGAAAAACAGAAAACTAAAAAAAAACTCAAGTATCTGTATATATAAACAATCTGTACTGTATGAACATAGAACTGATGTGTGGTGCATATGTGATATGGGATTTAGACCTAGGTTCAATTTGAAAAAAGTCAGTGGACTCATTTGCATAATCTTCACGGGCTGCGGTAGAATATGCAGACAACGTGCTGAAGGGACCTTTTAGTTCCTGAAAAATAAGTTCCTGGGACTAAAACTTGCAGGTAATTTGGATGGAAACGTGGCTAAAGAGGATTAGCACAACGGTGTGTGTGTGTGTGTGTGTGTGTGGGTGTGTGCGTGTGTGTGTGTCTCCTGGAAAGACAGTGTGTATGCATCCGTAGAAGCAGAGCCTAAAGTGTTTCATATTCCGAATGCATTTGTGGCCGATCTGCCTGCCGCCTGAGTGACGTTTTCAAGGCCCTCTGACACGGAAACACGGGCAAAAAACATTTTGTTTTAAGTGCTCTATAAATGGAACACATTATTAATTGATTCGATTTAGTAACAACAAACTGATGAATAAAAAGATTGATCATAGAGATTCGGTAGACACTTGATTAGCATTAGGGTTAGGGATTAGGGTAAGGGTAAGGGTTAGGGTTAGGGTTAGGGTTAGGGTTGGGGTTAGAGTAAGGCTTCGGGTTAGTGAACTGTATACAGGGTTAGGTTTAGGGTTAGGGTTAGGGGTAAGGGTTAGGGTTTAGGGTTAGGGTTAGGGTTAGTGAACTCTAGACTGGGATAGGGTTGGGTTTAGGGGTTATGGTTAGCGTAAGGGTTAGGGTTAGGGGTAAGGGGTTTGGTTGAGGATTAGGGTTAGGGATTAGGGTAGGATTAGGGTTAGGTTAGTGAACTGTAGACTGGGTTAGGGTTAGGGTCATTTTGTTTTAAGTGCTCTATAAATGGAACACATTATTAATTGATTCGATTTAGTGACAACAAACTGATGAATAAAAAGATTGATCATAGAGATTCGGTAGACACTTGATTGGCATTAGGGTTAGGGGTTAGGGTTAGGGTTAGGGTTAGGGTTAGGGTTACGGTTAGGGTTAGGGTTAAGGGTTAGGGTTAGGGTTAGGGTTAGGGTTAGGGTTAGGGTTAGAGTAGATTTTAACGTTTAGTGTTTAGGGTTAGGGTTAGGGTTAGTGAACTGTAGACTGGATTAGGGTTACGGTTAGGGTTAGGGGTAAGGGTTAGGTTAGGGTTAGGGTTAGGGTTAGGGTTAGTTAACTGTAGATTTGGTTAGGGGTTAGGGGTTAGGGTTAGGGTTAGGGTTCAGGGTTAGGGTTAGGGTAAGTGAACTGTAGACTGGGTTTGGTTTAGGTATAGGGGTTAGGGTTAGGGTAAGGGTTAGGGTTAGTGGTTAGGGGTTTGGGTTAGGATTAGGGTTAGGGTTATGGTTTAGGGTAGGGTAAGGGCAAGGCTTTGGGTAAAGGTTAGGGTAAGGGTTAGGGTTAGGGTTAGGGTTAGGGTTAGGGTTAGGGTTAGGATTAGGGTTAGGGTTATGGTTTAGGGTAGGGTAAGGGCAAGGCTTTGGGTAAAGGTTAGGGTAAGGGTTAGGGTTAGGGTTAGGGTTAGGCTTAGGATTAGGGTTAGGGTTAGGGTTAGGGTTAGGTTTAGGGTTAGGGTTAGGGTTAGAGCTGGGGTTAGGCTTAGGGTTAGGGTTAGGGTTAGGGTAAGGGTTAGTGAACTATAGACAGGGTTAGGGTTAGGGTTAGGGGTTAGGGTTAGGGTTAGGGTTAGGGTTAGGGGTTAGGGTTAGGGTTAGGGTAAGAGTAAGGCTTCGGGTTAGTGAACTCTATACAGGGTTAGGTTTAGGGTTAGGGTTAGGGTTAGGGGTAAGGTTTAGGGGTTAGGGTTGGGGTTAGGGTTAGTGAACTCTAGACTGGGATAGGGTTGGGTTTAGGGGATGCGGTTAGCGTAAGGGTTAGGGTTAGGGTTAGGATTAGGGTTAGGGTTAGGGTTAGGGTTAGGGTTAGGGTTAGGATTAGGGTTAGGGTTAGAGTAGATTTTAGGTTTTAGTTTTCAGAGTTTGGGTAACGGTTAGTGAACTGGAGACTGGGTTAGGGTTAGGATTGGGTTAGGGGTAAGGGTTAGGGTTAGGGTTAGGGTTAGTTAACTGTAGAGTGGATTAGGGGTTAGGGGTTAGGGTTAGGGTTAGGGTTGGGGTTTAGGGTTAGGGTTAGGGTTAGTGGTTAGGGGTTTGGGTTAGGATTAGGCTTAAGGTTATGGTTTAGGGTGGGGTAAGGGCAAGGCTTTGGGTAGAGGTTAGGGTAAGGGTTAGGGTTAGGGTTAGGGTTAGGTTTAGGGTTAGGGTTAGGCTTAGGATTAGGGTTAGGGTTAGGGTTAGGGTTAGGTTTAGGGTTAGGGTTAGGCTTAGAGCTGGGCTTAGGGTTAAGGTTAGGGTTAGGGTAAGGGTTACTGAACTATAGACAGGGTTAGGGTTAGGGTTAGGGGTTTGGGTTAGGGTTAGGGTTAGGGTTGGGGTTAGGGTTAGCGTAAGGCTTCGGGTTAGTGAACTGTATACAGGGTTAGGTTTAGGGTTAGGGTTAGGGTTAGGGTTAGGGTTAGGGTTAGGGTTAGGGTTAGGGGTAAGGGTTAGGGTTTAGGGTTAGGGTTAGGGTTAGTGAACTCTAGACTGGGATAGGGTTGGGTTTAGGGGTTTTGGTTAGCGTAAGGGTTAGGGTTAGGGGTAAGGGGTTTGGGTGAGGATTAGGGTTAGGGATTAGGGTAGGATTAGGGTTAGGTTCGTGAACTGTGGACTGGGTTAGGGTAAGGGTTAAGGTTAGGGCTTTGGGTTAGGGTTAGGGTTAGGGTTAGGGTTAGGGTTAGGGTTAGGGTTAAGGGTTTGGGTTAGGGTTAGGGTTAGGGTTAGGGTTAGGATTAGGGTTAGGGTTAGAGTAGATGTTAAGGTTTAGTGTTTAGAGTTAGGGTTAGGGTTAGTGAACTGTAGACTGGGTTAGGGTTAGGATTGGGTTAGGGGTAAAGGTTAGGGTTAGGGTTAGGGTTAGTTAACTCTAGCGTGGGTTAGGGGTTAGGGGTTAGGGTTAGGGTTAGGGTTTAGGGTTAGGGTTAGGGTAAGTGAACTGTAGACTGGGTTAGGTTTTGGTTTAGGGGTTAGGGTTAGGGTACGGGTTAGCGTTATTGGTTTGGGTTTGGGTTAGGATTAGGCTTAGGGTTTTGGTTTAGGGTAGGGTTAGGGTAAGGCTTTGCGTAAAGGTTAGGGTTAGGGTTAGGGTTAGGGTTAGGTTTAGGGTTAGGGTTAGGGTTATGGTTAGGGTTAGGGTTAGGGTTAAGGTTATAGCTGGGGTTAGGGTTAGTTTTAGTGTTAGGGTTAGGGTAAGGGTTAGTGAACTGTTGACTGGGTTACGGTTAGGTATAGGGGTTAGGGTTAGGGTAAGGGTTAGGGTTAGGGGTTAGGTGCTTGGGTTTGGATAAGGGTTAGGATTAGGGTTATGGTTAGGGTTAGGGTTAGGGTTAGGATTAGGTGAGAGTTTAGGGTTAGGTTTCGAATTCGGGTTAATGAATTGTAGACTGGGTTAGGGTTAGGGTTAGGGTTAGGGTTAATGAACTGTAGACTGGGTTAGGGGTTAAGGGTTAGGGTTTGAGTTTAGGGTTAGGGTTAGGGTTAGTGAACGGTACACTGGGTTAGGGTTAGATTTAGGGGTTAGGGTTAGCGTAAGGGTTAGGGTTAGGGGTAAGGGGTTTGGGTTAGGATTAGGGATAGGCTTTAGAGTAGGGTTATGGTTAAGGTTAGTGAGCTGTAGATTGAGTTACGGTTAGGGTTAGGCATTAGGGTTAGGGTTAGGGTTAGGGTTAGGATTAGGGTTAGGGTTAGGGTTAGGGTTAGGGTTAGGGTAAGTGAACTATAGACTGGGTTAGGGTTTGGGTTAGGGTTAGGGTTAGGGTTAGGATTAGGGTTAGGGTTAGGGTTAGTGAACGGTACACTGGGTTAGGGTTAGGGTTTGGGTTAGGGTTACGGTTAGGGTTAGGGTTAGGGTTTAGGGTTAGGGTTAGGGTTAGGGTTAGGATTACGGTTAGGGTTAGGGTTAGGGTTAGGGTTAGGGTTAGGGTTAGTGAACTGTAGACTTGGTTAGGGTTTGGGTTAGGGTTAGGGTAAGGATTAGGGTTAGGCTTAGGGTTAGGGTAGAGGTTAGCGTTAGTTTTCGGGTTAGGGTTAGTGAACTGTATACTGGGTTAGGGTTAGGGGTTAGGGTTAGGGTAAGGGTTAGGGTCATGGTTAGTGAACTGCAGACTGGGTTAGGGGTTAGGGGTTAGGGTTAGGGTTAGGGTTTAGGGTTAGGGTTAGTGAACTGTATACTGGGTTAGGGTTTTGTTTAGGGGTTAGGGTTAGGGTAAGGGTTAGGGTTAGGGGTTAGGGGTTTGGGTTAGGATTAGGGTTAGGGTTAGGGTTAGGGGTTAGGGTTAGGGTTAGGGTTAGGGTTAGGGTTAGGGTTAGGGGTAAGGGGTTTGGGTTAGGATTAGGGATAGGCTTTAGAGTAGGGTTAGGGTTAAGGTTAGTGAGCTGTAGATTGAGTTACGGTTATGGTTAGGCTTTAGGGTTAGGGTTAGGGTTAGGGTTAGGATTAGGGTTAGGGTTAGGGTTAGGGTTAGGTTTAGGGTTAGTGAACTGTAGACTGGGTTAGGGTTAGGGTTAGGGTTAATGAACTGTAGACTGGGTTAGGGGTTAAGGGTTAGGGTTTGGGTTAGGGTTAGGGTTAGGGTTAGGATTAGGGTTAGGGTTAGGGTTAGTGTTAGTGAACGGTACACTGGGTTAGGGTTAGGGTTTGGGTTAGGGTTAGGGTTAGGGTTAGGGTTAGGGTTAGGGTTAGGGTTTAGTGTTAGGGTTAGGGTTAGGGTTAGGGTTAGGATTACGGTTAGGGTTAGGGTTAGGGTTAGGGTTAGGGTTAGTGAACTGTAGACTGGGTTAGGGTTTGGGTTAGGGTTAGGGTAAGGATTAGGGTTAGGCTTAGGGTTAGGGTAGAGGTTAGCGTTAGTTTTCGGGTTAGGGTTAGTGAACTGTATACTGGGTTAGGGTTAGGGGTTAGGGTTAGGGTAAGGGTTAGGGTCATGGATAGTGAACTGCAGACTGGGTTAGGGGTTAGGGGTTAGGGTTAGGGTTAGGGTTAGGGTTAGGGTTTAGGGTTAGGGTTAGTGAACTGTATACTGGGTTAGGGTTTTGTTTAGGGGTTAGGGTTAGGGTAAGGGTTAGGGTTAGGGGTTAGGGGTTTGGGTTAGGATTAGGGTTAGGGTTAGGGGTTAGGGTTAGGGTTAGGGTTAGGGTTAGGGTTAGGGTTAGGGTTAGGGGTAAGGGGTTTGGGTTAGGATTAGGGATAGGCTTTAGAGTAGGGTTAGGGTTAAGGTTAGTGAGCTGTAGATTGAGTTACGGTTAGGGTTAGGCTTTAGGGTTAGGGTTAGGGTTAGGGTTAGGATTAGGGTTAGGGTTAGGGTTAGGGTTAGGGTTAGGGTTAGTGAACTGTAGACTGGGTTAGGGTTAGGGTTAGGGTTAGGGTTAGGGTTAATGAACTGTAGACTGGGTTAGGGGTTAAGGGTTCGGGTTTGAGTTTAGGGTTAGTGAACGGTATACTGGGTAAGGGTTAGATTTAGTGGTTAGGGTTAGGGTTAGGGTTAGGGTTAGGGGTAGGGTCAGGGTTAGGGTTAGGGTTAGGGTTAGGCTTTAGAGTAGGGTTATGGTTAAGGTTAGTGAGCTGTAGATTGAGTTACGGTTAGGGTTAGGCGTTAGGGTTAGGGTTAGGGGTAGGGTTAGGATAAGGGTTAGGGTTAGGTTAGGGTTAGGGTTAGGGTAAGGGTTCGTGAACTGTAGACTGGGTTAGGGTTTGGGTTAGGGTTAAGGTTAGGGTTAGGATTAGGGTGAGGGTTATGGTTAGGGTTAGTGAACGGTACACTGGGTTAGGGTTAGGGTTAGGGTTAGGGTTTAGGGTTAGGGTTAGGGTTAGGGTTAGGGTTAGGGTTAGGGGTTAGGGGTTAGGGTTAGGGTTAGGGTTAGGGGTAAGGGGTTTGGGTTAGGATTAGGGATAGGCTTTAGAGTAGGGTTAGGGTTAAGGTTAGTGAGCTGTAGATTGAGTTACGGTTAGGGTTGGGCCTTGGGGTTAGTGTTAGGGTTAGGGTTAGCATTAGGGTTAGGGTTAGGGTTAGGGTAGAGGTTAGGGTTAGTTTTTCGGGATTGGGTTAGTGAACTGTATACTGGGTTAGGGTTAGGGGTTAGGGTTAGGGTAAGGGTTAGGGTTATGGTTAGTGAACTGCAGACTGGGTTAGGGGTTAGGGGTTAGGGTTAGGGTTAGGGTTTAGGGTTAGGGTTAGGGTTTTCAAGGTTCAAGATTCAAGATTTTTATTTGTCACATACATATACATACTTCCATACATATATGCAGTGAAATGTAATGCAACGCACCCGGTGATAGCACACAATATGTCCTAGGAAAAAATAAAAAAATAAAATAAAATAAAAAGTTGAAAATTCCTTTCTAATAGACCGACTAACTGACTCCTAAAACGTAATACAGTAAGTGGAATGTTTATAGAATAAGATAAAAATATATAGAATAAAATACAATAAAAATAAATTGAAATAAAATGGAATAGCTAGAAGGAATATGCCTATGTATATACAGATATGTGCATTTAATGTGGCATGTGAATTAAAGTGGCGTGTGAATGTGAATAGTGTGAGGTAGTGTTTGGGATAATACAGCACAGTATACAACAGTACGGCGCAGCAATTCGGCATCACGAATAACCCTGAACAGTGACACAGTATGCGGTACAGTATGCTACATACAGTGCAGTAGGTAGTGGAGCCTAGTGCATGGCTCAGTTAGGACCCCTGGTGAGGTCAGCGTTGACAGTTCTAATGGCGTGCGGGAAAAAACTCCGTCTCAGTCTCTCTTTTCGCTGCATGACTGCGGAGGCGCTTGCCTGACCGCAGCAGCTGAAACAGTCCGTTGTTGGGGTGATGAGGATCCTTCATGATCCTACGGGCTCTGCTACTACACCTCCTGGTGTATAACTCCTGCAAGGGGGGGAGGGTAGTTCCAGTGGTACGTTCAGCTGAACGCACCACCCTCTGCAGGGCCCGCCTGTCCTGGGCAGTACAGTTCCCAAACCAGGCAGTGATGTTGCCTGACAGGATGCTCTCCACTGCTCCAGAGTAGAAGGACTTGAGGATCCTCACCGAGACCCGGAATTTCCTCAGCTGCCTGAGGTGGTAGAGACGCTGCCTCGCCTTTCTCACCAGAGTGTCTGTGTGAACAGTCCATGTTAAGTCCTCTGTGATGTGGACTCCCAGATATCTGAAGCTGCTCACCCTATTGACAGAAGTCCCATTAATCCACAAGGGCGCGTGCGTCCTCGATTGTGATCCACGCCTAAAGTCCACAATCAGCTCCTTGGTTTTGCTGACGTTCAGGTGGAGGCTGTTGTCCTGGCACCAGAGTGACAGGTCAGCCACCTCCTCGCGGTAGGCCTTCTCATTGCAGTCGGTGATCAGGCCCACGACCACGGTGTCGTCAGCAAACTTGATGATGGTGTTGGAGCTGGACCTGGCCACACAGTCATGTGTGTACAGGGAGTACAGTAGGGGGCTGAGGACGCAGCCCTGGGGGGATCCTGTGTTCAGGGTGAGGGAGCTTGACATGTACTTCCCCACCTTGACCACCTGGGGGCGGCCTGTGAGGAAGTCCAGGATCCAGGTGCACAGCGGACCATTCAATCCTAGCTCCATCAGCTTGACAGCCAGTCTGGTGGGAACTATGGTGTTGAAAGCTGAACTATAATCAATGAACAGCATTCTCACATAGGCCCCCTTCTGGCCATCCAGGTGCGTGAGCGTGGTGTGCAGTACCTGGGAGACCGCGTCATCCGTGGATCTGTTCTGCCAGTACGCGATCTGCAACGGGTCCAAGGTGCGGGGGAGGGAGGCGCAGATGTAATCCTTAATCAGCCTCTCGAAATACTTCATGACCACCGAGGTGAGGGCCACCGGACGGTAGTCATTCAGGCAGGCAGGAGAGATGATCTTCGGGACAGGAACGACGGTGGACCTCTTGAAGCAGGATGGGACCACTTATTCAGCCAGGGAGATGTTGAATATTGTGGTGAACACCGGAGCTAGCTGGTTAGCACAGGTCTTCAGTACTCGTCCAGATATGCCATCTGGGCCCGCAGCTTTCCTGGTGTTCACCCGCATCAAAGCCCTCCTGACCTCGTGCACGGACACTGAGAGTGCGCGCTCATCCCCAGCGGTGTAGCTCCAATTAGCCGGCGAGCTAGCGGTGCTGCTGCCAGACTCGAACCGCGCATAAAAGGAGTTCAGTTGGTTGGCCAGGGAGGCGTCCACACTCGTGGCTGGGGAGGAGCTGCTCTTGTAGTTTGTTATTGTTCGCAGCCCCTCCCACAAGCGTCTTGTGTCCCCCCGCTCCATCTACAGCTCCACGGTGTCTCTGTACGTCCGTTTGGCGTCCCTCACCGCCCTCCGCAGATTGTACGACGCCGCTTTGTAATTGTCCATGTTACCAGATACAAGTCCGTCGTTGTAAGCGGCCGTGCGCGCATTCAGAGTGCAGCGGATGGATTTATCAACCCATGGTTTCTGGTTTGGAAATATCCGAACTTTCACCGTGGGAACGATTTCATCCACGAGCGTAGCCACAAAACTCACTACAGCCTCCGTAAACTCGCTGACGTCACTTGAACTTGTTTGGAACATGTCCCAGTCTACGTCAGTCAGAGCGTCCTGAAGCGCAGCCTCTGATTGGTCCGTCCACCGCTTCACTTCCCTCGTCATCACCAGATCCCGCGCGATCAGAGGCCTGTAAACAGGAAGCAACGAGATCGCGGCGTGATCTGATTTCCCGAAAGCAGGGAGCGACACGGGCTTGTATCCGTTCTTGTAAGGAGTGTAACAATGGTCCAGAGTTCTGTCTCCCCTGGTGGCACACGTGATGTGTTGGTGGAAATTCGGCAGAACTTTTTTAAGGTTGGCCCTGTTAAAGTCCCCAGTCACCACCACAGCCGCGTCGGGATGTTTGTTTTGAAATCCGCACAACACATCGTACAGAACCGACAGAGCTGCGTCGGTGTCCGCTTGCGGTGGGATATAAACGGCTGTAATGATGACCGTGCTGAATTCCCGGGGGAGATAAAATGGACGGCATAGTATGGTCAGCTGTTCCAGGTTCGGCGAGCAGGAGTGGGAGAGGAATTTGGTGTTGTTGGCGTTACACCAGCGGTGGTTTACCATTAGGCAGACGCCTCCACCTTTGGATTTCCCCGACTCTCCCGTTCTGTCGCCGCGGAACACGGAGAAGGCCTTGGCTGGACGTATGGCTTCATCCGGCACCAGTGGGGTCAGCCATGTTTCCATCAGGCAGAGCACGCAACAGTTCCTCGTGTCTCGCTGGAATTGAATCCTCGCTCGAAGTTCATCCATCTTGTTCTCCAGGGACTGGACGTTAGCAAGAAGGATGCTTGGCAGAGGTGGACGGTAAGGTTGCGTCCTCATTCTGACCCGAATGCCGCCTTGTTTACCTCGGTGCTTCCTCCGTGGGCCGGCTCGTGGAACAGCGACGCCATTTTTGTTGTAGTTGTTGTTGCAAGTGTTCCCGCGTAGGATTTCCGCCGGCCACTCTGCTCCCACGGATAAAAAGTCCCAAAGTTGTTCGTTTAGGGAAATTTTTATATCCATGAGTGCATCGCGGTCGTATACGTTAATTGTTGATGTTTTTTGTGATAAAAAAAGGAAAAAAATACTAAAGAGTGAGAAAGTAACCGGAGCGCCGGCGCAGGCGACCGCTAGGGGCGGCGCCACTATCGCCACGGGTTAGGGTTAGGGTTAGGGTTAGGTTTAGGGTTAGGGTTAGGGTTAGAGCTGGGGTTGGGGTTAGGGTTAGGGTTAGGGTTAGTGAACTGTAGACTGGGTTAGGGTTAGGGTTAGGGTAAAGGTTAGGTTTAGGGGTTAGGGTTAGGGTTAGGGTTAGGGTTAGGGTTAGGGTTAGGGTTAGGGTTAGAGTAAGGCTTCGGCTTAGTGAAGTGTATACAGGGTTAGGTTTAGGGTTAGGGTTAGGGGTAAGGGTTAGGGTTTAGGGATAGGGTTAGGGTTAGTGAACTCTAGACTGGGATAGGGTTGGGTTAAGGGGTTATGGTTAGCGTAAGGGGTAGGGTTAGGGGTAAGGGGTTTGGGTGAGGATTAGGGTTTGGGATTAGGGTAGGATTAGGGTTAGGTTAGTGAACTGTAGACTGGGTTAGGGTTAGGGTTAAGGTTAGGGGTTAGGGTTAGGGTTAGGGTTAGGGTTACGGTTAGGGTTAGGTTTAGGGTTAGGGTTAAGGGTTTGGGTTAGGGTTAGGGTTAGGGTTAGGGTTAGGGTTAGGGTTAGGGTTAGGGTAGATTTTAAGGTTTAGTGTTTAGAGTTAAGGTTAGGGTTAGTGAACTGTAGACTGGGTTAGGGTTAGGATTGGGTTAGGGGTATGGGTTAGGGTTAGGGTTAGGGTTAGTTAACTGTAGAGTGGGTTAGGGGTTAGGGGTTAGGGTTAGGGTTAGGGTTTAGGGTTAGGGTTAGGTTAAGTGAACTGTAGACTGGGTTAGGTTTAGGTTTAGGGGTTAGGGTTAGGGTAAGGGTTAGGGTTAGTGGTTAGGGGTTTGGGTTAGGATTAGGTTTAGGGTTTTGGTTTAGGGTAGGGTTACGGTAAGGGTTTGGGTACAGGTTAGGGTGAGGGTTAGGGTTAGGGTTAGGGTTAGGTTTAGGGTTAGGGTTACGGTTAGGGTTAGGGTTAGGGTTAGGGTTAGGGTTAGGGTTAGGGTTAGAGCTGGGGTTAGGCTTAGTTTTAGGGTTAGGGTTAGGGTAAGGGTTAGTGAACTGTTGACTGGGTTAGGGTTAGGTATAGGGGATAGGGTTAGGGTAAGGGTTAGGGTTTGGGGTTAGGGGCTTGGGTTTGGATAAGGGTTAGGCTTAGGGTTAGGGTTAGGGTTAGGGTTAAGGTTAGGGTTAGTGAACTTTAGACTGGTTTAGGGTTAGGTTTAGGGGTTAGGGTAGGGTTAGGGTTAGGGTTAGGGTTAAGGATTAGTGAACTGTAGTCTGGGTTAGAGTTAGGTCTAGGGTTAGGGTTAGGGGTTAGGGGTTTGGGTTAGGGTTAGGATTAGGATTAGGGTTAGGGTTAGGGTTAGGGTAAGTGAACTGTAGACTGGGTTAGGGTTAGGGTTAGGGTAAAGGTTAGGGTTAGGGGTGAGGGTTAGGGTTAGGGCTAGGGTTAGGGTTAGGGTTAGGGTTAGGGTAAGGGTTAGGGTTAGGGTTAGGGTTAGGGTTAGGGTTAGGGTTAGGGTTAGTGAACTGTAGACTGGGCTAGGGTTTAGGGTTTGGGTTAGGGTTAGTGAACTGTAGACTGGTTTAGGGTTAGGATTAGGGTTAGGATAAGGGTTAGGGTTAGGGTTAGGAGTTAGGGGCTTGGGTTTGGGTTAGTGTTAGGGTTAGGGTTAGGGTTAGGGTTAGGGTTTAGGGTTAGGGTTAGGGTTAGTGAACTGTTTACTGGGTTAGGGTTAGGTATAGGGGTTAGGGTTAGGGTAAGGGTTAGGGTTAGGAGTTAGGGGCTTGAGTTTGGATAAGGGTTAGGATTAGGGCTAGGGTTAGGGTTAGGGTTAGGGTTAGGGTTAGGGTTAGGGTTAGTGAACTTTAGACTGGGTTAGGGTTAGGTTTAGGGGTTAGGGTTCGGGTAAGGGTTAGGGTTAGGGGTTAGGAGTTAGGGGCTTGGGTTTGGATAAGGGTTAGGATTAGGATTAGGGTAAGGGTAAGGCTTTGGGTTACTGAACTGTAGACTGGGTTAGGGTTAGGGTTAGGGTTAGGGTTAGGGTTAGGGTTAGGGTTAGGGTTAGTGTTAGGGTTAGGGTTAGGGTTAGGGTTAGGGTTAGGGTTAGGGTTAGGTTAGAGTTTAGGGTTAGTTTTCGGGTTAGGGTTAATGAATTGTAGACTGGGTTTGGGTTAGGGTTAGTGAACTGTAGACTGGTTTCGGGGTTAAGGGTTAGGGTTAGAGTTTAGGGTTAGGGTTAGTGAACGGTACACTGGGTTAGGGTTAGGTTTAGGGGTTAGGGTTAGCGTAAGGATTAGGGTGAGGGGTAAGGGGTTTGGGTTAGGATTAGGGATAGGCTTTAGAGTAGGGTTAGGGTTAACATTAGTGAGCTGTAGATTGAGTTACGGTTAGGGTTAAGCGTTAGGGTTAGGGTTAGGGTTAGGGTTAGGATTAGGGTTAGGGTTAGGGTTAGGGTTAGGGTTAGGGTTAGTGAACTGTAGACTGGGTTAGGGTTTGGGTTAGGGTTAGGGTTAGGATTGGGGTTAGGGCTAGGGTTAGTTTTCGGGTTAGGGTTAGTGAACTGTATACTGGGTTAGGGTTAGGGGTTAGGGTTAGGGTTAGGGTAAGGGTTAGGGTTATCGTTAGTGATCTGCAGACTGGGTTAGGGGTTAGGGGTTAGGGTTAGGGTTAGGTTTTAGGGTTAGGGTTAGTGAACTGTATACTGGGTTAGGGTTTTGTTCAGGGGTTAGGGTTAGGGTTAGGGTTAGGGTTAGGGTTAGGGTTAGGGTTAGGGTTAGTGTTAGGGTTAGGGTTAGGGTTAGGGTTAGGGTTAGGGTTAGGGTTAGGTTAGAGTTTAGGGTTAGTTTTCGGGTTAGGGTTAATGAATTGTAGACTGGGTTTGGGTTAGGGTTAGTGAACTGTAGACTGGTTTCGGGGTTAAGGGTTAGGGTTAGAGTTTAGGGTTAGGGTTAGTGAACGGTACACTGGGTTAGGGTTAGGTTTAGGGGTTAGGGTTAGCGTAAGGATTAGGGTGAGGGGTAAGGGGTTTGGGTTAGGATTAGGGATAGGCTTTAGAGTAGGGTTAGGGTTAACATTAGTGAGCTGTAGATTGAGTTACGGTTAGGGTTAAGCGTTAGGGTTAGGGTTAGGGTTAGGGTTAGGATTAGGGTTAGGGTTAGGGTTAGGGTTAGGGTTAGGGTTAGTGAACTGTAGACTGGGTTAGGGTTTGGGTTAGGGTTAGGGTTAGGATTGGGGTTAGGGCTAGGGTTAGTTTTCGGGTTAGGGTTAGTGAACTGTATACTGGGTTAGGGTTAGGGGTTAGGGTTAGGGTTAGGGTAAGGGTTAGGGTTATCGTTAGTGATCTGCAGACTGGGTTAGGGGTTAGGGGTTAGGGTTAGGGTTAGGTTTTAGGGTTAGGGTTAGTGAACTGTATACTGGGTTAGGGTTTTGTTCAGGGGTTAGGGTTAGGGTTAGGGTTAGGGTTAGGGTTAGGGTTAGGGTTAGGGTTAGGGCTAGGGTTAGGGTAGAGGTTAGGGTTAGTTTTCGGGTTAGGGTTAGTGAACTGTATACTGGGTTAGGGTTTTTTTCAGGGGTTAGGGTTAGGGTAAGGGTTAGGGTTAGGGGTTAGGGTTAGTGGGTTAGGGTTAGGGTTAGGGTTAGGGTTCGGGTTCGGGTTAGGGTAAGGGTTAGGGTTAGTGATCTGTAGACTGGGTTAGGGTTAGGGTTAGGTTTAGGGTAAGGGTAAGGGTTAGGGTTTGTGATCTGTAGACTGGGTTAGGGTTTGGGTTAGGGTTAGGGTTAGGATTAGGGTTAGGGTTAGGGTTAGGGTAGAGGTTAGGGTTAGTGTTCGGGTTAGGGTTAGTGAACTGTATACTGGGTTAGGGTTAGGGGTTAGTGTTAGGGTAAGGGTTAGGGTTATGGTTAGTGAACTGCAGACTGGGTTAGGGGTTAGGGGCTAGGGTTCCGGTTAGGGTTAGGGGTTAGGGTTAGGGTACGTGTTCAGGGTTAGAGTTAGGGTTAGGGTTCGGGGTTAGGGTTAAGGTTTAGAGTTAGGGTTAGGGTTAGTGGGTTAGGGTTGGGGTTAGGGGTAGGGTTAGGGTTAGGGTTAGGGTTAGGGTTAGTGATCTGTAGACTGGGTTAGGGTTAGGGTTAGGGTAAGGGTTAGGGTTAGGGTTTGTGATCTGTAGACTGGGTTAGGATAATGGTTAGAGGTTAGGGTTAGGGTTTAGGGTTTAGGGTTTAGGGTTAAGGTTAGGGTTAGTAAACTGTAGACTGGGTTAGGGTTAGGTTTAGGGGTTCGGGTAAGCGTAAGGGTTAGGGTTAGGGTTAGGGGTAAGGGGTTTAGGTTATGATTAGGGTTAGGGTTTAGGCTAGGGTTAGGGTTAGGGTAAGTGATCTGTACACTTGGTTCCGGTTAGCGTTAAGGGTTAGGGTTAGGGTCAGTGTTAAGGGTTAGAGTTAGGGTTAGGGTTAGGGTTAGTGAACTGTAGACTGGGTTAGGGGTTAAGGGTTAGGGTTAGAGTTTAGGGTTAGGGTTACGGTTAGTGAACGGTACACTGGGTTAGGGTTAGGTTTAGGGGTTAGGGTTAGCGTAAGGGTTAGGGTTAGGGGTAAGGGGTTAGGGTTAGGTTTAGGGGTTAGGGTTAGCGTAATGGTTAGGGTTGGGGTTAGGGTTAGGATTACGGTTAGGGTTAGGGTTAGGGTAAGGGTTAGGGTTAGGGTTAGGGTTAGTGAACTGTATACTGGGTTAGGGTTAGGGGTTAGGGTTAGGGTAAGGGTTAGGGTCATGGTTAGTGAACTGCAGACTGGGTTAGGGGTTAGGGGTTAGGGTTAGGGTTAGGGTTTAGGGTTAGGGTTAGTGAACTGTATACTGGGTTAGGGTTTTGTTTAGGGGTTAGGGTTAGGGTAAGGGTTAGGGTTAGGGGTTAGGGGTTTGGGTTAGGATTAGGGTTAGGGTTAGGGTTAGGGTTAGGGTTAGGGTTAGGGTTAGGATTAGGGCTAGGGTTAGGGTTAGGGTTAGAGTTAGGGTTTAGGGTTTAGGGTGTAGGGTTAAGGTTAGGGTTAGTGAACTGTAGACTGGGTTAGGGTTAGGTTTAGGGGTTAGGGTAAGCGTAAGGGTTAGGGTTAGGGTTACGGGTAAGGGGTTTAGGTTATGATTAGGGTTCGGGTTTAGGCTAGGGTTAGGGTTAGGGTTTGTGATCTGTAGAATGGGTTCCGGTTATGGTTAGGGGTTAGGGTTAGGGTAAGTGTTAAGGGTTAGAGTTAGGGTTAGGGTTAGGGGTTAGGGGTTAGGGTTAAGGGTTATAGTTAGGGTTAGGGTTAGTGGGTTAGGGTTAGGGTTAGGGTTAGGGTTAGGGTTAGGGTTAGGGTTAAGGTTAGGGTTAGGGTTAGGGTTAGGGTTAGTGATCTGTAGACTGGGTTAGGGTTAGGGATAGGGTAAGGGTTAGGGTTAGGGTTTGTGATCTATAGACTGGGTTAGGGTTAGGGTTAGGGTTAGGGTTAGTGATCTGTAGACTGGGTTAGGGTTAGGGATAGGGTAAGGGTTAGGGTTAGGGTTTGTGATCTATAGACTGGGTTAGGGTTAGTGATAGGGTAAGGGTTAGGGTTAGGGTTTGTGATCTGTAGACTGGGTTAGGATTATGGTTAGAGGTTAGGGTTAGGGTTAGGGTATAGGGTTTAGGGTTTAGGGTTAAGGGTAAGGGGTTTAGGTTATGATTAGGGTTAGGGTTTAGGCTAGGGTTAGGGTTAGGGTTAGTTATCTGTAGACTGGGTTCCGGTTAGGGTTAGGGGTTAGGGTTAGGGTCAGTGTTAAGGGTTAGAGTTAGGGTTAGGGTTAGGGGTTAGGGTTAAGGGTTAGAGTTGGGGTTACGGTTAGTGTTAGTGGACTGTAGATTGATGGAAAAGCTCCTCATTCACATACACGCACAAGCCTACATGCGCACACACACACACATCACACACACACACACACACACACACACACACACACACACACACACACACACACACACACACACACACACGCACACATATCTATTTATAATTGGGATCAGGCGATAATCTAATAATCAACATTACATTATGGACATCATTAAAGCTCTTCTACCATGTCCCTTCTTTTTAATTAACTTGAACCAACTATCGTTTTGTCTTCGGGACAGAAAATTCTGTCAAATGGACCACTTAAAAAAGGCACTGAGTAAACATAGTGCATTCAAAATGTGTTATTATTTATAAATATTTCTCACTTCTGCAATAGCACAGACATTTTTTACTGAGTCAGTCGTGAAGAGCGGAACTTCTCGTTTCCAGATCCTGACTCCACACCACTTATTTCCAGAGTGTCGGGAGACTTGCAGCACCAGGGGGAAGAGTCATGAATTTTAACGTGATGCACAGATACACAGATCAAGGAATTTTTATTTTTTTATTTTTTTATTTCCACGCAATATATCGTAGGTCACAGAATCGCCGGAATTATTGCAGCAATATCGTATTGTGAGTTACCGGGCAGAAAGAGGGAAAAGGCAGGAAGGAGACTTTCAAAACACTTGCACTTTCAAGACACTTCAGCTCCTTGAATTATAAGTTAATGTGTCGCAATTCAGAAACGATTGCGCTCTTATCAATCTAACATTGTGTGCGTGTGTGTGTGTGTATGTGTGTGTGTGTGTGTGTGTGTGTGTGTGTGTGTGTGTGTGTGTGTGTGTGTGTGTGTGTGTGTGTGTGTGACTGCGTGGGTGCGTGCGTGTGTGTATGTGTGTGTGTGTGTGAGTTGGCGATCATTGGCCAAATGAAGCAATCAAGTTCCCAAGAAGGGCTTTTCAGAACAAACACCCTTAATCAATCCCATGGCCCTTTTTCTTTCTCAAATCAGCGTTCGTTCTTCGTCCAAGGTCATTTTCATTTTCAATGCTCGTGCTTTGTACCTACAAGATGGTGGCTTCTTCTTCTTTTTCTTTTTTTTTTTTTTTCCCACCACTCTTTTACTTGAAGATAGAAGATCCACCAGAAGCGGGTCTTGATGTCGTGCTCAACTACACCCGGACCGGGACCTTCCATTCTGTTTGCTTCTACAGGTGAGATATTGCACTTGCACACACCAAAGAAAAAGAAAATGCCAAGAGTAACATTCGGGGTTGTTCGTCTAAGATTTGATTCGGAATGCCTCTGGAAACCCGAATGACATGGGCTGGGTAGGTTTCTGATAGATTGGCCTTCAGTTATTTTCCCAAATTTGTTGGATGGGTCTCGGAGGTGAAGTGAAGATCAGCTTTCCTCTTACTCTCTCACAGAAAATGCGCGGAGGATAAAGGATGGACGGATGAGAGGGGAAGGAAGCAGTGACGGCGACAGATGTGATTGATTTCCATCTCATAAATCAACTGAAAGGGAAATTCTATTAGCGGCAAAGGGATCAAACCTGTGGAGTAAATCGCCGGGGACCTGGGCCATCTCACCCAGACCCCAAATGAACCCGAGAGTGATGTGAGAGTGACTGTTGCTGTTGTTGTTGCTGTTGTTGTTGTTTTCTGTTGTTGCTGCTGCTGTTGTTGCTACTGGGGTTGTAGTTGCTTTTGTTGCTGTTTTTGTTGTTTTTGTGGCTTTTGTTGTTGCTGTTGTTACTATTATAAAACTATTATATATACTATTATTATATATTTCTTTGTAAAGCGCATTGTGTTGCCCTGGTATGACATGCGCTTTATAAATAAAGTGTGACTTGACTTGACCTTACATTACATTACATTTACATTTACATTTAGTCATTTAGCAGACGCTTTTATCCAAAGCGACTTACAATTGTTCAAACACCGACGGACGCAGCCATCAGGAGCAATTAGGGGTTAAGTGTCTTGCTCAAGGACACTACAGCATGCTAGCAGGAGGAGCCTGGGATCGAACCAGCAACCTTTAGATCACTAGACCACCAGCTCTACCGCCTGAGCTACCATCCCCCCACCTGACTTGACTTGATGCAAGATTGGAGAACAAGTCGTTCCTTGTGAACAAATCTTTCAATTCTCTTTAAATGGTGGTTGGCTCAGGAGGTAGGGGTCTAGTAATTGGAAGGTTGTCAGTTCAATCTCCAGCTGCTGCCGGTAGAGTGTTGAAGGGTCCTTGAGCAGGACACTAACTGCTGCAGATGGCTGCATGAGTGATTAATTGTAAGTCGCTTTGGACAATAGCATCAGCTAAGCGATGTCATTTTTATGAAATGAGGAGTCGGGAGACACTGGAGCAAAGAGATGTTTGTTTGCAGCTCTGTATCTAAGGCTCAAGCCCTGCGGTGTGCGATTTAGTGAATCTTCAACTCACCAACAGAAAGTAATTGCAGCGGATTAAATTAATGTGTAATATCCTATGACTTACAAAATATTAAATGTGACAAATTCATACTTTGAAATCAAATCAAAAAGCTCCAGCTTTTTTTGTTTCGTTTAGTAAAAGAAATTGTAAAATAAATACACCAAAAATAATAAAAACGCACTTCTTTTATTTGTTTTATTTGAAAAAAATGGGAAACTTGCAGGCACGGCAGAGCATACATGCGAAGTGAAGAGTCTCCCCTTACACATTTACTACGCCACTTGCCTGTTTTACCAATTAACAGTCTTAAATAAATATAAAACTTTAAATAATTGTCAGACAGTAGTTGTTTTGATTTAAAGTGTTTAATGAAAATGTAACATTGCAAGGAAATCCTTGGGGGTGCTGCGGTGGTGCTGTGCAAAACCCTGATGGACAAGGCCCTCCCTTTACCGTCTCTGCAGACGGTAATAATTTCACTCTAACTGCATGTGGCTATTAGCACGGGTGTTTATGAATTGGATGTTCTTTGCAATGAGGCTTATTTGATTATAATGGGGCCAATTTTGTACCAAATGTATGTAATCTGTAATACCAAATTTAAATACGCGTAAATAGCACCGGCGCACTGAAATGTTATTTGTGTGGCAGTGCAGTAAGTGATGCATTTCACAGTTTGCAGGTGCTTTGTGAATTAGACACTTGCTTTTTGTGTTATTTGCACAGATTTAGCCGGCCCAAAAGCCGCACAAACCTTTCAAAAATAAAGGGACATCACGCAGAATTTGGAGGAGAGAGTGGGTGGGGAGTGGCGGACTGCATAGATTCATTCTGAAGAGAGAGTTGGAGGTAAATTATTAAGTCTTAAATAGTGAAGTGCAATGAAAATACCTAATGTTCCATCACATGCATTCTATATACGCTTCTATGTTACCCCTACTCCCCCTGGACTTTAATTGTGCTCTCATTGGCTGTTCCCGATCATTGCTGATCCCAGCTGTTAGACATAAGTGACCTAAATAAGTAAATCTCTATTACGAAAACACCTTTCTAGACCGGAGTGAGAAAGTGCTTCTCAAAAGAGAATAAGTGATGTGGGAGATGATGAGATGTGTGTAATAAAATCAAATTCAAAAGCGGATTTATGACCTGTGCAAACCATAAAACATGCATTTAAATGAAATTGGGAGGTTGAAAAGAAACTGACAGATCGAAGAAAGAAAATCAGCTTGTTAATCAGCCTGGTTACCACAAAAAAGTTTGGAAATATAACGTAAATTACCATTAGTTTGCTTGGCTGAACAAAGCAAAACTTACAAGCAGACTAAAAACAAATCAACCTCTATTGAACACATTATCTGAAAAAAATTTACCAATTTTCACCCCATCGCTGTCCACTAATTAATCTAATCAAGTGTATCCAACGCTGAACGAGCGCTGATTCAACGATTAAATGCTCCACTCATCCACGGTCGAATAATCATTTTATTCATATGTACTTTACACGATTCATTTTATTTAATCATTGAACATAAGAGGCATGAACACATAAGGCGTAGAACGAGCGAGGCAGGAATTAAGCATGGACACATTTATTATATTTTATTCCAACAAAAATATTTCCGCCACGAAGTAGACATATCCCAAAATATGCAAATATACCATAGAACCTAGCCAAGTAGCCTTGAGGTGAACTCAAGCACTAAATTTGAGGATGAAATTCACCTTCTGAATTTCTTCTTAAAGTGCATGGATCAAGTGTTTTCTTTATTCTCTATTGATGCAAGACCTGCGAACGATTTGTTCACAGCGAACACATTTCACTGAAACAAGAGTCGAACCTTTAATCGCTGTCATTCTGGTCTATTTTTTTTGTCCCTTTTTTTCTCAAATAAATTATAGTAGTAAGTAGGAAAATGTGTCCTTCACCCTTACAGGGTAAATATAGACGTAGCCAATAGCTTTCTTTCGACTGTGGTTACACAATTTGACTGAATGCGAGCAGTTTTCGGCAATTAGGGTCATCACAAATATGCTACTTTAGCTGACGATTGTAACGCGCTCTCCCTGCTGTCCTGTTTGTCTCTTTCTTTCTCTTGCTGTAGGTCCTCTAGTGAATTGACACTGCTGGGGCTGATCTTCACCAGTTGGGAAGGCGAAATAAAGCTTTCTGTTGCATTACAGTTTATAGACACACTGTGTCGGAGCTTCATTTGAGAAAATGAACATCACCATCTGCGGACGTGTGGTGCGTATAGTATTGTGAGTAAGAATCTGCCCTCCTGTCAACAGCTCATACTTGTTCATTGACTTATGTTGATCAATATGTTTCAAACTTGAAAATTCAATCTTGAGTGTGAGAGTGAACCCACGATTTGTTCATTTTTAGAGTTCATTTTATTGAGGGAAGCCAGCCACAGTTTCAAAACCGATTTGCGGCAAAACAAAACAGTCAAGTGATTCTCTGAGGGAACGAAGCAGCCGTTGCGTAAAACGTCATCATTCACGTGATCATATCTGTAACAAAGCAAGCTCCAAAGCTGTAGTTCAGTTGAAATTCCTTGCATGTTTGATACACGCATCAGCACTTCGGTGTCAAATGTAAAGTCTCTAATCATCGGGGATCCTAGATAAGTGGCTGCCAGAAAGAGAGAGTGTCAGCCTTTCCTGCAGCATTTCTTTTTAGTTTAGTCCTAATTTTGTTCTGGTTAGTGTAAGGGAGCCACTGAGTCTGACTGCTGCTTACAGTATGTTTTTTTTTTTTTTTTTTGCCAGATCTCCAGCCCAGTGCACAGATCAGCCACAACATTAAAACCACTGACAGGTGAAGTGAATAACATTGATCATCTCATTCCAATGGCACCTGTCAAGGGGTGGGATATATTAGGCAGCAAGTGAACATTCAGTTCTTGAAGTTGATGTGTTGGACGCAGGAAAAATGGGCAAGCGTAAGGATCTGAGCCACTTTGACAAGGACCAAATTGTGTGACAAGGACCAAATTGTGATGGCTACACGACTGGGTCAGAGCATCTCCAAATGTCAGGTCTTGTGGGGTGTTCCGGTATGCAGTGGTTAGTACCTTCCAAAAGTGGTCCAAGCAAGGACAACCAGCGAACCTGCGACAGGGTCATGGGCGCCCATGGGCTCATTGATGCACGTAGGGAGTCTAGCCCGTCTGGTCCGATCCCACAGAAGAGCTACTGTAGCACAAACTGCTGAAAAGTAAATGCTGCAATGATAGGAAGGTGTCAGAACACACAGTGCATCACAGTTTGCTGTATATGGGGCTGCGTAGTGGCAGACCGGTCAGAGTGTCCATGTTGTCCATGTCCATCGCCGAAAGCGTCTACAACGAGCATGTGAGCATCAGAACCGGACCATGGAGCAATTTACGACGGTGGCCTGTTTTCATGAATCACGTTTTCTTCTCCATCATGTGGATGGGCGGGGTTAGGGTCCGACCCGATGGAACATCTGTGTGATGTGCTGGAACAACAAGCTCGATCCATGGGGGCCCCACCTCACAACTTCCAGGACTTAAAGGATCTGCTGCTAACGTCTTGGTGCCAGACACCACAGGACACCTTCAACGGTCTTGCGGAGTCCATGCCTCGTGGGATCAGAGCTGTTTTGGCGCCACAAGAGGGACCTATACAATATTAGTGGTTATTAGGGATGCTTTTTATGTTGTGGCTGATCGGTGTAAGTGTCTTGAATTGTTTTGAGTTTGATTGAAACTTGTGTTTTTGTTTGTTAAAAAAAAAAAAGGTTTTGTATATCCGGACCTTGGGCTATGTTGTAATGTCAATTAAACTATAAAAGAAAAGATAAATTGTGATATAAATAATTAAGATTTAACAACAGACTCCCTTTAGTCTCTGGTCTTGGACTCGTTTTAGCGTTTAGTCCTATCCCTAAAAAGAGACCCGTGCTTGCCAACAGATGTCATGGCCATTTCAATAGATGTTGAATCTCCCTCTGACATCGAACATCTTTTTCAGTTCTCAAATACTCACCAATTATACAGCTGGATTTCAGTGAGTACCTCTTCAATGATGGTTCAAAATCATCTTCTCAGTGTTGAAAACTCACCAAAATATCTTAAACTTCTGAATGGTTAGGACGTGACAGGACCTCGACCGAATTTGCTGTTTCCTCAGGGTTGTGCTACATTTCTGCACCTAGTGATGAAAGAATACTCTTTTTTCTGGGGATTCGGCTTTTGACAAGTCAGTCGGTAAAGACTTGGGATGCAACGTGAGCGAGGAAGGACTTCCTGTGAGAGTCAGAAGAGTCGGTTTGGCTCTGAGTTGTAAATGGAATTCTCACAGGAATCATTTAATTCTGTCACAGTTATTCAGTTTGGCGGAATGGAATCGGTCCTACTCAATGTGAGTTATGCTATAATTCAGGGCTCAATAATTCATTTCAGTTTTTGAGTCGCTCACCACTCTTGTGCCCAAGTGACTCCCGACTCCTGAGTCATTTTAAAAGATTTGGTCGCTCCGAGCGAATCGTTCACGACTCTTCTGTCATTACTGCAAAAAAACGATCGGCAGCAGAAACACAGCTTCCACCTTCACTAAGTTAGGAATTAATACAGAAAGTCACTGAAGGTGAAGGGTTTACCCATTTCGCTTTGTTTGTGCTGTGCGGGCAATCACAGGACCGAAACGGAACACAAGTAAACCCAGAAATCCACGGTGCTCTGAGGTCGTAGAACAGGAGATGGCTTGTGCGGCGGATTGATTATTTCTTACTTAAATATTTCTATTTTGTGGAATTTCCCTTTTTAAATCCGTCTAATTGAATGGTGCAGTCTCAGAATGCTGCTGCAGTGGGAGTTCTGATTAGCTTAAACCTAATGGGAAAGGGATTAAAAAATGCAAAAGAGGGAAAAAAAAATCAATTCAACGGACAAAAACCCTGTTGTTCGCCGGCCGCTCTATCTTGTCACTCGCTTCCTTTGGCTTTTGAAGCCATCGAAGCGTTCCCACTACTTTAATCCCCTTCGAAAAGGAACTAATCAAGGCCACGCGGTCAGATTATTTCCGTCCATGCACCGATACTAAATAGACGGGGGGGGGGGTGTCATCCTATTCTCTGAATAGGCATAATTTTCGTGTTGGCGGCTGTTTTAAAGTGCCCCTGCTGCTCCTAGGAAGCTGGCTGGGGCCACCGCAACTTTGGCCGAGGCCCTCCTAGACCTCCCACCGGGGGCCCGAAAAAGATTGAGGGAACAAAAAAAAGCATCCTGCAGATGGGCCGATGACAGATGCTCATTTCCAGTTCAAAACAGAGTTAAACAGAGTTCGGACCATTATTAGCTCCTGCTGTGGTCAAGAAACGGATTTCCCCCGAGAATGGACGCAAGTGGAATATCCGAAACTGTGTGATGATGAATAACAACAATTTTTCGTTAAGTCCCTCCATTTAACACGTGATCCTATTTTTTGGAATAATCAAGTTGAAAAAAATACTTTTCGGCGTTATGATTATACTCTGTATCATAATTTGCTGACATGGTGATTGTTATAAATAGACTCATAACAACACAATTGCCACCGCTAGCACTTTCTACACCCACTAATAACCTATAGATGTAATAATAGAAGTGTTACATGTGTTGGCTGATTAAATGCGGTCAGACATTCGTTGTCGGAATCAGAGAAGATTTCCCCGCAGAGTCGGTGGGGGTACACATTTTTTTTTTAAGCATCTCAATTGAAAATGACACGGGGAAGATTTTGCGGTCAGATTTCCCCCTGGGCTGTGCGCTTGTTAATTTCGGGCGCTGAGAGGGGGAGCAGGATGCATCGCTAATGAAGCTGTCAGACATGTCTTTTGTGAGCCGCAACCTGTGCCACAGACCCCCAGTCCCCCCTTCTATTCAAAAACAAGTGGAGGGGTTATAGACCGTACCATATTTTGCATTTCATATCGAAACTGACCCAGCAAGGAAATAATACGATGAAAAATGAAGATCAACACGGCAGAATTATCGCTAGCTCATAATTCTTTGTTTTTTAGGATACAACATTTATAACACAGGGTGAAAAGCGGACGTGTTGCAAAAACCTCCTTTCCCCATTTGAATGGGGAAGGGAGGCCAGCGGAAGCCACAAGCCAGCGGGAACTGTTTCAAGACAACACACAAGGCCCCTGAAGTTGTGCTGCTTACTTGCCTGTCAAACGTACTCGTCAGTTCCCATATGTAAGTGAGTGGGCCAAAGGCCATTCACTTATTGTTATACTACATCTTATTAAGTGAGAGGGCCGAAGGCCGTTGTTCACTTATTGTTGTGCTACATCGAGTTATTATTATTATTAAAGCCGAAGTTTGCTGCACTTTTCCAGCTGCAGCGACGGCATCAAAATGGGCATCTTGGGATTGTGCGCTCTTGGTTCGTGGAAGGATAGGGCTGACAGTTTTCACGTAAATCCATTTTCCTTGCTGCAATTTCGCCCAAGGTGTTTCAAATGGGAAAATAGAGTAAGGAAAAATTTGACAACCTGACCAACATTTCTTTCCCGCCACAGGCCCTGCAGTTTTTCACGCACATACATCAGTTATACATAAAAACGTACAGATTTTTGTCGATCACTGATAGCATTTATAGTTTTTGAGTTAGGTGCATTTGTCGGCTGGCTGGTGCCTTCCATACGCACGACACACATAATGCTTAATCACCCCACTCTAAGCAACGCTTAAAGATATTGGAATATTTGATATTAAATGCTTAAGAATTTGGAAATACATTTCATAATTAATAACACGTCAATATTAACTTTATTTTATGCTTCGAAGGCACAAAAATTGCACTGCCAATGAAAATCCATTTTTTCCGATTTAACGTGATTTCTGGTATAATTTGGTTGGTTGAACTGTTACAGATAATGACCTCTCTGTACACCTCTAATGTCTAACCATATGTGTGTGTGTATGTTTGAGCGCCTATTGCACTCACAATGGTGAGTGTTACTGCCTCACAGCAAGAAGGCTCTGTGTTTGCACCTTACTGGAGTGTCGCGGTGTGGAGGTTGCGTGCGAGTTGAACCAGCCACCCTATGTCCACAGACATATCCAACAACCCTCTGCAACACGTTTGCAGGTTTTCTCCATGTTTATGTTGGACTCCGCCCTAAAAGACACGCATAGCAGGTACCTTCTGATGCCCATGAGCAAGGCATTTAAACTCGGGTTGGTCCCTGGGTACGGCTGCTGTCTAATCATCAGCATGTACCTGCCATGCATGTCTTTCAGGGCGGAATCCAACATCAACATGCATTTTCTACACAGCCCCAGTGAGATTCGAACCAGAACGTTCGAGCTGAGATTCAACAGTATTGACATACATACTGTACATACAGTGCATGTTTCATATTAAGTTCCATGGGGTTTTTTCAACAAAACAAAATAACAACTCAAATGTTAGGGATTGTTGTTCGGGAAACTGGTTTTCACTCCAAACTCACCTGTCATTTAAAGGTGCAGTGTGTAGAATTTGGTGACATCTTGAGGTGAGGTTGCAGATCGCAACCAATGGATTACCCCTCCGCATGGCGGTGCAACATGGTGGCCTTCGGTGGAAGAGACGCTGGCCACGAAACTTGTGTAAAATGGGAAAGTCCTTCTCTAGAGCCAGGGTTGGGGTTTTTCCATTCTAGGCTACTGTTGAAGAAACATAGCGGTGCAACATGGCGGCCTCCGTAAAGCATACCCACTCGCCATGTAGACATATAGGGCTCATTCTAACAGCAGAAGTCCACCGGCCATGTTGGTGCAGTGTATGGGCACTGTGTGGTTTTCGTCGATGTTGTCGCAATTTCAACCATTTATACACACCAAAATGTGGCACGGTGGCGCAGTGCATTGCACTGCTGCCTCACAGCAAGAAGGTCCTGGGTTCGATTCCCGCCTGTGGCGCTGTTGGCACCGTGCTCCGGCGGGTTATCTCCCAAATAGGAGCCTTTCTGTGTGGAGTTTGCATGTTCTCCCCGTGCTCACATGGGGTTTCCTCCACCTCACGTCAGTAAGGACCCCCACCAAAAACATGCACCCATCATCGTCTGACCAGCGATGGACATTTATCCCCTGGTGCCCGGGCGCGTCCACGTATGCTGCCCACTGCTCCTGGCTGTGCCCCCGGAGGAAGGACAACCCAGGATGGGTCAAAAGCAGAGAATCCATTTCACCGGCCACCATCAAAGCATGTGTGTATGTGTGCAAGCATGTGTTATAGTGTGGTGTGTTGCGTGATGAATAGAGACTGTTTCTGTTTCACCGTCTGATAATACTGTGATGTGTGGCGGCATCCACCAGACGGACACAACCAAGGAGACACAGATGGAATCTCCGTGGAAAGCCGAAGCCGCTTTTGTTGCCTTACAACTACCCCGGGGTTGAGGTGTCCGGTCGGAAAATAACAACCTGGGATGGTCGTGTCCCTTTTTATCACGACTTCTCTTCGGTCACTCTTTCTTTCCTTCCACACACACCTAGTGCTCTCCTCACTTCCCTCTCTCCTCTCCTCCTGGATACGCCCCCCCCAATCAGATGAACTTCAGATGCACATTATAACAACCCACCACTGAACATGAACCCCCCTCTCCCCCCACAGTCATACACACACACAGACACAAAGTGTTTGTTTTTTGTATTCAAGACGGGTCTTGATCAATAAGCAAATTCGACAGCAGCTCATGGGACTCTGGTACAATGTAGACTCATAAAAAACACATTTAAGTTGATTTCACTCTTTGAAAAACTTTTTTCTGTAGTTTTATCTCCAGTTCCTATGGAAAAGGTTGACATGGCCGCGTGCAAAAATATAGACCTCTCGCACAAAAATAGGGAAACGCCACACTGCGCGGCTAAGGTGGCCAGTGAAGCCACAGCAGTGGATTAACATGGATGTAATAGGAAGCGTGCACTTACGGCACGAAATATTCCATTTCTGTCGAGTCCTTTACGAATATTCTATACGCTGCCCCTTTAAAATGAGGACGAGTGCTCGGTCGTACACAGTGGAACAAGTACAGTTCGCATTTAACTCCAGTCCAGGGGAAAGCAATCGATGCAGAACTATACGAACATCAGACATCTGTCCATTTTATAAAGGAGGAATCACAAAAACAAGATAAACTACCTGCCTACAATACACTGATGTGTACATTGTGTGGAGTGCAAAATTTGGCTACAAAAATATAACATTATATCGATGCTTAACCTTGATGACCAAACTGCTCATCTCACAATCGTTTTTAGTAAATAAAGACAATTTGTTGGTGAGAGTGACTTTATATAGCGCTCGTATACTTTGCAAACCAAAAGACTCAAAATATACATCTTCTGTCATTTATTGTATCTTTCCTCAGTGTTACAGTGTTCATCATCAAAAAGTATGATATAAAAGTAACAATGAATCATAGAAAGAAAACAGAATTCAACAACAAATAAACAACAACAAAAACGTGTCCAGTAAATGATCATTTGATCATCTTGCCCACCCTAGGGGGCAAGGTTCAAAACTCCATTATCTCTGGAGCTGCAAGGAAACAGGTTCCTACGAGGGTGAGTTAATAGGGTTCATGTAGCCTATTTAATAAAAAAAAAAATACAATAAAAATAAATAAATAACCATAACCATAAATAGTATTGTTGCTGCTTTTAGGCTCATTGAATATAGCCGAGATTTTCTTGTTTATTGTTGATTTTAGGAATATTTTGTTATTATAATTGTGGTTGTTGTTATTTTTAGAGTTATTGTATATTGCCTTTTTTTTTCAAATGGTATTCAATAATTTTATTATTATTGCATATTGTTTTTGATGTGAACTGCTGTAACACCACAATTACACTCTTGGGATGAATAAAGTACCTGCCTGTCTGTCTGTCTGTCTGTCTGTCTGTCTGTCTGTCTGTCTGTCTGTCTGTCTGTCTATCTAACAGTTTCAGAAATGATGTTACTCATTCACAGGCACCATCTTGATTGTTCCCCATCCCCTTTAATATTCAAACTGAAGCTGTGGACAAGGCAGACTGACTGTTGGAGCATTATTGCCCTGACCAATGCTTCTCAAAAACCTTAACCATCAGTTAAGAAAGAAAATGCTTTTTTTGAAAAGCCTCTAGTTTGACATGAGATGGGGAACATATTAACATGACACTCATGTGATAGGCCAATTATGTTGACAGAAGTAACAGAGCATGTCGTCTGACGAGCCAAAGAAAATTTCAAAACCAGGATTTTGTATCCCGTCGTTGACATTTGTTGGCTGTCAACTTCATTTATCATTCGTTCCTCTCCATTAATTTCTCCATTCCCTGTCACTTTTTCCATATTGCCTAATGACAAAACCATTTATGTAGCCATACAATTCCTATTGATACACAGCCAGTATATGCAAGTTGAATCATTAAAAACAATACAGTCTGTTCTTTTCAGGCTACCTGTTTCACGTTACATCTTTACATCCAAGCGTAATCATGTTGCACTGAAAGGAGAGGCTGGTCGCAGCCCTGTCTTTAATCTTTTATTTTTCAGTGTTTGATTCACTCTCTAATTACTTTTTGGCTACATCTGACGTAAAGTGGAGAGAGCCTAGAAACAGGATGTCGTGCCACTTCTTACTCGCAACCTGCTGTGGCCAACGTTACAAACTGGGTGTACTGCAGCGATTGCAAAAAGTAGTTTTAAATCAAATGTTACAGTTACAGTATAACTGTCTGTGTTCAAGAACATGCAAAAAAAATACACGCAAAGGCATGTGGGACTTGTGTTTTTGAAAAGTAGAACCTATGCCTTTGCCCCATTGCACTGCTAAGCTACTGCTAAGCACAGTGAGAAGCTGCAGCAGAGTGGTACATTTCTCAATAATAAAGCCTTCAGAGCCGTATAAATGATAAGGACCGGGTTGAAAAATAGCAGCAAAATTTTAAATATCCTTTAAAACGGAAGAACTACACCTGAATTGGCCTTAAACTCTGAAGAGAACGTCCATCATCGTTATAATGTTTTAATGCCAGGATAATGCTTGGGCCTGTGCAACATGCATATGTGTGGCGTTAGTGACACTGTTGACATAAATTGTACATCAATGTGAAATTGCTGTGAAATATTCATTGACCTCTGGGTGCGAGCAGTTTAGATCGTCTTCCAGGCTGGAAAGGCGTGCGAAGCGAGGCAGCACACACGCACGCACGCACGCACACAGCAACATTATTGAATCAGTTTCAGGTTTCTTACCAAGGTGTGCATATGTATGTATGTAGGCGAGATTGCAAATTACAAAATTACACCTGTTTGGTGCAACTGAGTTGGTCTCCACCAAAACCCAAGTAGAATGAATGTACAGTACGACAAGTCCTTCAAAATCCCAAATAAATTCAATGGCATTCAAATCAAAGCAATTTGGCAGACAAGTGAAATTAAGAGTCAACACAGCAGGTATTCCATTATTTATGCATTATTTATAAAGCCGTTTTTAAATATACAGTATATAGAGTATATATACACCGATCAGCCACAACATTAAAACCAGTGACAGGTGAATTGAATAACATTGATCATCTCATTCCAATGGCACCTGTCAAGAGTTGGGATATATTAGGCAGCAAGTGTCAGTTGTTGAAGCTGATGTGTTGGAAGCAGGAAAAATGGGCAAGCGTAAAGATCTGAGCCACTTTGACAAGGACCAAATTGTGATGGCTAGACGACTGGGTCAGAGCATCTCGAAAACGTCAGGTCTTGTGGGGTGTTCCCAGAATGCAGTGGTAAGTACCTACCAAAAATGTTACAAGGAGGGACAACTGATGAACCAGCGACAGGGTTATGGGGGGGACACAAGGCTCACTGATGCACATGGGAAGCCGAAGTCTAGCCCCTAGACCAGTCTAGACCGAAGTCTAGCCCCTCTGGTCTGATCCCACAGAAGAGCTACTGTAAAACAAAGTTTGAAAAAGTTAATGCATCTAAGATAGAAAGGTGTCAGAACACACAGTGCATCACAGCTTGCTGAGTTTGGGGCTGCGTAGCTGCAGACTGGTCATAGTGCCCACGCTGACCTCTGTCCACCGCCAAATGCGCGTACAATGGTCAGATGAGCGTCAGAACTGGACCATGGAGCAATGGAAGAAGGTGGTCTGGTCTGATGAATCACATTTTCTTCTACATCATGTGGATGGTCGGGATTAGGGTGCAATCCAATCGAGCATCTGTGGGATTTGCTGGAACAACAAGGCCGATCCATGGAGACCCCACCTCACAACTTCCAGGATTTAAAGGATCTGCTGCTAACGTCTTGGTGCCAGATACCACAGGACACCTTCAGAGGTCTTGTGGAGTCTGTGGAGCTGTTTTGGCGGCACAAGGGGGACCTACACAATGTTAGTGGTTATTAGTGGTGGTTTTAATGTTGGCTATGAAAGATTATGATTCAAATTAGAATTATAATACATAAAACAAATTGTTATTATTACTATTACAAAAAATATGATTATGTTAGAATGAGTCAATTAAATTCACATGTTATTACATGAATATATTGCATTGAAACGTCATTAATAATGTGATTCTTTGCGTACATGATAATGAAATGACTTTTCTTTCCCTGAAATATTGTTTTATTAGAAAAAAAACAGTGGGAGACAAGAACGCTCGTCTCCACAGTTCTAATCATATGATCTTGGTTGCGCCCCGCCGCTCTCCTCTATTATCTTCTCTTTCTCGCCCGGAGCCTCGCTCCGTTTTTTTGTGCTTGTCGGTAGCAGTGGCTCCGTCTTAATTTAAATTTTTTTATTTTTTCTCATGTTGGGACCACAGTGAAAAGCAGGTTATACGTCTCTAAAGCTCAACCCTCAAGAGAAAGATTTGGAAAATCCGGGTTCAGAAAGAAAAAATTCTACTCCCGGATTCAGAGTCAACCCATGGCTGGATCAGCGCAGGGTTGGAGCAAAACCATGCACCCGCATTTGTCCGTCTTTGCCCTACCCTCGCATTTGCTTCATTGAATTTGACTTTGGCTTTTAAAATCTGGTCCATAAATTTCACTGGCCAATTAATCCTATATCTGGACAGAGAAATTAAGTTTACAGCCGGTGAAAAGGTAAGAAATCTTTGCCCTTTCACAGGCGTCGCCGACTAGCCTACACAAGCCAAACTCAAACACATTCCTGGTTTAATTGGATTTCTCTCTCTGTACCATCTGTGAGCAGGCTTGCGAGCAGATTCTTTGAATAAAGTTCCCGTTGAGCGGCCACCGTTCCGTTCCGTTCCATTCCATTCAATTCCGCTCGTTTGTCTCTCTCTCTCTCTCTCTCTGACTTCAAACTAGGTCAGCAAACTCGGGGTAAAGCGCTGATGTGCCCGTGCATCTGTCACCGGATATTAGTCGTATCAATGCTGTTTGCTGCCGGTGCCTGCCCGGAGCTGATTGTAACCCATATTATGTGGTAGGCCTGCCTGTTGATAGCATATTTCGAATAAGATCCATGGAATCAATGCTGGTGGAAGAAAGTGAAATCAAAAAGCGCCCTCCGTATTTTGACCCTACACCACACCCACCACGGGCCTAAATCATGTTCACGCAGCTGGCCCCACAGCCATACAGGTTTTGACTGTGAAATTAGCGTCAAACGCTCATTACGTAAAGGACATTGTCTGTTACCCAACTGTGTTGCAGGGAAGGCCTACTCTTCCCCACAAGTGCCAGAGGTATCATGACTTTGTCTTTCAGTTGTGGTGGAACAATGTCTTTAATATAGTGTAAAAGGTGTCTTGTAGAAATGCATTTGGGGTTGGGATGATGAACGCCAAGGGTTTGTAGGTCTCAAGGGTTCAGCATCTAAAAGAGCCATGGACCCAAGAAGAAGCAAATTATCTTTTGTGGGGTTTTACACTTTCTTAGCGGTTCTCAACTGGCCTGGCGTCAGGATCCATATTTGCCCTCGGTCATGAAGTCACTACGCGAACATAATTTGAGATGAGACCCTTTGAATTGATTTCATAAAAATAATACTACAGTCATACACAGGCATGGCTTTGACCGACAACAAGAGCTGTATGACGGTGTAACCTGTGAGACGTCCGTGATACGAGGTTGTGATGGCGCCGTTGAAATCTATGTTTCAAAATAAAAGCGCAGCTTCCTACATTCCGTCCCAATATATACATACTGTACATATACATTTCTTTTTCTGAATGAATGGGACTAGCCCGTGGTCCACTCAAAATGGACCCATGACCCAGTTTTGGACTGTGACCCACCAGTTCAAAACCACCGCTCTAAACTAAAGATCGGTGGACCGATTTGGGTCTATTTTTGGATTTCTATGCATCAACGCAAAAGTGTGTGTCATTAGTGTGTAGTGTGTCAAAAGTTAAATAGTGTTAAATCGTTTTTAAATATAACTTCTAGTCTTCAATGGACGAATGGTCCCAATGGAAGACTGGCCTTATTCGCACCACTGACGTTTCCAAAACACATCACTTCATCGATTGTCCGCAGAGCGTAGTGTGTCAGTAAAAGCGATATCAAACTAGCTCTGTTTTTTATTAGTTACTCAACTGAGATCAAAAACCACTCCAGAGGTAACGTCAGATTGGACAACCAGGAGATGACCATTTCACAAGGAAATCCCTTCAAGCCTGGGCCTCGCTGCAATCACAACCGGATCCACCACAATGCAAGATTGCGACGAACAGAAGTAATTACAATTGTCAACGGCGGAGAGAATGTGAATGGGTGTGATTCGTTCCCTGGAGTGGGCTCTCAGGTGTCATCACAGACACCGTGTTTGATGTTGTCCCACGATGGCAGGTTCAGCGCTCAAAGACGAGTTCAAGTGGATTCATCATTTGCCGCGTGACTTCGCTGCGAGCACTGCGCAAAACAAGGCCACTGTCAGTTGAATGATTTCCATAAAGAAATTGCGTTGTTTTTAAACTCTTTTATTAAAGTATTTCAACAGACTAGGACACTTATAAAGTGTAGTATAAATATCAGTTTAGAGAGGTGAGGATGAGTTTTACGTTTTTTTTCTGCACGGGCCAACTTCTGTTCCATACAAGTTCAGTCAGTTCCTTAAGGACTGAGATGGTGATTCAAATTAGATAGATATTGTTTATAAATTTTAGATAGGTAGGTAGGCAGATAGGTAGATTGGTATGTGGGTTTGTCGGTAGACTGATGGGTTGGTTGGTAGATAGATAGATGATAGATAGATAGATCGATTTCTGTATTGTCTTAAGAAAGTTGGTTCACTGAGGTAATGTACAGGCTATCTATTGAGATTTCATAGCCCATAGGGCAGCAGCCTGTTTACCTCCTTTCTGGCATAACTAGAGGCAGCTTAATTTGCAAGTAGAAAAAATAAAATAAAAACCTCTGGACAGGACACAAATTGTCTCGGGGCCAGATGAATATGCAGAGTCCCTAAATATAAATTCATTTATGCTGCTTGAACTGACTGAACTGGAAAACAGATATATTGTGGCCTTGCTACTGGCCTAACATACATTCCATATATCTATATGTATATATGTATGTGTGCATATATATATATATATATATATATATATATATATATATATATATATATATATATATATATTTAAAACTGTATGAAAATAGAAACCTTAATTAAGTACATCTTACATAAAAAGCCTTTATCTAAACATCCATACAAATACTGGGAGAAAAGAAGGGAAAAAACCCAAATAACGATTAAAGAATAGTGCTGATTGGGGAGTGGAGGGTGGGTCATTGTTCTACGAAGCCATACAACTGCAGAAACACCATAAAATAGTAGAATCAGAATCAAAGGCCCTTTCCACCCCGTCCGACCTAATTTCTCTTTGAACCTGCGTGTGTGTGTGCCATCAATGTGTGCCAAATAAAATAAAAACCATCGACCATTCATTTGTCATCGCCACTCTGTGCACGTGGCGGTATCATGTAGGATGGATGTTGCAGCACCTGCGAGTGTCTCTACGCTGCAGCTCTATAGGGAGTTCGCCTACCTTCGCAGGACGTCAGAATAATTTTTTTTTTTACATAAAAACCATATCTTTCCATCTTTGATCGGCGATCAACAAAGGACTCCCAATTTTTTTATTTTGCTCCGGTACAAACATTTTTCTTAGATGTGGGATAGAATGGATGTAATGCTAAATAAATAGATTATATGTTTGTACAGTGGTATGTACTTATGCTAGGCACTGCAGTGGTATTCAAACGTTGTTTTACAGAAGACCGCCCCTTGACTTGAAAGAAAAAGAATGTATATATATATATATATATATATACATATACAGTATATATATATATATATATATATATATATATATAATGTTCCATATGAACAACGAAGAAACTATTCTCCTTTCAGATTACGAAACTTTAATTACATGCATTTCATCAAATTTCATTACGGTCACGCCTAATTAGTGCACAAAAGTGAAGGCTTTAATGTACGTTAATATTCTAATTTATATATAATGAAATACATAAATCTTTCGGTTTCTCCTGCCCCACTGCAATTCCTTTGCATCCCACGAGGGGGGCAAAATAATTGCCCAACAGGAATTGCCTTACAGTTTGAATATCACTGCTATACACTATATGTGCTGGAGTGAACATAAAAAATTGTGGCTCAGAATTTGGGACCAAGGCATTAGTGGACGCACTGCCCAGCAGGTGATCATTTTAAGAGACGTTCAACTTTGGCATAGCATGTGTTTGTATTAATGTAGTCCATATTATAATTTATTTATTATGTGTATAAGAAATACTCTATTAAAGGAATAAAATAATGAAATACAGTCACATCTTGGCATATTAAGCGCACCGCCCCCTTCAGAGAATGTTACAGTCATGTTGGCCCTGTAAAGCAGATGTACAAACTGAACAAACTTCATCATATATACGACAGCCTGCAACTATACTCTCTACTTAACAATTAACAACTGATGTGCGAGCTAAATGCACTCGCTGTGAACACGGCAAAATTTCATTTTTTTAATAAGAAGAACAAACCATTGTTAATTATTCCTTACAAAACGGAACTAATTCTAGCGTAACTAAAACTAACACACCGGAAAATGAACGGCGAGTCAGAAAACCCAGAGAATTGGGGGTTGGTGTCTCGTCAAGGAACAGAAGAGTTCGGCGAATGGTGGTGTGATGGATGAGGTAATAAAGATCACAGGGAAGGACCTCTGATAGTGGCGTCTCTCGATGTTGCACCCTGTCTGAAGAAGGCACTGTGGATGCTTCCGCCACCTTGTGAACCTAGATCCAAGCAACGCCATGCTACTCCCGAGTTGTCTTTTTGTTGGTTTTTTTTTGACTCATAGCCAACCCCTGTTGCTTGGTTTCTGCAAGTCACAGACAAAACCCAATTGACCCATTGGCCCGAAAAGCTTCTGGCCAGCTACGTTCGCCGGCAAGTGTCCATCTTGATTTGTCTGTTCTGTGATCAGGGCTCTTTTCCAAAAGGCCGTGGTGGTATTGCCGTGGTGGTAGACCATGGCAATACTCGTGACCAGAACAATGCTGCATTTAACCTTTTAATGTCCCAACGGTCTAGAAGCGGGGACCCTGCCACCTGTCCACTGAGCTGACCCACATCAAACCCTCCAAGCTTGGCTTTGACGTCTTGTTGTTTAGCCCAAAGAAAAGAAGGTGGTGGGGGACCACGTGTTGGGACGTGGTCATGTGGACTCCCTTGTCCGGTACAAGTCGACTACCCCCTCTACTAGAGGTAGAGGTAGCTGACCCAGTAGACGATGTTGAAGAGCAGGAAGGAGGTGGGGAAGAAGACCCGGGAGTAGGAATCAAGCTCGCGGATGTTGACGTGGATCCGCCCTTTCCTCCAACCGCCGTCCTTGCACTCCTCATAGCAGCAGAAGAAGCTCTTGCAGTCTTTGCCGTCCAGGCACTCGTACAGGCAATTGTCGTCGTAGTCATGCCAGAGGAGTGAGTTGCCCATGGGAACCGCTGACCTCGGGGCACGGCCCATGTTGAAGCCCGAGTAGGCCTACATAGGGTGGGCAAAAGAGACAAAAGTGAGAGAGATATGAGGGTGAGCATACCAAGACAAGGGTTATACCCCACTTGAGATCTTTCCGGATCTAGTTTTTCGCAACTGGTAAGGCCAAACCCCAAATCTGGGTTGTAGGTCCATTTGGAGAGGTCAGCTGGTTTCTATGTCCACTTCTTTAAAAATATATAACCAAAATCTATACTCCAAATAGATCCAAATACAGCATACACAATTCCAAATATCCTTTCCTTTCCTGTCATGACCTCATATCATGAACTTCCTATCGTACAGCATCGTGGATCGCTGCACTATTCATTGTGTGAAATAGACTAGAAGGATTCAAATCTTACGTCCCGTTTGGGTCGTAACTAAGGACAAATGCGCATCCTGAGGCCGGAACAACTGAGAACCACTCAGCTGTGGCCATGGATACCGATGCAATGTGAGTTTTCCTGTCTGATTAGATATGCAGCCATTGATTTACAAAACAAAACAAAACAAAACCAAAAAAACATTGCGGCACAGTTTCAATTGAGGAATGTCTTACTCCCCCACTCCCCCGCTAGTTCCCCCTCTGGCTTTCTTTTTTTACCCGTACAGTAGAAGGGGAAGAGTGGGAGGAGGAGGAGAATAGAGATAAGAGCGCATGAGCTGGCTGAGAGAGGGAAAGAAGAGAGCGAGAGAGAGCGAGAGAGAGAGAGCGAGAGAGAGAGAGAGAGAGAGATTTGTGATTGGGAGGGAGAGAAGTGACTGAGTGGGCGGCGCAGAGAATGGGACTGCACCAAGGCAGGGATGGAGGGGCGGAGGGGAAGACAGACCAGGCACGATACGGCATGTAGCCAGCAATGCGGGGGAGGGAAGCTGGAGTGAGAGATCTTAATTGTTCCGAGCCCAAAGCCGCAAAAAAAAAAAAAAAAAGCCTGTCTCGGGTGCTGAGCCCTGGGGGGACGCGCGCGACAGTGTGGCATCGCACGCTGGCGGAAGATAATGGAACGCGAGGAGGGCAGGGGGGTGGAGGGCGAGGCGGAAAGACAGCAGTGGCAGCAGGTGACTCAGTCTAAGTGGATCCGCCATTAAAACCATGCTCGGCAGGTGGACGCCCACAGTCTGCCCACGCACGACATTAGACTTTCATACGGGGGGGGGGGGGGGGTCGGACCACAAAGCTTTGCAACCAAATGGTCACTTGCAACTCGACGCACGTCCGAGGGGTAAAGACAGACCCAGGTCCGACCAAAACTCCTTAATGCGGTTTTTTTGAGACCGAGACACAGACACAGCGAGAGGTGTGGACTGCAACTTTAGTAAAAATTGCCTACTGTTCCGCAGCTGCCCTCCCATACGTTTGTCTCGTGATCTTGTGTACAGGGGCGGCTGGGGTAAATGAGCTAACAGGACTAAGCCTTCCCCATATTTTTGAGAAAAAATATGAGTAATAAGTTTAAAATAAAATACCCTTGTACAGGTACAGTATATACTTGTACAGTATGTCCTCGTATTCCATGTCATTAACCACTTTGAAGACATAATTTATTTAAAAAAAGCATGAAAAAAAGAAAAACGCAGGGTGTGAGTAATGTCAGGTTGGGGCTGGAGGGTCTTATTCCTGACTCATCCCAAGCTTTGCATATCATTCTGCATATCAGCCTATCACAGTGTCGTGTGTTGCAGAAATTACAAAGTGACACGCCCCCTGCCCAATCTGTAATGCAGATTAATTTTAATAAGGCACTTCCATTGGTTGAATAAACAATGAAGTGTTGAGGAAGGTTCCGGCTCTACAGAGACAACAAGCTGGCAGGAAACACAGGTGTGCAGGGCATGGATTGCATGTTGTGGACACATGATAATTACATTGAAGTCTATTTCTCCAATTAGTTGAGCGGTTTTCAGTTTTCATCTCTTTGTTAGCTGGCTACCTGATCACCTGTCAGACTTACTGGTCTCAATTTACGTCAAAGACCATTTTGCACCGAACCCAAAGAGCATGGTTTGCCGTACTGTGTGGAGATGGAATCCTGGAAAGAGTGTTTTAGGGACAGACTTAGGCTCTGAAATGTAATTCTGCAGTGTGAGTAATTGACAATGAGTAGACTTTTATTCAGGGCCCCCACCCAATTTCACCACCAGCCACCAGCTGGCTGTGTACCCGTGTAGCCGAAACCACCCGGGTCGGGCCTCACGTAGTGGAGTTTGGGTTGGGATTGGACCCGCAAAGACTTCCTAGTGTACCGTATGAGTGCACGGGCACTCACGGCCATTGTAAAAAATACAAAACGTGCAGGGGACTCACCATCCTGTGCATCCGGGGCGGCGGGCGGCGCACGCTATAGGAGCAGTAGTTGAGCATGGCGTACTCGATCATTGCAGCGAAGACGAACAGGAAGCAGACGGTGACGAAGAGGTCCATGGCCGTCACGTAGGACACGCGGGGCAACGAGTTCCGGGCCACCGTGCTCAGCGTGGTCATGGTCAGCACCGTGGTGATGCCTGGGGAGGAGGGTTAGTATTTAGCTTCGTAGGCGTAGTCATAAGGAGACTGCGGAGGAGGAAGAGGAGGAGAAACGCAGCTCCCTCCCCGCCCACGTCGCTTTGCAACGAGTTCTCTGGCGCTCAAGGGAGGAACTGGGGCGAATCTGCAAGTGTAGATCCTCAGACACTCAGAGTCTGATTCGGCTTCATAAATAAGACACGCTTTCTTGGCCCTGCATCAATCCCAGCGCTCCAGTCCTTTGTATCTCATCAGGGGTTGTAAACATTGTCTTTTATTTTATTTTATTTCATTTTTGGAGTGGTTACACAACAGCTGTTCTTAACCATTCTGGCTTATCTCCTTAAAAAAAAAAGTAAAAAAACGAACAAAGAAATGACCAACATTTGGCTATCTGTTTCTGAAGGGAAACCCACAAAAGGGGAATCTCTGGGACAGACGAACAACTGTGTCCAATTTTTGTTCTCGGATGTTTTTGTGGCCGGTTTTTTCCCCAAGTGTATTTATTGTATTTTGCGGCATTATTGTGGTGTCATACATCTGTATCCTAATTATCCAAATTATGCTTTCAAAATAGGCAGTAAGAGAGCTTATTCCCGACACAGAAATCTAAAAATGGAAGATGGACAATATTATTGGCACGCTTTTGGAAGTTGCAAGAAATAATTGGATTTCAAGAAGGAGATTCACCTTATTTCTCACCTGTGGTGAGTCGCAGGTGCCTGCAATCGAATAATCACTGATACAAGCAGTTTATATGGAGCATGAGAGAGTGTCCTGCGGACATCAAATTAGACCTTTTTGGTAAATCGCATAAACTTTGTTTACAGAAAAAAAAGGTGAAGCCTTCAAAGAAAAGAACACTGTCCCAACAGTCAAACACGGAGGAGGTTCCCTGATGTTTTGGGGTCGCTTCGCTGCCTCTGGTACTGGGTGCTACGAATCAGTGCGTGGCATCATGAAATCGGGAGACTACCATGGTATTTTGGAGCGCCATGTTGCTCCCAGCGTCACAAAGCTGTGCCTCTGTCGAAGGTCATAGGTCGTCCAGCAGGACAGTGACCCCAAACGCACATCAAAAACCTCCCAGGAACGGTTCAAAACAAAACACTGGACAGATCTAAAATGGCCAGAAATGCATCCCGATCTACATCCCATTGAACACATATTTTAGAGACAATAGAGCGTTTTTGTTTTTGGAAGGGTGCCAATATTTTCAGCCATGAACTATCTCTATCTATCTATCTATCTATCTATCTATCTATCTATCTATCTATCTATCTATCTATCTATCTATCTATCTATCTATCTATCTATCTATCTATCTATCTGCTAGAGGTGGTTAGGGTTAGTGTCGCAACATTTTTCGTAACGATATTATATCAATACACGGATGCCAAATATCGATATTTTATGAATTACAGATTTTGGTACTAGAATAATAAAACCAATTAAATTCAATCAATCAATGAGTGTCGGTTCCGGTTTGTGTTTCCAATAAAAAAGGTTGGGGTGCGGCGGAGCTGGAATCAGCACCAGGAAGTCCTGAAGAAAAACCATCTTCTACATCATGCGTATGCGACATAGGGACCCGCGGTCTTGGCCACGCCCTCTTTCCCGTTGGAGGATTTCTATTTGTTTGAGTTTCTCCCTTTTTTTCTTGTTGCTCTGTTCATTTACATACATAGGATCCATTACAGTTACGCAGCGAGGATCATTTTCATTACCAGCTACCCACTCCTTGTTTGTTGACGTATCAATAAACATGTTCTACCCCTGGAAGAAAAAGGATGTTTTTTTTTCAATATTCACAACGCGGCTGGTGAAAATGGGTGGAAAAAGGGAAAACACTGTTGAGCTTGTCCCGACTTCTCCCTAACAAAGTGAATATTTTAACAATGGCACCGTTGGATGTAAACATAACACGTATTGGATGTGACGTCTCTGCACGAACCCATGTGCAAGTTCACATCATGACATCAGCGTTTTCAAGAAGACCGAAACTGAGAAAAAGGATGCCTTTTAAACTTTTTACTGCAGTCAGGTGAGAAAGAAATAAATAATATATCGCTAAATACATATTATTCTCATAAAGTATTGGGATATTAGCGTATCAGTACCCAAGTATCGCAATAGCATCGCATCGTGAGATCCCTGGCAATTCCCACCCCTACTATCTATCATCCATCCATCCATCTATCTATCTATCTATCTATCCCTCCCTCTCTCTCTCTCTCTACTCATATCTTTGAAAGAGGTGAATTCTATGACATAAATGAACACCCATGGGGATGGATATAGACCGCAGTAACAACACACAGCCAGATGCAAACACTCGCTGCCGCAACTCCCCCCCCACCCCCACATCCCCTGGATGTCTTTCACAGTGGAGTATGCCACTGTTTTTTGCCTGTGGTTTCCATAGAGACGAGTGCTTCCATCTATTTTGAGTAACCTCTACCAAGTGCTTGTCTAGACTTACGCTGGCTCCATCTCAGCCCATTACGCTCACTGGCAAACTATATGAATGAGAGAGCTCAATTAAAGGACCAAAATCATTTGAGTTTGGCCCGAGCTAGAACCATGATCATGTCGTCATTCGCATTTCCCACGAACACATCGGACTATTTTCCCTTGCGTTATTTCTTCGACCTGGATGGAGTGCACGGATGCCACATTTCCGTTCACCCGCCCACGGAGTTCCTTGCTGTCTTTGCTTTTTACTTCAAATCAAGGTCTTTGCCTCTGTTGAATGCATTCCCCTTGGAATTATCGCCACATGATGCCATGGCAACCAGGCGACTCCCTGTCTATGCAGGCACAATCTTAACAACACACCCCCTAAAAAAAACAAAAAACAAAAATAAACCCGGGGATCAACGGGAGAGGGAATTAGGACCACACGAGACCGAGGAACCTCTGGTACATGCACATGCCAAGGACATCCTCACTGTTCTGTCTGAAGCGACATAATAATCCCTTTTCTGAGAGGAAATCTGTTAAATGTGATCTCACAATATCTTTGCTTGATACTCCCTGCTGTGGGTAATTAAAAAAAATATGGCAGTTTGAAAATGACTTTGCTAAATTTTACCAGTTAAGTGTTAAAAATGCAAAACATTAGGCATGTCTCATGCAACTGCAGGATGTGGTCAAAATGACCTTTGTTATGAATTTAGAGATGTTCCAAAGGAGGTGGTTCCCAAGGCAACCTAGCCCTAGCACGTGTGCATAAAGCCTCTAAAAATAGTACAGACGGTACAAATCACAGAGTAAAGAAAGAAAAAAAAGAAACACGCACACAAAAAATCAAGGATTGGTGATTAGGTCACAAAACCACATGGACAACAGCGGGAGAGTAAAGCCAGGAGTATCAAAAAATCAATTCTGATACAATAAACAATTCATACAAACTCTACTAACTCTAACTTAAATAGACTGACTGGGTTTTATAAGCTGGGTTTTGGGGTTTAGTGTTAGGTCTTGTATAGGGAATGCTAGGGTTAGGCGAGTAATGGTTAGGTGGACTAGAGTTAGATGCGTTAGGGGTTAAACAAGTTAAAGTTAGACCAGTTAGGGTTCGGTGGATTAGAGTTAGGCGTGTCAGGGTTCGATGAGTTAGGGTCAGGCAGGTTAGGGTTATGCAAGTTAGGGTTAGGCAGGTAAGGGTTATGTGGATTAGAGTAAGGCACGTTAGGGTACATGGGTTAGGTGAAGCATCAACTATTTTACAAAACCAACACATCCGGCAAAGCTACTCTCTTTGTACCATTCCACAGGCAATCCCTGTTCACGTCAATCTTTTGGTTCGTCAGGGACGTTACTCATATTCGTAACTGCACGTATTACACCTTCAGAGAGACATCTGAAAGGGAGCCGCCAATCATATAACAGTCATTTCATCGCTCCCTCCACAGGCACACTGAGTACCCAATTTAGATTACTCCCCGAAGTCTCCGGGACTGACACCTCCGTAATACCACCTGTCTCCAACGCCGGCAGCTTCCAGGCAGGTCCTCACCCATTCAGCTCCACATTGGTGATATACTGCACCGCATCAGTTAAAACACAAGTTTGGAATGATGGCTCTCGCTACGTCACCACTGGTAATTCTGGGTATTTGTTGTTGTTGTTGCTGTTTTCTTGTGTATTACTGGCCACTTTTTTCTTTTTTTACCTGTGCTGTCAACATGCTGGTCATACAACACATAGTATTCGTAGCCATTGCATCTCAGACAGAGTTAGTCTGCAAGTGGAGTTCAACTTCTCATCCTGCAATGCAACTCTTTATTCATTCTTTAATCATCAAGAACTGCTGACATAACTCTGTCCTGTGGATGACCTGTGGGATGACAAGAGCACAGTTTTTTGTTACACAAGACCACCACCAATTCCCCTCTTTGGAGAACGATCTTACCATATTTTGGTCTATAAACAATTAATCACAACTAAAGAGAAGGGGAGACTCACAACGAGTGAGTCAAACAGACATAGAAACAACAAATAAACATAGAAACAACAAATAAACATAGAAACAAACATTTAGATGGAAAAATGTAAACAAACCATTGTAATAACTATGGCAGCAAATAAGGGAGAAGATAAGAGGGACATGATCTGGAGGGTGTTTGGTGGTCAAAGCAGGGACTGGTGGTGTGTGTGTTCCTGTGATGAGTCCACCTCCTGCACCACAACCCACGCCAGCAAGAAGCCTCCCGGTGGCAATACCCACAGCCACGTCGGGTCGCAGCAGGCCAGAAACCACCCAGCAACAGGCCGTTATTGAGTAGAGTGGAAATTTGGGTCATTTGTCTTTCCATTGACGATTGGAAATCTTAATCATCAATGGAAACTCATAAGTGCCGTCCAAAAATGACCTTAAAAGAACATGCATCAAGAGCAGCAGAGGAAACACCAAAAAGCTGTCCACCACTCAGTTGCTCCTCATGAAGAAAAGTTGAAAGGTTTCGAAAGGTTTTGAATGGTTTTCAATGATAATCATGATCAATGATAAATTTGCATTGGAAACTCATGAACATCGTCTTAGATAACATTTTAAAGAGCAAGCGTCAACAACAGCAGAAAACCCTAGTAGTCACAAGGTTGCCACTCACTGAGAAAGGTTGTTTTAATTAGCGGGTGCCGCTTGTAACAATGACCGCTGTCAACTGGGCTTCAACTTCTCAGCGCAGGTGCAAAAGTGATGAATGCAATAAGCATGAGGTGTCGGACAATGAGTTGTCGAAGAAACAGTGGCCTTGGCAAGGCCTTTGCGTGTCCTTTTGTAACAAAACATGTATTCAAGGGCGGCTCTCCGGAGCCATGGACGGACGTCTGTGCAAGCGGCGCATTAACTTAGTGGCACAGGCGTTGCCAGAATTTTGGGGCCCCATGAAAAAAAAACCACCATGCCCCTAACATAGAAATCAGAATGTTTCTTACTCATGAATTTAAACAAGTCTAACCCTTTTCTGCCCTATGCATAATTCCTAAAATACGTCCTAAATAACATACCCAAAATAAAAAAAAATCCTGAACTATGTGGACTACAGGCATAAATGTGGTACCAACAGAGAACAAGCATCTGTGAAACTACAACGTAGTGTCAAGACATTATGTGGGCATTCCTGAGTTGGTTCAACAGGAGATAAACCATAGCAGAGAATACTCTGAAACAGTATTTTGCCCATCCACGGGAAGGCTAGGGTAGAACAGGTTAAGGCATTTGTGCTTGGGTTTGTTCCCCGCCAACAAAACTCAGAGGTTACACTGCACCGAGAGCCCAGCGTTGAGCCTTCTCGTGAGCAAACTCATTTATAATGTCTTTAAGTTTAATTTTCTAGATTACTGTTTTTTTCATTTCATTTCATTTCATTTTCGCAGACGCTTTTATCCAAAGAGACTTACAATTGTTCAATCACCGACGGACGCAGCCATCAGGAGCAATTAGGGGTTAAGTGTCTTGCTCAAGGACACTACGGCATGCTAGCAGGAGGAGCCTGGGATCGAACCAGCAACCTTTAGATCACAAGACCACTAGCTCTACCGCCTGAGCTACCAATTGAAAGGATGGCAAGACTGTTCAACCTGTCTTGGCCCATTGTAGATCTTAGATAGTTCTTTATGAGTTTCAGCTTACTGAAGGCACGTTCACTTCCAGCAACTGTTACAGGCATTGTACAGAAGATTCGCAGTGCAATGCATACCCCTCCAAAAATGCTCTGGAGCTGCATGTTGTAAATGGCATTTAGGAGCTCTACAGGAGAAAGACCATCTGAAAAAGTAGCACCATATATTGTCTGTAGATGTTGCACTTAATGTTCAAATCCATCTGTGAGATCTTTGAAGTACTTGTTCTTCAATTTGTGGCAAGATACATGAATTTGGTTTTCAGTCATTTTCCTAAATGTAAGTAGTTGGTGAAAACTCCTCGCATATAGCTGCAATTTTGTGGAACCGCATGTCCAAATTACTGATTGTACTATCCAGAAACAAATAAAAAAACTGTGTTGTGAAATCTAGTGTCTGACTTCTGTTAATTTGCTATGTCATCTTCAGTCTCATCAGGAAAACATTTTCTTTTTTTCTGGCGGCCCCGCGGTTCACTGTGAAACCAACTATTTACACACATTTCATTTGCCGCTATGGAGGCTTCTGCCAGAAGAGCGTCTCATTGATTACGCAGAGCCTGCATTTCTTTCTGTAGTGTCTTAATGTGAGCTGCTTCAGTGTCCAGAGAAATATTTCCTGACTGAAGAATTAGGCTTCTATTCTCAATACACTGCAAAGCTTTTACCCAGAAAGTGAGCAGGAACATTGCCTTGAAGTAGCCTGAAGTAGTAGTAAAAGCCATGAAGTAGCTTTTCAGACCATTTGCCTCAGATTTGGCTTTGTTTGTCAGGCTGCAGGTAGCAAGAAGCATGTCTAGGGCTTTGATGATAGAAGGTAAATGAGTTGCTACTGGTCGGACCGCAGCAATACGAGCACTCCATTGTGTGTCTGACAGACGGTTAAGGCAGCAGCCAGTCTTTTCCTTGAGAATGGCCCATCGGTCTGGGCTGGCACTGAACAGATTGTAAAGACGATTCACACAGCCAAAAAAGGTTGATACTGCTGCATGTACATCCACAAGATTAAGAGTATGGGAGGCACACGGTGAGTATGTGCCCAGCGGATTGTTTCGCAGTATGTGTGCGTACTGCGAACTGTTGAACTCCCTTCACTCTCCCTGACATATTTGCACCATTATCATAGCGTTGACCACGGCAATCTGCAACGTCAATACAATGCCCTTCCAATTCACTCAAAATCATTTCAGAAATGACATTGCCTGTCTTTCTAGCAAAGTCTTTAAATTCAAGAAAACGTTCAATTATTTCCCATTCACCTGTTCCCTGAACTTTATCTTTGTGTACATTATCTCCCCTAAAATACATTTTGCTTATTTTGGGAAATAAGCAAGCAGTTGTATCACATATAACTGAGTAATAGATTGCATCTTCTCTTTCATAAAAGTTTGATTTTGACCACATACTCATATGAACTCGTTTTGGCTGAGGTAGTGAGTCAGTCGTGCTCTTTCCTTTTTGTCCCTGACTTTCTGTAAGTGCTCACCTAATTGCGGGTCATAATTTGACAACAGTTCAAGTAAGCCTAGGTAATGTCCATTATGCACATCATCAAGATCGAGTGATTACCCCCGGAATGGCAGATTCCTAGATGCTAAGTACAGTGTCACTTCCAAAAACCTTTTCTAGAAGTGCTCTGTTTGGATCAATTTCTGACTGGATTTGTTTCTGCAGCTGACTGTCTATACCTGGAATGGAATGCAATATAATGCCTTTAAACTCTTACTATCAATAAGCCAGTCTCTCTGCACCTTTTGTCTTCCGTTTTCTGACTTACTTTACTGTAAATAGTTGGGGAATGGCTTGCCTTCTGAGTCTGGGGGCATGATTTTATACAGTTCTGTCTCCTCACCACACCTGTTGGCTAGTCTGCGAACAATAGCTTCTCTTTCATGGTCTTGTACTTTCTCTGGCCCCAGTGCTGGATCATCTAAAACCTCATCTTCCTCACTTCGAATCTGTCCATACTCTTTCTTTCCCTTATTACTTGCTTGTTCAATCTCTTGTGTCACTCCTTCACTGGCACTGCTGCTGCTCTTTAACTCCTCTTCCTCCTCCCTGCTCTCCTCTGCTTCAGAGTCTGTCTGACAACTTTCTGCTGAGATTCTGCCTACCTGGGGCTCTCTTGGCACTCGGAAGTGATAAAACAAAGGGAATTTTAGGTTTAATGTTTGCTCCTACAAAGGTTACCAAAATAAAAATCTACTACTGAAAGAAAAAACTTTTTCATAGTATACATATCCAATAGAATACATATTTAAGTGTGTCTAAGTCATCATGTGCCTAAATTTACAATTAAAAAATTGGTCTAGTTATGCATTCGCTGCTACAAAACAACTGCCGACCTCCAAGGTCTGCAGTTTAAACTTCATGTAGTAGACACACATTGGGATCTTTGTCGATTACAGCAGTAGCAGCATTAGCATCTACATTATGGACAGGTAGGTTTTAATTTTGGTCTAGCTAGTTAACAGATATCACACAAATATTTGGGGAATCTTCCTAATTTCTCTCGGCTGCTCCCGTTAGGGGTCACCAGAGCGGATCATCTGCCTCCAAAACCTTGTGATCTGCACATCTCCCTCCCTTACACCAAGCGCCTGCATGTCCTCCCTCACCACATCCATAAACCTTCTCTTTGGCTTCCTCTTTCCTCTTTGCCTGGCAGCTCATCCTCAGCATCCTTCTCCCAATGAAACTCTCATCTCTCCTACACACGTGTCCAAACCATCTCAATCTGGCCTCTCACCTTTCCACCAAACTGTCCAACCTGAGCTGTCCCTCTAATGTACTCATTCTTAATCCTGTCCATCCTTGTCACTCCCAATGAGAATCTCAACATCCTCAACTCTGCCACCTCCACTTCAGCCACCTGCCTTTTTGTCAGTGCCACCGCCTCTCAACCGAACAACATGGCTGGTCTCACTACCGTACTGTAGACCTTCCCCTTCACTCTTGCTGGAACCCTTCTGTCACAGATCACTCCGGACACTCTTCTCCACCCACTCCACCCTGCTTGTATTCTCTTCTTCCCCTCTCCCGCACTCTCTGCTGCTTTGGATGGTCGACCCCAAGTACTTGAAGTACCTCCACTCCTTGCATTCTCAGCTTTTCGCCGCCCTCCCTCCCATTCAGGCACATGTATTCTGTAATACTACTCCTGACTTTCATTCCTCTTCTCTCTAATGCATGCCTCCATTTCTCCAGGCTCTCCTCAACCTGCTCCCTGCTCTCACTACAGATCACAATGACATTATGGGGGGGGGCTCAAACGGGATGTTTGGGTAGAGATGCCTGATCTGATTATGGTTATACGTTTTACTTTTAATCACATATTGTCATTCAACATTTTTGTCTAACAAACAAATAATTTTCCAAACATTTATTGGCATTTATTTACCAGGCCCCAGGAATCATTCATGGTTTCTCCCCCTTAACGATGCCCTTGCCTAGGGGAATATATTTGCGTTTGTAACATTGACAGTTATTGAAATGTGACCAAGAAGGTGGACATTTTTCCTTCAAAATAAATAATTTTCCAACACCGGACACAGTATTACGAAAGTGGTTTTAAAGTGCAATTGCACGTGAGAAAATGTAAGGGGATGCCAAATCCCAAATACCTAAAGTTACATATTGCTTCTTTTAAAGCCTTGTTCACATTGCATGAATTTTTAAATCGTGACAATGAAAAAATTGAGAAGCGCACATTTAACAACTGAAATTTACAGTTTGACGTTGGAAGTCAGTGTGGACTTCCCGGCGGCCATGTTGAGTAGTCTTTACTTTGGGGGAGCATGTGATTGACGGCTCTTTGAAAAAACCGCTGAACAAAACACCTGCTGTCAGTGGCCGGTTGGAGGAGGGCAGTGGGGACGTGGTCAGGGTCATCACCCGCCTGGTCCTCACCCATCCACCCCCACCCTCCCTCTGCACCCCTGGATTCTATTCCTTTGTTGCCCTTGGCGATCCTTCTCCCTCCTTCTGACATTTCCCACTTGCCACTACATGCCAGGAAGCCTGTCACTCGTCTCTCTGCTTTTCGCACCTCTTTCTGTGTCACCTCTCTCCCTGCCTCTCTCTCTCTCTCTCTCTCTCTCTCTCTCCTGTCGTCTTTCTTTTCAGCGCTGGGTTCGGGAAGGAGGGGTCAGGTGGCTGAAGTGATGAGATGTGGGGGGGGGCGTCGACCTAGAAGTGTGTCTGATGCACCGGTGGAGGAGAAGGCTAAATTATTCTCCATTGTCCAGATGAACGAGGACGTTAATCTCCCTCGCTCCTCTCGCTCTCTCAACCTGTTGCCCGGGCTAAATGCTAGCCAACAGCCATCGCCTCCAACATGCACGCTCAAGACTTTTCCTGCCCAAAATAAGAAGCGCAAAGATATGTGCAGGCAAGCCTTGGCGAAGGAAAAAAAATGTAAAACACAACACACACACACACACACACAAAACACATCAAATGTGGTTGCTCTATTCTACACATGTATGGAGTTATAAGTGAAATAATATTTACCCCATAGGCCAGGGCTCATTCCAATGGCACCTGTCAAGGGGTGGGATATATTAGGCAGCAAGTGAACATTCAGTTCTTGAAGTTGATGTGTTGGAAGCAGGAATAATGGACAATCGTAAGGATCTGAGCCACTTGACAAGGACCAAGTAGTGATGGATAGACGACTGGGTCAGAGCATCTTTAAAACAACAGGTCTTGTGGGGTGTTCTCGGCATGCAGTGGTTAGTAGCTACCAAAAGTGGTCCAAGCAAGGACAATCGGTGAACAGGGTCATGGGCGCCCATGGGTCTAGCCCATCTGGTCTGATCCCACGGAAAAGATACTGTGGCACAAACTGCTGAAAAAGTTAATGCTGCTATGATAGAAAGGTGCCAGAACACACATGCATCACAGCTTGCTGTGTATGGGGCTGCATAGCCACAGACCGGTCAGAGTGTCCACGCTGACCCCTGTCCAACTTCAAAAGCACGTGAAAGTGGCCTGGTCTGATGAATCACATTTTCTTCTACATAATGTGGATGGCCGGGCTTAGGGTACGATCTGATTGGGCATCTGTGGGATGAGCTGGAACAACAAGCACAATCCATGGAGACCCCACCTCACAACTTCCAGGACTGCTGCTAACGTCTTGGTGTCAGATACCACAGGACACCTTCAGAGGTCTTGTGGAGTCCATGCCTACATGGCACAGGCACGGTTATTAGTGATGGTTTTAATGTTGTGGCAGATCCCTGTATATATACAGTATATCTATTATAGCACCATTAACACCAAGTGATGTTGTACTACACTGTATTTTGTGGAGCCCTTTTGTCAGACTCTCCACGGAGGTTAGGGATCAGGACCGGGGACAGTGTCCCTTCAAAAAGGCTGAAGTCGGGCCTGGTACTAAGCAATCAGCACTCGGACCAGAAGCCAACGCAAACCTGGAGGTGAGGTGCAACCGATCTCAGATCATTAACCACGCATTACCTGACAAGACTTTCAGTTTGTGAAAGATATTCTGTTTTAATTCAGCCTTCACTCCCTTCGCCTCACAGTTATGAATAAATGTTTTGTTGTATTTCACCGTGTCTGGCGTCCATATATATATATATATATATACACATACATACACACACATACATATATATATATATATATATATATATATACACATACACACACACACATACATACATATATATATATATATATACACACATACATACACACACACATACATACATATATATATATATATATATATACACATATTGTATATTTATAATATAAAATATAAAACTCACTTTCTTCATATAATAATATAATAATTTGGCCTTTTTAATGGCTCTACCTCGGATCTGTACTCCTGTCCATGACTCGCGCTGTTTTCACTGCCATGTGAGGTTCAACATTCCCTTCATTCAGCTCAACAGAAGGTAAAGTTAGAACTCAAGACTGAACGGACGTTGTGAATTCCGATTCAAAGCAAAGAAAAAAAAAAAAAAAAAAAAAAAAAAAGGGTGCGTTTGGTGAAATGAACTGCCGACGAATAACCGTTAATGAGTTGGTATTTTCGAACTAATTCAAAGTGAAAGAAAAGAGCAAGGACAGAACTGCAATAAAATAATCACTTTACTACTACAAAGACGTTTTAAAGGCCCTTTCCTGAAAGAGTATGCATGGCACGCTGACAAAGGGCCAGGAATATCCGCACTGCATTAAAAGTGGTGATTCTGAAACGAGTCGGTCGTCCCGAAAGAAGTCACCCCAGCGGGTGAGGTTAGGAAGAACCGGCTCATCCTCCGTTGCTCAAGGTCACCGGTTCCAATTGGTTCTTCCATCCCCCAAAAACCGACGCTTTATACCTCAGAGCGGTGGTTCTCAAAAGTCTTTGAACCAAAGTTTCCGCCTCTGATCACACCACAGCATCAAAGTCTTTCTCTCTCTGTCTCTCTCTCCCCCCCTACTCCCCCTCTCCGCTTTCCCTCTTATCCGACACAAATAATCCTTCTCTCAGCCGTGATATAATGTTTGATTTTTGGGAACTCATATGACCACTGGTAAATTAGAACTACGGAGCTCGGACTACAATATATTTAATATAATTTGCTCCCACCGGTGACCTCAACTGGCCTCCAGACCTGCCCGTGAAAACAACTGTTGTTCAAATTTTGTTCAAAATTTTCTTTCAAGACATTTTGGAAAGGGTTTGAAATTCGGGGGCTGTTGCCAGAATCCGAGAATAATTCAATCTGAAGTGCTGAATAAATATGAAACGGAAACTGTTTCATTGAACGAATCGGTTATGGCATGAACATAGTCTATGTTCATCAGCACAAGCTCAAGTCTCATAGTGACAGCGAAATCTATTAGCCGTGATTCGACTCTTTTTTCGATTCGGTTCCTGACGAGTCACTAAGTAAAGAGTAAAGAGACGATTGAGACTCTTCGTTCGTTCATTTGATGATGTTCGAGGGAGGACTTCCGGAGAACGAAGAACGAGAGTCAGAGGAGATGGTTTGCCTTTGACTTGTAAATGGCATTCTCACGGGAATCATTTATCTCTGTCAACATTAATAATCTTTGTGGAACGAAAAGTGTAAATAAGTCACATTCAATATGAATTACACCAAATAACTAGGCCATTTTTTTGCCTTGGACTTTACATTTTCCTCCAGTTATTATTTCAAATGTTTGTTTGCGAACAAATCATTTTTGCGAGTCTTGCATCACTAACTATGAGTAGGCTTGGTAATAATAAGGTAGGTAATAATAAGCACTGTTTTACATTTTTAGACATTTTCAGAGGTAAGTATGTTGTGTGCCATAGGATTATTTCAACGTAAAAAGTGATATCGGTGATATTTTCCCAATCCATGACTTTGCCCACCCTTCCAAAATGAAATATGAAACAGGACATTTTAAGATGCTGAGGAACCATATCAGGAAAAATCCGCTAAATAAAATGCTCCTTCAGTTGATGATGGATTTTCAATATGATTTTTAAAATAATTTTTCCACTCCACATATGCCTTTGATGAATCTAGCACATGTGTACTTGAAACTCAGAATAAAACCCTCAAAAAAAGAGGTGGAAATCAGTCATAAGCTGGCAATTTCAAAGTGTACAAAAAAAAGATGAAATAGCTAAACGCTGAATTTTTTTTCTCCCCAAATTGGCTGCTCTGTCAATTTAGGATGCTTTGAAGTGTCAGCGTGAAATTGCCCGAGAAAAAAAAAAAACATTAACCGGTATTTTAATTCAGTGTATGTATCTGAACTGCTTCCTTTCCAAATGACATTTCCAAAAAAAGTCACCGATTGTTTGTGGGTAAACCGTCATCGTTTATGACGGAATTGCAGCTTGCTGTTAATTATTTAATAACATTGGGTAATTGGGTAATTTTTCCTTCTTTCCTTTTTATTACATAATTTTTTAAAGCTTTATTATTTTAATAGCTCTTTCCTAGGGATTAGGGAGATTAAATCATCAGGCTGTAAAATGATAACAACGAAGGTTGTAATCATTATCAGTATTTTTGTAATTTGAAAAGGACTTATATAAGTCCAAATATTTTTTTTACTTCATTGAAATTCAAAAACAAAATTTGTAAATTTCTGAATTGATTCTCAAATAACTCCATGTGACTCACAAGTCGGTTAAGTCATTTTTTAAAATCACTTCATGAAAAAAATGTATACTGCATTAAATGGTAATGCCAAGTAATTCCAATTTAATTTTCCAATAGTTCAGATAATTTCATAGATTTTTGACTTTATTCTCAGAAATGTACTTCTTTACTTTTAGAGCTTAATGTCAGACATGTTGATTCTCAGATAACATCAAGTATTTTTGTTGTAAATTTGAGTTTATTCTCCGAAATTAAAACTTTTTCTCAAGTCATTTTTCAGTCCCTGCGTTAATCTTTTATTTTTACTTCATTAAACTAATATTAAACCAAGTCTTTTTATACTTCATTAAATTACTTTTACTCAATCCCTGATTATGTATTTTCAATTTAAATCTCTATTTATTAGACCAAGTTCAGTCGTTTTCCCCCCACTCTAAATGACGACAACTGTAGTTTCTATTTTAAATCTCTATTCATGAGCGTCACTATATATTTTTGGATCTCTTTTTCGACTTACCCCACGCTCCAAAAAGTCAATCACCTCCGCAGGAAAGCACATGCACATGCAGCGAGGGAAGGAAGTGGTGCAAAAACAATCATTAACTCAACAGGAAGAAGATGGGGTTTGAATAATAATAATAAAAAAAAAAAAAATTGATGATAATAATAATAATAAGAATAAGAAGAATAATAATTATGGTGCAGGAAGAACCCCCTGCATGCTTTTATTAAATACCACACTCAAAAAAACAGTAACATGCAGGGAAGTTGTGCAGAAGCGGGTAAAACACTTAATCTGATTGATTATAAGATAAGTATAAGATAAGTATAAGATAAATCATAAGTCATCTCCCCACGATGATTGTGTTTTTTTACGGCCGTGGAAGAAGGAAAAAAGACCAAGAAAAAATTACATTTAATTTAAACAAAAGATTTCGACTTAATTCACAGATGTTCTGAGTATTTTTCGAACCCAGTTTAATGTCAGATGATAAAAAGGACACATTTTCGCTTTCATACTAAGATCATTGAGAGTATTTTTCTTGTACATTTTCGGACTTTATTATCAGAAATGTCAATGTTTTTCTTTTTTTTTCCTTCACAGTTTAATGTCAGATGAAAAAAAAAAAAACAAGACTCCAATATCCCCTGTGAGTGTCTGAGAGTGTTCCCGTTACGCACAGTGCTTTTTTTGTTCTTTGGTTTCGTTCAATATGGAACAGCATCAAATAAAAAAGCCTACATCTTAAATTAAAACACACTGTATTTTTTTTGTTTTAGAGGCACGGCGCAAAGAGACGCACCGCGCAGCGCAGACGCCGGGTGCCAGATCACTGGCACGCCGATAAGATGGTGCCCCTAGCTGCCACTGGGCCTGGGTGCAGCTGCAATGGTTGCATCGTTGGTAGTTACGCCTTTACACTTTAAGTTAAACAAGGTCTTGCAGTTATCCAGGTAAGAGGTATATATATATTATTTTATATTAGTCTGTCATAAATAACTTTTTAGTATAATTGAAATGTGAGCTACAGCAAATTGGTCAGTGGGATGTGTTTGTACTGTATTGCATTACTTCTATGTATTACATGTATGCTTGTTGATTGTATTTATAACGGGTCTTCATCAATAAGCAAATCGGACAGCAGCTCCAGGTCTCTGGTACAATGTAGACTCATATAAAATACATTAAAATTTATTGCACTTTTTACAAAAACATTTCTACGTAGTTTTATTTCCTGTTCCTCTGAAAAAGGCTTGCGTAGTTGAGCAAAAAATAGATCTCTCGTACAAAAGTAGAGAAATGCAGCACGGCTGACATGGCCAGTGGAGCTGGCAACCAAACGAACAACCGAACAAACTAACAAACAATCAAAGCAGCAACCAAACAAACAAAACAAAAAAATCCAACAAACCAACAAAAATAAATAACCAAACGAACAACTAAACGAACAAGCGAACTGGGGCACCTAGGGCGGTGCGTGCGGGCGTGGCGTCGCTTTTGATCCAGAAGGAGACCCAGGACAGCACCACGGTCAGGATGCAGGGGATGTAGGTCTGAATGGTGAAGTAGCCCATCCTGCGGCTCAGATCGAAGTACACCGCCATCACGATGTAGTCGCCTGGGGGAGAGGGAGAGAAAAAAGAAAGAAAGAGGTGAAGAGTCAGATAGAGAGAGAAAGAAAAGGGCAAGTTAAAAAAGGGGGAACACTTGATCGCCAGGCGTCTCTTTTAGGTTGAAAGGGGTCCCGAAAAGGTCACCAACGACGTGCGTGAGAAAAAGCGAGAGAAAAAAGAAGCAGGAAGGAGGGAAAGTGAGATCTATTTCAAAACTATGGATTGTAGTGTTTAAACCTATATGATAGCGTCTCCGGCTGTCATGTAGTAATATTTGTGACCCACCACATATTTTAGGTACTTTTGGTGCTGTTTCACCTTTTTTTTTAAGCAAATATTTTTAAAGCTATGGCCTGTAAATGACGAGGGTGCAGCAAACTGTATTTCTGAGAAAATCACCCTCAAAGTTTTCCGAAGGCTCCACGTCTTGTTAACGGAAGGGACGTCAGCTTTTCTTATTTGCGTATTACGCCACCTACACAACTAGGAGTCTAAGTGTGTGTATTAAGCACGTAAGATTTAATGGTTGAACTCTATCAAAACAGTTTCACATTGTGACTTCTCATCACATGGAATATGGAGGAATGATCTTCACCTGGACGGTCATTTTAAAGGAAACCATCAATCGGTATTGTTCAGCACTGTTCAGCGTCTCGGTAAGTTAACTGTGTTTCCCCATGTAATCTAACAGGAATATTTAACGCCATGGTTTAACATCTTTCTACTATTTATAAATCAAACTCGATTTTGAAAATATGTTGAGAGATAAAAAACCCGCAAAGGAACACAAATCTGGAAAAATCTAATTTTCCTTCTAGAAAGGTTTATTCAACTTATTTGGCTGCTCCTGCCGATTTTAGAAATGCGCGACAATGCGGGTTTTGCTGCAGTGGGTCACATATGATGATATTTTCATTAGTGATGGCTTAGAAATCAGATTGTTATTACTAATGAAACTAAGATATATTATAATATGACGGCCGAAGATGCTGGGCTCAAGACGCTAACTTGAATCCTTGGCGAAAGTTGAATGCAAAATTTGCGATAGATTGCTTTTGCGTTGCTAGCTCTTTTATACTGAAAAACAATGAGTGGGGATTCGGCTTTTTAAAGTTGTATATCAAAATTTTATTATTTTGTTTAAAAAAATCTCAAATTTGATTGCTGGCACTATATAAGAAACAGCCGTTCAATGTATTTGTGTTATGTATGGGCTCCCTTTGATGTGGTGGATCCACCACCAAGTAAAATATCATTCACAAAAGAAGAACAGCATTCTGGGATGAGAAGATTATTCCCCGATCACTTGTTAAGAAGAAAGAAAACAAAAACATGGCAGTTCTGAACGGAACTGCGGGAGTTTTAGTGTAATCCACCCAGCACAGACGATCTGATGGATTACCACTTTAATAATCAAATGCTTAGCACAGTGTCAGAACTCGGTGGAGCTCAGTTGGAAATGCAATGACACTTAGTTACATGGCTATTTATTTCATATACTTACGTAGTATCATTTCATACAAAAATGATTGATACTCCTTTTGAGTATAATACTGAGAGGAGGACTTTTTCAAGAATACTACTTCCTGTGACTATTTATACCTGTACTTATATAGCATGAAAGTATAGTTATAATTATAGTTTAATGTGACAGATTATGTGCATATATTGCATATAACAAACTTCATATTGCATATCACATATTTGTAAAATTACTGTATTGAGTAACTCATGCAACCATACATGTTTCTACCTATGTAAGATCTGTGTATTTTGATGTAATTTAATATGCACTTTAATACGAGCGTGTCTTTCTTTTTTTAATAGGTGCGTTTGTTCATCACTTATTTAGCCGCACCACTCGTCTGCGTGTGTGCACATACCGGGACCGTACGAGGCGGCGACGGTTCCGTTCTTTATTTTCTGTGAAGAAATCCATCATTAATGCACGCACAGGGGAAACTCTGCTCGGATGCTGTCGCCATGGAGACACCATGTAAGCGCACCCCCCCCCCCCCACCCCTCCTCTCCTCTGCTCTTTAATTGATACGTCGAAAGCCACAAAGTAGAAAATCTCATTAATAATCTCATTAATGAATGGAGCGTTTTATAGTCTTGCCGGTGTTTAAGACAGCGGGGAAGGAATTTCTGAACCTTTTAATCTGGGATTTGGGGGGGGGGGGTTGATAAGCGCCAGCCACTCCTAACGTTCCACCATAGACGAAGACTTATTAAGGGTAATACATTTGAAAAATGTTGTTTTATACCTTGTTCAAGCAAAGCTGTAGGTGAATGATTATGTCCTTAAAATGTTAACAAAATAAGAAAAACATAAAAATAATGCAAATGAGTCATTTATTAAGTTTTCACTCCACTTACTGTCTTTAAGAAACTAGATAAATTCACTAGACATTATACAAAGAAACAATTTGCAAAAAAATATCATATTTGATTTTTTTTTTTTGCAGCCACTTTTAAAGAAACAACCATTCAATGTATTATGTTATGCCTGTTCTCCTCTACACTCTGTTTCCATTGTTGGTGGCGGGGTCTGCCACCAAATCTCAACCAAATCGATCAGAAGAAGGAGAATTGAGAAAGAACTGTGAAAATGACCGTCTTAAGAGTTGAGATGAGGGTAAACCCAATTTTGGCGGGGAATGGAATTGAGAATTTTTTATGAAATTCAGGACATGTAGAGCAATCCAACCAACAAAGACAGTCTCGTGGATTGCCAATTTAACATGTTAGAAACACCATGGTGATAATCAAAGCAGACTTCAGGCTTCTAGCTAGCATCAATAATGAAGTGGCGGGGTCTGGCGGGGTGTCGGTCTGTCGGTGTGGGACCTGGCTCTGGGCCTGTGGTCTGTTCCTGGCATCCATGGCCCGGGTTCTGCGCCTGCAGGTGTGTCTTATGCCTGCACGTAGGGGTGGGTGTGCTCTTCAGGGGTGCAGGGTCTCCTCGTGCTCTCTGAGACTGGTTTATGCTTCTTGGGCCATGCGTGGGTGTTGCTCCACGGGCTCCTGGCTTCCCTGGGGGCTGTGGGTTTTCTGTGGCTACAGGGCAGGGTGCTTGGGGCTTCCCTGTGGTCGTGGAGTGTCTGTACGGCTGTGGTACTCAGGGGTGGCTGCAGGGCCTTTTCCACTGCTTGGAGGAACTAGGATATAATTCTGACCTCAAAGTCACTCACCAGTGGACACACACACACACACACACACACACACACACACACACACACACACACACACACACACACACACACACACACACACACACACACACACACACACACACACACACACACACACACACACACACACACACACACAGCACCGCCAGCACCTGCTTTGAACACACCTCTGAACACCCTCCTGAATCCATACTTCCATAGCTATCACAGGAAGAGGCCACATGCTGAATTTCTGTTCCAATTCTCTGACTTAATTAACTCAGTTTTGTTGATCCATGTTGTCGTCTGATATTTCTATGTTTACGTTTTTCCATGAACATGGTGTTTGGTTCTCTCCTTATTTGTCTCACCCCTGGTGATTCTCCACCTCTTGATGTAGTGAGTAGTTGTTTAAAGACCAAAACATGGAAAAATAGTTAATCAAAGAGGGGGATTGGTGGCAGCTTTGTATAATAAAAAGCTGTGCTCTTGTCATCCTACAGATCGTCCACAGGACAGAGTTATTGCACCAGTTCTTGATCATTAAAGAAAGAACAAAGAGTTGCATTACAGGTTGAGAACTTGAACTCCACTTGCAGATTAATTTCGTCCAAAATGCGGCATACAAATACTCTGTGTTGTATGCCAAGCATGCTGACAGCACAGGCCGAATTTTTTTTTAAATAATTAATTAATTCATTCATTCATTAAATTTTTTTTTTATAATAAATAATAATAATAATAATAATAATAATAATAATAATGGAGAGCGAAGGTGAACATAGCAGCTGCTAAAACTAAAGTCCTGAGGTGAAACAAGGTTTTATTTCACGGTAGAGTGGCCGGGGCTAGCTTGAACGACCAGACATGATCAGACTTGAACTTTTGGTTGCAAATATCGGCTATTCAAAAAAAAAATAATAATAAAAAATTAGAAGGGACCGCGTCCCGATGTCCCGCGTCAAAATGCTATCACAGCAGAAAACACCATTGAAAAAAAATGTAAAGAAAATAATATAAATCCAGAGCAGTCCCTTCAGTTTTTTCCATGATTCAGTGTAGGAGAACATCAGCGATTTCATGATGAATCCTTGAGAAAAATAAGTGTTTGAAAGAATCCCCAACGGGCTGTTCAAAGCACCAAAAAGAAGGTGCAAAACCTCAACATTCCTAGAATTAAAGATACCCTCGACATTATCAGATTTTTTGGGGGGGGCGGGGGGGGGGGGGGGGGGGGTTGTTGGAGTGGTGGAACAAAGATGGTGGAGCACAGGGGGTTTCAGGGGGGGGGGGGGGCTCTTTGAAGCGGAAGCTCGCAGCGGAGGATTCGGGAGCCGCAGCCGTGAGCCGGCGGTCCCGAACGGGATGATCCATCCGACAATCGTCCTCATTAAAAACAGCCTCGTAGAGAGAAAGAGAGCGAGAGAGAGAGGGGGTTGGAGAGAACGAAAATGAAACAGAAAGACAAACACTGCCCCTTTTTCCAAGTTTATCAAAATTTAAATTAGCGATAGGTATTTTTAGTCCCATAATCAGCATTTGTGCACGGACTGAGCCCGTGCAAGTCAAACCAGATAAAAAAATAAATAATTGAATAAAGAAAAGAGCTAGGAAAGATTCTCATTTTCTCAAACAGTGTGAGGCACATATGTAGGTTTTCACTGCTGTTTATTTATTAATTAACATGTTTTTCTTGCCCAGCAGAAAATTAGTCAGGTTGTGTTTTGTCGTGGATGGGTGGGGGCCGGGGGGACAAGATAATGGTATATAAGGTCACCGACGTGTCGGAAGATGGGAGGGCAACTCTGTGCCCTCTGTTTTGCACCACCAGGAAAGCAGATATCCATCCATCTATCTTGGTTATTTGTTAGTTGTCAGCCACAACCAACAAATAACACAGGATGGATGGATGGGTAGGAAGGTTCATAAACATGTAGGTAGGTAGGTAAGTAGATACAGTTTGTAGGTAGTTAGCTAAGTAGGTAGGCAAGTAGATGGACAAGTAGGTAGGTAGGTAAGCAGGTAGATAGGTAGGTAGGTATATAGTTCAGTAGGTAAGTAGATAGGTAGGTGAGTACGTAGGTAGGTAAGTATGTAGCTAGTTAAGTAGGTTGGTTGTTAAGTAGGTAGGTAGGTAGCTAGGTAAGTAGGTAGATAATTAAGCAGGTAGGTAGATAAGTAGTTAGCTAAGTAGGTAGGTAGGTAAGCAGATAGGTAGGTCAGCAGGTAAGTAGATAGACAAGAACGTAACTAGATAGACAAGTAGGTAATTACGTAGATAGGTAAGTAGATAGATAAGTAGGCAGGTAAGTAGATAGGTAGGTAGGTAAGTAGATAGTTAGGAAAGTAGATAGATAAAAGTAGGTAGGTAAGTAGGTAGGTAAGTAGATAGTTAGGAAAGTAGATAGATAAAAGAGGGTAGGTTAGTAGGTAGGTAAGTAGATAGGTAAATTGATAGGTAGGTAAGTATTTAGGTAAGTAAGTAGATAGGTTAGTAAGTATTTAGGTAGGTAAGTAGATAGGTAAGTAAGTAGGTAGGCAGGTAAGTAGGTAGGTAAGTAAGTACATAGGTAAGTAGGTAGTTATATAAGTAGATAGGTAAGTAGGTAGATAGGTAAGTAAGTAGGTAGGTAGGTCGGTAGGTAAGTAAGTAGATAGGTAAGTAGGTAGGTGAGTAGATAGATAGGTAAGTAGGTTGGTCTTTTATTGGATATTCCCATATTTATTTTTAATTCAATTACATTATTGCCTATTGTTTCCATGTGAGCTGCTGCGACACCACAATTTCTATCATTTTATTTTATTTTTCACCTGTGCTGTCAGCAGGCTTGGCAACACATAGTATTTGTATGCCATTCCATCCAGGACAGAGTTAATCTGTTAAAGTGGAGTTCAAATTCCCCACCCGCAAAGCCAATCTATATTAATCATCAAAAAGCAACTCACAATAACTCCTTCCTTTGAATGACCTGTTTGTCCGTCCATCTATCTATCTATCCGTCTATCCGTCTATCCGTCTGTCCGTCTATCTATGCTCATGATATGACCATATATGTATTGCTCTTCTGTCCTCTGACTATCAAGGAGCAGAGGCTCACCGTTTTGCCCAAAGCTGAATCAGCTTCACATGCTACAGATCCGTAACTGTGGTGAAGAGCGTATGACTCCAAACAGGAAGGAGGAAGGAGGGTGGCATATACAACGGGTAAACAAGGTTAACAGGGGTTAATAAGCACCACCTCGCACACTTCCTCCGTCTCCCCGCTCAGAAAGATGCGCCCATCGGGCCATTAAAATGTGCATTCATCTTCAAGGGGACTCGACTCAGAGACATTAAAAATGTATTAAGGGACTTGTCTCCCCTTCCCCCTGCCGATGGTGGGTATAATTACTGTCAGACACCTGTTTGAACAACTAAATGTTTTCTGGCCGCGTCACAGCCACGGCACGCCATGCCACGCCACGCCACGACAAGCGGGAATCAAATCAGCGACGAAACGCCACAAACTGCCTTATCGCCCGTTAGGTTCTGAGACGGACAAAAAAAAGACGGCTGAATAATTAAACTTCCTCTTTAATCTTTAATCTCTGTGATTAATGTCAGTGGAAAAAAACATTTGCTTCCGAACCTAAAGGGACTGCTTTTCCCGGAGCTAAGAGTTAGCAGTGGTATGAATACATTTATACAAGACTGTGCGCTGTGTTAACCTGGTATTGACCTGTACACATGCCGGGGCACTCGACAACCTGCTGGGTTGCCGCGTTCCCTGGGCCAGGAGGCGCTTGCATAACATGTTTTTCTCTCTTATGAAACTTGAGGAACAAAGCATGGTACATAATAAAACATAAAAAAAAAACAATCTCAACATCTTGGTACATTGAGCGCAAAGCATTTATATCCAGCACTCATAGCAGCCATACAGCCACTTTAGCCCCTACCATAGTCTTTAAATTGTCCCCTCTGTCAATCTTCTCGATTGTCATTGATTTTTCATGCTTTTCTTTTATTACCTTTTATTTTTTATTATCGTTGTTGTTGCCATGGTTACCTGCGGTGGTGGACAGCGTGTCGGTGGTGTTCCGCAGCCCCATGAAGTCGAACTGGTAGAGCCTCCAGTACTTTTGGTCTGACGTCTCCACCGAGTTCCGCTTCCACTTGTAGATTATCTCGTCCCGAGGGTATCCGTCTGGAAAGCGGGTGGAGAGACAGCGTAGGTCGTATCTTTAACCCCACCTCGATTTTGTTTTGCATATGCTACCACCCCGTCCCTTTATCTCTGTGATTCATGGTCGCCTCTCGTCAACGTTCTGCTGGGACTCTCGAGGTGAGGCTCACACTTTAGTTTGATTCCTCCTTTACAAGTCAGCCTGACTTGATCCAATAATGAACAATAATTGTTATCTAATTGTTTCCTATAGTATGTTTAATTCATATTTTTTTAGGCAGAGGTGGATAATTCCAGGTTCAGAAGGTAAAGGTCCTGCTATGTTTCTGTTCAGGCCATGCACTGATCCAGCTGATTTCACCTATGGGTTGATGCTAATTGGGAAAAGCAAATTTTTGACTGAAAATTGAAATTACTTTCTGAACCCAGATTTTCCACTTCTGCTATTAGTTGACCGGTTTAGTCTGGCTGGTTTAGTCACCGTGTTAAAAAAAAAAGCTGGCCCTATATTTCATCAACCCTTTATTCTCTCAACCCTATTGTGGTGTGGGATGGGATGGTTTGAGCAGCTACACCTGACCTGGATCTAGGTGATTGGGTCAGGGTGGCTGCATACCTATTGCTTGATAGTTGGGCTAACGAGCAACAGGTTAAAACCCCTATCCTCACACACTCAGGATAGGAGCTCTGTCATGACATTTTCGATCTGCTCCTGGCTAATTCCACCTAGCCTCCTCTCTACAATAAACTGTGTCTCCTCCTGTGTCTCTGTGCTGGAGGGCCCTTAAAACGCCACTTGGATGGCATGTTGCAGGGTGAAGCTGTAATACCTATATTCCCACAACCGTATATTCCTTCAACCCTATATTCTGTCAACCTATGTTGTCTCAACCCTATATTCCCCTAACTCTTTGTTCCCTCAACACAAATGTAGGTCCTTCAGTATGTTCTCTCAACCATACAATATGTGGTCAGGGTTAATCCCACACTAAAGTCATTCAGTTCTTCCTACATTGGCCCAAAACCAACTGTCCCACCAAATCCATGCTTAGCTTTTTGGGATATTATGCTCACAGAGAGACAGAGGTAACCAGGCACTCAGTCAGATCTAGGCGTTGGAATGCAATAAAGCGAACAAGGGTGAGGGAACACTGAGGGAACACAGGGAGAACTCCACGTTATGGCAGAGAGTCTAACATCTAACAAATCAATGTGTGGCTCTAACAAGACCAGCACAGGCTAGACAGCTAGGCGTTTTTGGACAGCTTTGTGCTGTATCGTACCTCCTCACTAGACATGAGACGTGCAATTTCCTTTCCTTGAAATCGTCTTAATGATATTGCATGCTTTTGCTCATAAATAGGGAGGGCAACAGCAGTTACCTGTTCAGTACAGAATCTAGGTCAATTTATTTGGGTCGATTTATATGCTGGTTATATTTCATCACGAAAAGCATTGGGAGGTAATGGTATTTGTGCTAAACAAGATCTAGGCTGACGTAGCACAAGTCGAGGCATTTCAAACCCCATTGAGTGACAATGGGGATTGACAGAAATAATGAGCCAAACCCACAGCGCAGTTTGGCCCTTCAACGAAGAGTAGGCTAATTATGTAAATTGCCTCATTTGGAGGATGGCTATCCATAACAAATGGAGTAATCACCAACCGCACAATACTCGAGAATTGTTTTTCGAGGAAGCGTGATGATGATTCGATGGCCAAAACATACTGGCAGCAATCCATCCCCCCCACCCCCCCTTTCCCTTTTCTTCTTTACTTCTTAACTACCAGAAAGCAATAATTACCCATCCAACCCCCCCCTTCCCAACCGCTTCAGGCCGCAGAATTCCACGGTCTCGGGGAGAAAAATTTGGAAAATAAAGTGCTCAGGTGTTGGCTCCATTCATACAGCTGTAAATAAAGTCTGCCCGCTTGCGCTGCATCAAGATTCCAAAATCAATACTTGGAATCATCGGCCTAGTGGTGTGCGCGCTTGTGCGATCGCGTGCGTGCGGGCGTGCCATGAATGCAATAGGTGCAATGTGTTTAGCGACGAAACGGAGGAAGTGTCACGATGTCTGGCGGGAAAGAAGACACGCTACATCGTATCCGTGCAACGTGTCCTTATTGGCTTCAAAAAGATAAACTCTAGTTTTGGGCTTTCACAGGGGTGGTTTCTCGGTGGCGGTGTTTCGTGTTTTTTCAGTTTGATTCATTCATTTGAGTTTGTCAAGCACTTGAAATCACCACTTTGTCAGCATTTTTTTCAAACAATTGAGATTATCGCGATTTCTTGTTGAGTGTGCTGTGATTTAAACAAAGAAAAACATTTATCTGCACCTTTATTGCGGTTTACAGCCATTTACAAGATATGTTAAGAAATTACCAATTTGTATAGGAACTGACAAATAAAGATAACGCTTAAAATGTATTATTGCGGTGCCAAAAGTGGCGGTGAAGATTTTTGGGGGCACCTAAATTATGTGCATGTTGTCGTCTGATGTTTGTTTTGTCGTGTACATGTTGTTGTTTCTATGTTTATGTTTTTCCATATACATGTTGTTTGGTTCTATGTTTATTTGTCTCACATGTGGTGATTCTCCCCCTCTTAGAGTAGTGATTAATTGTATGGTATATTATCATGGTATAATGGTACAATAGTTCTCCAAAGAGCGGGGTTGGTGGTGGGTGTGTCAAACAAAAAGCTGTGCTCTTGTCATCCTACAGGTCGTCCACAGGACAGAGTTAGTGCAGCAGTTGTTGATGATTAAAGAATGAATAAAGAGTTGCATTGCGGGTTGAGAAGTTGAACTCCACTTGCAGACGTGCAAGTCCTAGATGCAATGGCACAAATACTCTGTGTTGTATGCACAGCATGATGACAGCACAGGTTAAAAAAATGTAAAAATAAAATAAAAGGTATTATTGTGGCACCAAAAGGGGCGGTGAAAATTTTTAGGGGCACCTAAATTATGTTCTGGTGCACCTAAATGAAAAAGTTAAGTGCACCAGTGCCACCAATGTAAAAAGTTTGTCTAGAGCCCTGGTAAATGGTCACTGGATTACAATGTCATTTTTTACGGTGGCCCTGAGAGCTCAACGCACTGCAACTTAAAAAAACACATGCAAACAGACAAAACCCAAAAGCAAAAGCCACATCATAACATCAACTTAAGAAAACAGACAAAACACAAGCAAATTAGGACTACATCTTCACCAATATGAGAGGACATAGCAGCATTTAGAAAAGGTGCTACAAATCCAGATGTGTTGAAAAAACTGCAAAACAATACCCTTTGCAAATTCAAAAAACACAACCACATTAACGGTAAAAACAACCGCATTAACTGAAAAGACAACCCCATTAACGGGAAACACAACCACATTAACAGAAAACACAACCCATTTAACAGAAAACAGCAGCACAAAAGCCACATTACGGAAGAGGCAACACCGGACGCATCGATCTATCTGCAATATTTTTTTCTATTTATTAATTGCATTTATTTATATTGTATTTTATTGCAGATGAATCGGTGCATACAGTATGGCTTTTTGTTTTGTGTTTTCCATTAATGCCCTTGTGATATTTGAATTTGCAAAGGGTTTTGGGATGCAGTTCGTTCGACACGTCTGGATTTGCAGCGCGTTTGCTAAATGCTGTGCACGTGTAAAATTGTCAAACTGGGGAAGACATTTTACAGTGTGTTGAGCTCTCGGGGCCACTGTAATTCTTCGCCGCGTTTATCGGAACAATGGTAACGGTAGTGTGAGCGGCGGCAGGTAAGTACGTATAATCTCTCTCTCTTGGCCAATGCAGCTTTTCTTAAACAACGGAACAAGATACAACGGCTGCTTGGACTGAATGAGTTTTCTCCCAAATCGTATACAAATTGGATGATTAAAAAAAAAACTAAACCTGCGCACACACACACACACACACACACACACACACACACACACACACACACACACACACACACACACACACACACACACACACACACACACACACACACACACACACACACACGGCCTCCTGTCGTGTAAATTTTTTAAAGGGACTCGCGGCTCCGAAAGAATTGTTGGAAATAAAATATTCGCCAGAGCGACTGCGGTGCACGCTCTCCAAACACCGAACGATCCAAACTTTTCCAAATTGAACTGAGCGAAAACATTCACGCTTGGGCCTAATGGAACCACAGGGTTCCGGCGGTGTCGACAAGGAGCGTCTGCTGAGGACGGGAATAAAAGATGAACAAGAGGAGAAGCGCCATTTGCGGGGGCGACGGGGCAGACGGCTTCATTATCGGATATCGGCGACTGACTGACTGGAGCCCACAAGCCATGTCTGATCCGCCTCCTCTTCTCTCTCTCTCTCTTTTTTGTCTCTACCTCATCCTCCCTCCTCCCACACTCCGCAACCGACCAGTCTGGCCGAACGGCTGGACTCTGAATTTAATTATCCTTCTTTGAATGCACTTTTTTACCCCACCTCATAATTATATGCCAAGGTCCTAAAACGGCACGGGAGCCGTGACGACATGGCGTGGTTTTGCAGGAGTGACCTACTGGGAGCCGGAGAAAGAGAGAGCAATATGTAGAGACTGGCTGAATTCATTGTAAATAAACTGACAACTGCTGCCCTTACCCTCGTCTTTTGGATGGGACTTTTTGCGTTCGGAAGCACCGGATCGTCCAGGCATTGCATATGAATGAAACTCTGTGGACGGATTGCGGACGCAAAATATATTTATAATATAAATATGTCGCAGGGAAGCCCTTCTGATTTTCTTTCTTTTTAAGAGGTTGTGTAGTGAAAGGACCTGCACCAGATGTGTAATGTTGAGGAGACGTTTGACTCATGCATTTCGTTCAGATCAATTGGCTGGTTATCATTTCACAGGCCAGCACATGCTTTTGGGCGTGAATGTTCAAATTGTACAGCAATTCTCTTTGGTAATTTAAATGTATACATGAGCTCTTTTCATCGTGCTGTGACTTTTCCGAAATGTGTACAGCAAACACCTACATTCTTTGACTATAAATAGTGCACTTAGAAAAAAACTGATCAATTACAATTCCCCATATTTTGATGATCACCCATTAATGATCGGATCAAATGATTCAAAATCAATGTTGAAATGTTTTTATTTGTGTATATCTGATGACCTCCGTTCTTCCTGTTCTTGTTTAAACCTCCTTTACTGGATAGACAACTAGCTGCACAAAAGAAAGGCGGACAAAGACAAAAGCAATTTACATAACTGTTGTGAAATCATGTCAACTAGCGACCAGAGGCTCAAACTCCTTTGGTGTCTCACAGAATCCATCATTTCTGAAATAACGTTCAGGGGCTGAGGAGCAGGTTAGGAAAATAGGTTTTGCGTGAGTGTGTGTGTGTGTGTGTGTGTGTGTGTGTGTGTGTGTGTGTGTGTGTGTGTGTGTGTGTGTGTGTGTGTGTGTGTGTGTGCGCATGTACAATTGTGATATATTGCCAATAATTACAGCTGGAGAAGACCAGGGGACAGGAGTGCTCGTCCATCGGGAAATTATGGAGCTGCAGCTGGCACTCTGCGTTGATGGTCATTCTGCGGGAAAGGCAAACGACAAGAAAGAGAAATGACAGAGGCTAAAGAAACGGGTGCAAGAATAGAGAGAATGAGAAGACACGTTTTGGGGTTGAGTTCCCAGAATGCCCCGCCCGGTTTCACCCCTCTCGGCCATTTGTCACCTTTTTCCCCGGCTGTGATGGGAGGCCGGGGAGGGAAGGCAGATGGCGGCCGATTGCCCTGGGTTGCCATGTTTGATGCGCAAAACCCCAGAAAAAAGCACAACTTTTTAATATTTATATGAAATATATTTATTGTATAATGTATTATACATATATTAACAATAGATATAAAAAGAGCAATAAAACACACACACACACACATATATATATATATATAAATATAATATATAGTTAGTGTTGTTTTTGGTTCATTGTTTATTGCCAATTTGTTCTACTTTATTGTTAATTTTCGAGAGTTATTTTTATTGTTCATTTTTAGGTTATTTCATTGTTTATTGTTTGTCATTAGGTTTATTGTATATTGACATTTTAACTTGTTTATTGTTAATTTTATTATTGCCAGGTTTATATTTACTGTTAATTATTAAGTTCATTGCATATTGCATACAGAACGGAAGGTTCTTTTGTAAGTGGCGGTACATTCATGAAATACTTTATGCTGATTGTGATTGAGGCAAAACCTTATTCCTGTTGTGATTAACTAGCACAACACGTTGTTGTGTTTGAGACTGGAATGTTATAGAGCACGATCCTCAAGGCAATCAAGACGTCTTGTTCTAAGACACAATCTGCTAAATGAAACGGGTTGCCAGGTTGGCAACCAAAGACGGCGGTGCCCTGTGGAGTGCAGCTACTTGAACAGAAACGCGACGAAACAAGGGGAAAAAGAAGCTGAACGAAACAAAGATGAAAACAAAACAAAAATGCCACCAAAAAAAGCCAGTAATGCAGTCGAGGAAGAGTTGGAGGATATCAGAAAATCTCTGAGCTTCATGTTTGATGACCTGGAATAACACTCGAGAATGGAGGATTTAATCATAAGCAGACTGGATACCACACACCAAACTTAGACATGGAGGACGCCCTGACAGAGGAACTACAAACGTTGGAATGGAAATGAATCGAAAGCACAAGACTGAGGCAGGCAAGTAAGTTGAAGGGGACAGTGGTGTATTTGAATGAGCGTCTTACAAAAAAGAGCGCTGACATTGCCAGACATGCATGTGCATCCTAAGGAAACAAAACAAGATACAAGCAACATGGACAATGAACTGCAAAGTGATTGATACGGCTAAATGGAGCACCCCAAGAAGCCCAAGTAGTTATGACAAGAGAACTCAAAGACCAATACAGATAAGGGACTATTACCTTGTGCCTGCTTGTGCTGATACCATGGAAAATCTCCATGCGGAAATGCAATATGGAACATTTCCGTTTGGCCGGCCTGCTGACTGATCGATAGAGCAAGCTGTGGAGCTGCTTGGTCGAAGCTAAAAATAAATATCAGATCTGGATGAGGACTATTCGTTCCCGTTCAGAGACCATGATGAGGAGGTGTTTGTAGACGTTGGCAAGGATTGTGCGGGGATTACGTATGGAAGTATGGAAATTTGAACTTGAACATTGAAAATTATATTGACACGGAGAACCACTTTTAAAATAACATCAACAATAATTGTGAGTGCTACACAGACGAACAATTCGACAGTAATGTGAAAATGGAAGGTGCTTTATCAATAAAAGACTTCAACAGTAGAAGCCTGACTAGAAACTTACCTAAAATCAAGGCTCATTTGTGCCAATTCAATAAGTTGAATGTACGGTAATCACCGGAGACTTGGCTTGATGAGAAAGTTTATGATTTTAAACTAGAGGGAAGTTGTTTAGGATCAATTAAAAGAAAAGGTCACCCTGTATGTTGATACAACTGTAAGATGCAACATGGTCGTAGTCATGAATGTTTAACAATAGAAATTGATGTTGAGAATTAAAAAAATACAATCATTAGCCGTGTATATAGAACACCAGGAACTCGCCTTGATACATCTAAGGATAAATGAGTTGGTACGGCTGGTATGTCTGACATTGAACGACAAAAACGTGCAATTTGTATGTGGTGATTGTTATAAGAATTTTGTATTTCTGTGTGTCCTCAACTGAACTTATGAAGTCTCAGTTGACGTGTCCTAATAAGAACATGCATAACCACGCATGTGACTACGTGCAAAGAAAAAAGAACAACATGTGAATGTGACTACGTGGGAAGAAACAAGAACAACATGGAAATACAAAAGAACATATGGATCACAAAGAACTGTTTAATCATCACGTTCCAACCAGAGGTGCTCCAACAGCCGATGAAGCAACAGAATCTCCATCCTGGGAGGAGAGTGAATAAATAGGCTCAGCTCTCTAGAGAGAACTGAGCATTTCCTCTGTAACATCATATTGTGTTGTTGCTTTGTAACTGCTACTCTTGTACAAAATGAAATACTTTATTAAGTATTGGTCTCCAATCTCCTCTGTAACGATTAATCCGTCCACGAACAAAGTTTAGAACTGAATAGTTAACAGTGATTTTAATATAGATTGTTTTAAACCCACATGGAAACAAAGGGACAACAGAATTTATAAATACAATGTACCGCAAAAGCCTATATCCTGTGATTATTAAACCGAGTAGAATAACAACAGACACTGCTCCATTGAGAGAAAACATACTCGTAAATTAAATTGAAAGCAAAATAGGAGGTGGACTACTCATACATTAAATGTGACAGACATAGAACACAAGAAACAGAAAACAGATATAAGATATATAAAAAAATAATCAATAAGCATTATGAAATCTAATAAGAAGGAGTACTATCACAAATTATTGGAGCAGTGTAGGAGTAACACTCCTCGGAACATGGACACCTATAAATAAAAAAAAATAAATTGCTAATGAACTTAATGATTATTATGTAAATGGTGGATACAATTTGGCAAATGAGATTATGGAGCCGAAAAACAAGAATGATGTGGATGAAGATATTGTTCGTAAAAACTCCTCTTTATTAGGGGTGTTAATGAAAAGGAAATGCTTCACATTTTTTAAAAAATGTAAGAATAAAAATTCCACTGATTGGACTGAAATTGATATGTCGTTAGTAAGAAATATTATAGAATGGATAGTGAAAAAACTGACACATATCGGCAATCAATCATTCCAAACAGGTATTTTCCCCGGTAAAATGAAAACAGCAAAAGTCGACATCTCGACATCATCGAGACAGACATCTATTCTCCAACTATAGACCAATCTCTCTGCTTTCCCGAGTTTCCAACTTCATAGAAAAACACAATTTATTGAATGAGAGTCAGTATTGCTTTAGCAAATAGGTCCACCACAATGGAAGTGATGGAACTGGTAGAAGAGATTTCTATTGCAATGGACAACAAGGAATATACTGTGGGGGTGTTTATAGACCTATAAAAAAAACATTTGAGACTATTGATCGTGGCTAATTAATGATGGAACTGTTATTAATGAAGAATTTGTTGAAGTTTACTTGTGTGTTTTCACAAGGTTCAGTGGTAGGCTAGCATTTCATAGGGAAAAAAAAGTCACCACCAACTTGTCGAACAGTGCAAACAGCGATCTTAGGGTTCCCTTTGAAGCAAACATGCAGATCAAGATCATCCTTCCATGTTCCAAGTGATGTGAAGTAGAATGTCAAACCTGCAAGAACCAAATTGCAAATGGCTGGGAGGACCCCGCCATTTGCAATCTGGAAAATGTTGTTTTCTGTTGATTAAAACTTTAAAGCGTGATTTCTCAGAACTTCCGTTTTCAAAACCTTAATCTTTAATAAGTCATAGCTTTCAAAATATTTGCTTTATTCCCACAAGTGATACCTTGCTTTTGAAGCTCATATTATGTGCAAAACAAAAATGTCAAATTTCAAAATGTGACACTGAAGTACGCAGTAGATCACAAATGTATTAAACCGTTGTGATATTATATAAACCTAAAGATATCTTGAATCAGAACTCACTATATATCCTGTATTGTTCTTTCATAGGTCCATCCTTGACCTACTGTGTGGAGGTATTGATTGGTACGATGGTATAGGGAATCGATCGGATTATTATAAACCAACCTACGCACTTCTTACTAACTTACATGCTTTAAAATTGTGTGATCTAGTTGATGTTAAACTGCACAGATAATATACAAAGCACAAAATAATTTACTTCCTAACGGTATTCAGAAGTTGTTTGAAACTAGAGATGGCCAGTATGAACTGAGGGGAATAGGTATGTTTAATAAAACAAGGGTAAGGACAAATATAAAAAATAAATGTACAGTACATCTGTCAAAGACTGTGTAGTTCAATTTGCAAATAAAAAAATAAAAAAAATAAGGTGGTAAACAAATATAAAACCGATATGATTATTATTGTGCATGAAATGTTTGGAACTTTTGTTTGGCATAGGCTTCAGCCTATGCCATTTCAGTCAAAAATCGTTGTTTTGATTTAATGCCTTATTGTTATATATCAATTTCTATGTACATCCATTTTGGAAAATTACTACTACTATCGCGCACACACACACAGACAGACACAGACAGACACACACACACACACACACACACACACACACACACACACACACACACACACACACACACACCCACACACACACCATATATCAATATAAATAAACATATATAGTGTGTACCCCTTCAATATTTAAATGATCTCCATTAAAATGTAACTAGAAACAAATTATTAATTGAATTTGGCTGTTTCCTTTAAAAATGAAACGCGACTAAACAATATTATTTGATTGAAATTATACTTCCTTTGTGTTTATTGTATCATAGTTTGTTGATCCCATATCTAAATATCGACGATTGCGAGCCTAGGTCTTCAGGGGGGAAGAACGTGATTAATGTGGATTGCGCGATTCATCGTTTGTGGTGTGGGGGCGGTGTGGTTTAAGCAGCTGCACATGCCTTGGGTCGAGGTAATTAGGCCCCGGGATCAGGATGGCTGAATGCCTGTTGCTCGTTAGAGCAATCAACGAGTAACAGGTAAAACCCCCATGGCCCCAAACACGGGGAAAGCCTCTGTCATGACATTGTTCAATCTGCTCCAGGCTTGTTCAATCTTACCCACTCTCTACAATAAAACTTATGTGTTTTCAACCCAATCGTCTGTGTCTCTGTTTCGGAGGGCCGTGGAAATGCCACTCGGATGGCGTGTGGCAGGTCACATCGTGATTAATCTTGATTGGGACGAATTAGTTCATATTTTGTTTGTGATCACAACCCGAACACATACAATATAGTTGAATTTATCAATATATCGTTTTTCTTTCTCTCTGTCTCCATTTGTTCGTCCTGGTAGCAAAAAAGCGGTTTCCTTTAAAAAAAAACAAAAAAAACGTGCCATTAAAAATATTTGATTTAAATAATTCCTTTGTGTTGATTCTACCTTAATTTAGTGATTCTATATTAAAATATCGGCAACTGGGAGCTGAGGTTTACAGGGCGGAAAAAAAAGTTGATTATTCTCGCTTGGGTGATTAATCGTGATTAAGCAATTCATCTCAATTGTGATTAACTAGTAAATTATTTTGTTTAATTCACAGCCCTAATATATATAATATGGCAGAATTTCTCAATGTATTATTTCTATCTCTTGCTCAACTGGGGAAGCTCAGGAAAAAGTCTGGATCAGGATCTGTGTACACCATGCAGTTTGTAGCGAGCAGTCTTAAGAGCATTGACTTTAAAGATACTTCACCACACACACACACACACACACACACACACACACACACACACACACACACACACACACACACACACACACACACACACACACACACACACACACACACACCCCTTACTGAAAGCCCCGCACACCTAACGACACATCATCTGAGTGACCTTTGCTGTCTCATACATGTCGACTTAAGACTGAAAGGCTTTTGGCAAGTGAGGCGCAGGGCTAACGTTTTGTAAAAGTGGATTTTATCCCCCACTCCTGGGGGTAAACTAAATCCACGGATCAGTGGCCTTGTTCAGGAGAGGGGGCCAGGACCCGGACTGCTCTAACCTCGAGCAAGAGCTGGATCCAGGCGGAGGCAGGCAGGTGCCAAAGAGCCCTGTTTATTCAGGAAATTATTTACAGTGGCGGCATAACATTCGGGCTTCAGTCTGTGGGGGGTATAATAGACCTGGTGGAACGCAGCATCACTTCCTGCTATCTCTCATCTAGACCCGATACAAACTTGGAGCGCCTTCTTAACTTTTGATTGGCTGGGCAAGACGCATGTTTGGGTGGGCTGTGCCCATCCCTGCTCATAGCTACCGCCTTGCACAATACTCAAATTGACTTGAAAGTTGTCTAATTTGTGATCTAATGAGAATATCAGCACTTTGACCACTAATGTGTCAGCGTCAGGATTGGGATCAGAATGAGTTAATTCCAGCAAGCACATTTTCATATACAAGGAATTTCTCTTGGTGAGGATTGGTGGGTTAAATTAATGTAATCAGCGTAATAAAGAACTTGGAAGAAAAATGTGTCTGAAAAATTCAAATAAAAATGCAATAAAAGTAAAAATAGCCAGATATACAAAAATATATCATAATTGGCATTAAAATATGACCCACCACAGACTTTAGGTACATTTGGTGGCTTTTGACTACATTTGTTTTACATCATTTGAAAGTAAAGAATCAGAGCTTGAAAACAAGGTGTCACTTTTGCAAATCAAGCAAATATTTTTAAAAGCTATGAATTGTTAATGACAAGGGTGATGCAAACTGTGTTTCTGAGATAATCACCCTCAAAGTTTTCACCCACACTTGGCTTAATTCAGCCAGCTCCCAGAATGCAAATAAGTTGGAGGACCAACAAAGCCACATGGCTACTTGTCACATGGCCACTTGATACCCTGCTAAATGGGGACTTGAAACCCTGCTGAATGGGGCAATCTCTGCATTGTTCTTTTTGTTTTAAAGGTTGAACAGCGTCATCGACACACATATTTTGTTTTTAAAAAGGCGTTTATTTTACAGTAAGAATATACATGTTTTATAAAAGTGGAATTACTTAGGAGTTTAAAAGTGCAGACAACACAACAAAATGTAGACTATCAATACTATGAGTCCCTGTATATCAACTTCGATGTGTCATTTAATATATAAATGTGAGTACACCGAAAATCTTCAAAGTTCTTGGCGTTATTATGTGGGCTAACCCCAACTCTACCCCAGCTACACTGAGAGCCTGTTTGGGGCCTCTTTTCATTTCCTTTTCACCCCTGACTGCATTTGCAGGTACTGTTGAGAATCTTGTCCATTGCTACTTGTTCATAATCTGCATCACCAACCTCAACAAACTTCACCACATCATAAACTTCTTCCGTTGTAACAACAACAGGCGTATCATGGGTCTCCTTCAGTGGTTCTTGAAAATATATTATTTCATTGTCACATTCCGGTTGAAATCTGCTGTTTGAAATGTTCTCCAAGTCTGGGATAACACTGGTATCAGATTTAGCATCGCTGTCTGAGAACTGACTATCATCAGGAAAATGTCCAGTACACGCTGCTTACACTGACTTGGATCTATCGCACTGCTCAGATTAAGGTCCGGATATGATTTAGAGCTTCCACCACCCGCTTCTCGTAATCCATAGCAACATGGAGATAAAAGTTTTCACAGACAAGCAAAACCGAAGGATCCTCGTCTTGTTTATGGAAGTGACGTCATCTTTACTTCTTCGTTGGTATATGCCCTACACAATAATGTCTCTGTATGTGTGTAAAAGTAGTACGATTTAAAGGTTGAACTCTATAAAAACGGTTTCCCATTGTGACTTCACATCACATGGAATATGGAGGAATGATCTTCACCTGGACAGTCACTTTTAAGTAAACAATCGATTGGCGTTGTTCAGCACTGTTCAATGTCTCGGTAAGTGAACTGTGTTTCCCAATATAATCCAACGGGAATATTTAACTCCACGGTTTACCTTTTTTCTACTATTAATAAATCAAACTTGGTTTTGAAAATATGTTGAGAGTTAAAAACAAAACATCAAAGGAACACAAATGTGGAAAAATCTAATTTTTCAACTTATTTGGCTGCTCCTGACGATTTTAGAAATGCACAAGATAGCGGGTTTTGCTGCAGCAGGTCACACATAGTTTAGCAGTCTGAACAAATGAAAATAAAATAAAAGCAAAAATAGCGAAATATAGAGAATACATCAATGTTTTTCATTTCACCTGTCAGTGGTTTTGATGTTATGGCTGATTGGCGTATTTAATGATCATGTTAAATTACTTTTATAAATAGGGCACCACTTCCAGAATGGAAGAACAGTAAATAAACCAGTTTAACTATAATTTATCAGTGTCATAAGGATCACAGTTCTTTCACAATACATCACTGTCTTAATTTTTTAAAGAACACAAACAGACAAGCTTCTTTAATAGTAAAATAAATGATAAAGAACCCCATGATTTTAAAATGGTTTCAAACTTTAACTCTGGGAGAATCGTGAGGAGGGAAGTTATGTGACTCTTTTGTCAAAATGATAAAAGCGAGACGCACGCTAAAGGTTAACTACTCTTAAAGGGAAATTAATTCAATCAGATATCAACTCTAATCATGGAGCAGGTTGGAAGCCTATGTCTTACTGCTCGCCAAGAAAGAGGCAGAGCATTTCCTCTGTTGCCGCTCGCTGAATTACTGGTGGTTTCAGCTACGCCATGTGCGAGTCCAGCTGTCGGTTACTTCCCAGGCAAGACAGGATGGTTACCTAAGATGATGAGGTTCAGAATGCGACCTGCTGCATGGTGCTAAGGGTTCACTTTCATGGGGAGGTTGGTCCGGGAAGCGGCTGCTTCAGTTCTGAGATGGCTACCTGGTGATGGCTTCTGGGTTCTCCTGAAGTTGTGGTTGAATGTCAAATTGAATTAATCTAGCTACACTAACTTTATTCAGTAAGGCTTTTTCGGGTAGGTGGAAAGCAAACAAAAAAGGGAACTTCGAACAGAAACTGCAAGGTTTAGTGACAAAAAAAAAAAAAAAAAAGAAAATAAGAAAACACTTTACTTCAGTTGGGCAACTGAACCAGACTCATTCAGTAGAAATGTAATTGCGTGCAAACTTTAGCAAAAACAAACTTGAGGAAATTACTTATATAAACTTAGAATAAAATTAAAAGACTTACTAAGCTCAGAGGGTGAGGGCCGGAGTGTGGCAGAGTTGGGCACTAGTCAGAGGAGGCAGAGGATTTTTTGCATCTCCTATTTTAACTGGCTGCTGATTCTTTGACTCCTGAATTAAATTTCTTTACGCGCAAAAGTCACATAACTTTACACATCACAGTGCTCAAACCAATAAATGATTTTAAACTAACTATGATTCATCCATCATCTTTCAAAACCATTCTATCAGGGACGTTGTGACTAATTAACGGTTAAGTTGATTTCCAATTATTAACTATTAAAACAATTTTTAACACCACTAATAAATGGCATATTTATCACCTTTGTTCTAATTTTACAATACACAATGAACACTGCAGTCCTGGTGATTATAGCTATTTATATCCGTTGGCCAATGGATGGCAGCGTGGCCAAATAAAAGTTAATACATTTAAATGGTATTCTGGTAACTTCACCATTGCATCGTACATTGATGCGGGTTAGGTTATTAAATGATCATTAAATGATCTAACCTGCAGTTACATTATTACTGCAGATGTTTCTATGAACATTTTTTTTCATAGAAACATCTGCAGATATAATGTTACTTCAATTACTGACTAATTTGACATGGAGCCACATTAATTCAGACTTCTTAAAGTTGACCTATTATGCTCCTTTTCACCAAGTAAATATATGGTCTCTGACGTCCCCAAACATGATTTTTAAGTTTTTCGCTGAACATACCAATAAGATTATGCATTCGAGCCATTCTAAGGCAAGAGGCCAAACAGTTGTCGTTACAATTGTTCATATTCATATTTGCCAAATTTCGTTTGGTAATGTATGTAATGTGTATCTTTTTTATCTGTACAATTCTCTACAATTTTAGGTATGTTTTTGTTTTCGCTCGACGCCACAGATTGCGATTGTTTTGAGATGTACCTACGAAATCTATTTACAATGTTCAAAAAAGGCACATTTGCGCTAAAAGTCCTTTAGCTTTTAGAACAGTTTTTTGACTGGTTGGGCCGACAGTAACTGTTTGCATGAAATGCTGAATTATTTTAACAGTTCTTACTAATAGTCACACGTGATATTTTGGTAAAATCCTTAGATTCTGAAATGAAATTGTTTCTGTCCAAATCAGTGGTGTAGGCAGCAATGGGCCTGGGTGGCTCTGGCCTAACCACATTTCTCACTGACCCACCCAGCCAAGTTTGATCAAACTACATTTGGTTGCAAAAAATATAAAAATGTATGTAAGAAAATAAATAAATATAAACTTTATTGGTTATATTTGATTTATTGTTGATTTGTTGTATATGTTTAATTAGTCTCCTGATTTAAACTGAACTGTTTAAACAAGTTAGGTAGGTAGTTGTAGGAACTCTCCAGAATGTAAAAGGTTGCTCTGGTTAGGTACTTCCGCAAATCCGCAGTACTTCCGACAGGCAGACTCTCTGAGCTGCCGTTCCAGCCATTGAAAGCTTACTGCCACAATGGCTAAACAAAGTTCTTTAATGTGCTGTTTTAAAAAAAGTGAGGAAGAAGAAAAAGACATGCCACTTCCTCCATCGATCGAGGCCACCCAGCCCAGTTCTTCAGACTCATTAGCCCACAAGAATAGGAAGAGGAGCCTGGTCCCTTGCTCCCTGGCGCCAGTGCTCTCTCGCGGTCAGCTTGATGTGGGTTCATCCGCCCATTTATCTGAAATTGATGAACCACCTTCACAGCCAAATTTGAAGGTAGTTCCCTGCACTATCAAAAATGGAAAATCTAGGAGATTCTCATCAAAGTGGTATGGACATTTTTCTCAGTTGGGATACAGTGTTAATAAGGATGCGCTTTTCGGTAAAATGTTCAGACATTTCCCCAGTGGAGCTAATGTCCCATTTGCGAGAGAGGTGTTTGTGGACTGGAAGCACCATGCAAAAGAACACCAGACGGGTTTCACTGGACAAGTTTCAAGGTGGCAGGAACAGCCCAATTGAGGACAGGTAAATATGTTAAATCAAATGAACTGTGATGCCATGGACTATCATTTATTGAGAGGAATCCGGACCATCTCAAAGTTGTTTTGGATAATGTTGCTCTCGACAATGTTGGATCTGTGGATGGTATTTGCACATGAACTCGATGAGTTCTATCAAGTTTCCTTTATTGAGAGCATTGGCATTTTCCCTGTGTCGACATAGGAGGTCATTCTGCTTGGCACAGAACAGTACTGCCCAGAAACGGAACTCTGATGATCCCAGATATTCAAAATAAGCTGCTGGAGTCAGCAGCCTCCTTGCTGTGGGGCAAGATCAAAGCGGGAGTCTGTGAAACACCAGGCACCTATTGTTATGGCAGACAAATATAAGGATGAGTCAAAGCGTGAATTTGTAGCTGTTGGTGTGAGATATGTTCACACAGGGAAAATAAAAGAACAGGCGATCGGGTTCATGGATACAGGTGACATGAGCGCAAGTGGCATTTCAGAGATGATATTACAGGTGATTGAACCACTCCAAATTGACCCATCTCTGTGCGTTGGCTTCAGTTTCGACGGGGCCTCCGTTATGTCAGGGAACAAGGGAGGTGTGCAAAGGATTCTCAAGCAAACTTTTCCTCAAGCTGTATTTGTCGACTGTAATTCTCACAGACTGAATTTGGTTCTGTGTGCAGCATCGAGGCTGTCCCGGCACGTTAGCACATTCTTTGATACACTGAACAATTTACACATTTCATGACGGGCAGCAGCCGTCATGAACACACAAGGTTTGTGGAAGCACGAAAAGAGCTCCATCCAGAAAGCCCGTGCTTGGAACTTGAGTAACCCATGGACACGCACTGGAGCTCCCAATTCAGAGCCGTGATCAAAATACCGACGTTATTTGAGGTAATATTACAAATACTTTCAGAGTGTGCAGAAAGCAGTGGTGAAAAATTAAGGTTGAGGCACAGTCCATGCTCCAACAAATGTATTTCTTAAGATTGTTAAGATTAATTAATAGGCCACATTGTTTATTTTTAATTAGTTGCTATTTTTCGCACAGAAGTTAAATTTAAGCTAGATTTCATCGTATGTGGTTGATTTAATAGAAATTAAGAAGTGTGTTGTTCTTTCTTAATTCAAACAATGCGCAGCTGGGTGCTGATTACCTTTTACTGCTGATTTGTGTAAACAGCTGCTTTGCGGCGTCAGTACCCTGGCATTTGTGGGCGTGTCGGCTCAAAATCCACTGGCTGTATGTGTACGCCAAACAATTCAAACCTCTCTCCTTTTCCAAATTCAAGATACATTATATAGATAGATGTTGTCATGTCCACTTATTTCTTATTAAAATGCTGTAGTTGGTTTACTTTATAAATAACCTCTTGAAAAAATTACGTCAATAATCTTGCCATCAGTCCCTTAAACATAAAATGACGTGTTCCTTATTTTATCGTAAGTTTAAGTGACGTTATTCATTTATAAAAGTAGGAACAATGCAGTGGTCCGAGTGTCCATTTTCCAAGGACCAGCACCATTGAGAGTGTATGTATTTGATTTATGTCGTTTAGAATTAGGGTTGGGACAAAACTTCAAGTGAGGCGTCAACAACTTCATTGACATTTTCAGATAATTAATTAGCTAGTTGAATAAGTGGCTGTGGGAGATAACTGGGCTTTTTTCCATTTCTTGGCTGCTGTTAGCTTACCATGAGCATTTAGCTTTAGCTTAGCATTTTTACTAGCGTTATCATTATCATCAGCTTGTTAGTCGTCTTGTTTACACTCTTGCTTTCATTGACGGGTCACCCTGTCCCAGTCTCAACCGGCCCTTCAGTCCTGGCAGCCCTGAGCTCAGTGGATCCTATCCTATGGTGGTGGCAGAAGAGGGACCAGATGCTAATGCTGGCTAAAAAAAACATCAGAATCGTTCCCCCATTTTCCCTACTCCACTAAACTAACCTCCCTGCTACAACTCCTAGATCCTGGGAAGGATATCACATCCAAAAACCCACACAACAGCATTCTCATGCTATGCCCTGGTGGTGACAAACTGTGACAGGTTGGAGGTTGTATGGACGGGTTTGGGACGGGACAGGGAGGTAGGTTTTTTTTGTGTGTGTGTGTGTGTGGTGTGTAAAATGTTCTAGATAAATAACAATGTTGAAATGTAGAAGTTTGGACTGGGTTGTTTTTTTTTGTTTTACAACTGAAGCAACATTTTTGTTATTGCAGGGAGAGTAAAGTACCAAAAAAGGTACCATTGGGTACCGGTTTCGGTTCAAATGTGAACGGCACCCAACCCTATTTAGCATTTAAAAATGTTGTTGAATAGGTTTGGCATACAGAATTTCTATATAATCCCTATGAACTCCCTCTGTGCTCGATGATATAACAAAAGCAGTTGATTAGATAATGTTATGTATGCTAATATGCATATCGGTCACGGAAGGGCTAATGCCTGGTTTCACCTCAGTGTGTAGAGGATCTTCCCGTTGTTCCAGATTCGGAGCAGCTGGTTGGGCGTGGTGATCCAGTGGGAGTCGGCGTTTTTGGAATTGCGGAAAATTGTGTCGGGGAGCCAGATCAGACCCACCATGTTGCTGTTTTGGAGGATGAGAGAGAGAGAGAGATTCAAGTGTGAGATGAGTACAGCTAATTTCACTTAGGTGACAAGAGAACGCGCCGCGTGTGTTTTTCAATTTGCATCATTAATTACAATAATTACCTCAGGCCATTATAAAATCAAGTTCTGCTTTCCAAAAATGATATCTGTGTTTTGAAAACAAATTTTGGAGTGATGGATCAGATGGTTCGCCAAAATACACTTGAATTCATGAAATTAGCGGCTTTTGCCTGGTACCTTTCGGTAGCATTAGCATTAGCGGGGCATGAGAAAAGGCGCAATAATAAGGAAGAAAAAAAACAAACATTTTAATTTAGAGAACGTTCATTCATTTTCATCCTTTTTTTTTTTTTTTTTAACCAGTGGCAGGGTAGCACTTGTACCATTGGTGAAATCATAAACATCAAATTGAATTTATTTGGAACCAATTAAAGTGTAAAACGGGCAAAAAATGTGAGCTAAACGAGGATTAACGATCCTCAAATTCAAATAGAACCAGACGCTGGGGGGCACATGAAATGTCACGATGAGGGAAATTTCGGGGGTAGGTATGGAAACATTTTGGATATATAGAAAATAATTGAACAAAATCCAAATTTTGACAGAATATAAATGAAAAATTGAAATAAAAATTTGAAATTCGAGTCATATGGGTTGATACTAAAAATGGGAAAATTACACTTAAAGCAACACTAAGTAACTTTTTTTTACCTTAAAATAACAACTTCAAAATCATTTTGATGGCACACTGACTTGTAATGTGGAGAACCTGTGCCATGTGATGGCACCTGGCACCTCTTTCAATGCCACCCACCCTGCCGAGCGCCTGTTCTTGCACTATGTAACTTTGGTGTTTGGGTACAAAACCGTGGGAAGAGTGAGTCACGCTTTGTGGCATTGCGTCACTTCCTTGTCGTTATGCTCCGGTAATCGTCGTTTTTGGCCTGGTAAAATGTATATTTAAAAAAAAACACAACAATAACTCATAAACTTGCTCAAAATGTCCGGTGATAATGCTCATACAAAAAGTAGCCGCTCCACCCCCCCGAGGGCACGGATTAGACGGGCCAGTGGGGTTCCCAGTCGGTGTGCCAGGCGGAGCCCTTCTGGTACCTACACCGTATCAGGGGGCACCGTTCCCGTTCCCCCGTTCCACCCCCCAGAGCCGTGCACTGAGCCATTGCTCATTCAGGGAAGAACCAAGGTCTGTGCAAGGGGCGCTGTAAACTAACATAGACTGTGATGGAAAACGTGACCGATAAGGTTCAAGTTTTATCACAGTAGTGTAAAAGTGCCATTGCACTCGCAGGGGTACCAAATCCCAAATGTTACATAGTGCTGCTTTAATGCGAATTAATTCATATAACTTATATATATACACAGTATATACCTTGTTTATCTTATACCCCTCTACTTTGGACCATACTGTATCTCATGGTGCTTTTCCACTCATGGTACCATCTCAACTTGACTTGACTTTTTTTGCTTTTTCTTCAGGCAAGAGTTACGTTAAGTACCTGGTAACTGTTACTCTTTTGGTATCACCCCCATCAAGGTTCCAAGCGAGCTGAGGCACCGTGAAAACACTGCAGATGCACGTATTGGTCAGAGAGAATCTTCACTCTGACCAATTGCCTCATCATGACACCACACTGGACATCCTGCACAAACCCGCAATTTGTAAATAGCGAAGCGAATAGCGGCTGCAATTTTTTTATGCACTGGACTACTCGATTAAATGGCAACCCACAAAACCACAAAAAAAAAAAAAACAAACGATCAAAAACACCGTCCCCTTGATATCCTCCGTTGTTCCTGTGTGTGCCCCGTTGAAGATGACGCCACGACAGTTTGATGTGGCGTCGCTATGGTTACTATCTGCAGTGGAAAATGAAGTAGATCAAGAATTGAGTCGACTGGAGTTGAGCCCTACCATGTAATGGAACAACACCATAAGTCACATCAACTCCAGTTTCTGTTTCAACTCCCTACTTTTTAGGCATTTTCAGCATAAATGAATTCATACTTTTTTTTATTTTTTTTTATTTTTTTAATCATTTAACAATTTTATTTTATTTTATTTTTTTCCATCCAAAAACCTGTTCAGCACCTGTTGAGGGTCAGGATCTTCATGCTGCTGCTGTTGTACCTCAGGCGCGTGTCCACCCACGTCTGGGCGAAGATGATGTCGATCTGGTACTCCTGTTGCCACGGGGTTGAGAAAAAAGAGAGGGAGTGAGAGAGTGTGGCTAGAAGCTATGAAGAGTGAAAAAAAGCATCAAAGTGGTCACCTTGGTTCGAAAAAGTACAAAAAGAGCTTATCTTTGTCGCATAAGTTCTCCCTTTAATATGCAAATCGCTGTGTTGTTTCACCTCCACCGCCGTGGCTCTAATTGTTGAAATAATAAAAAAAAAAGTCCCCTTACGCTGCTTTATCAAATTTACCGCAGCTGCCTTTCACTCATTCTTGCCAGGAACAATGGAAATGTATATAGAGGAGCACATGTCCAGTTTAAAACTGAAACCTTGAAACTTTTCTTCTCCTGCCAAGACAAAAAAAATAGATTTTTTTAATTTTTTTTATAAATAATCTTACAGATTACCACTTTAAACAAGGTAAACTAATGAAGCTACCAACTGAAAGTCACTCCGATAGAGTGAAAAAGAGAATATGCAAATTGTGTGAAACAACCAGGGGAACTGCCTCCAATAAAGTTAATAAGAAATTATATATTTTTAAAAAGTTTTCACTGAAACAAGCAAACATTATACAAAGAAAAGCAATACAAAATAACCAAAAATATGGGAAATAATCTCTCAGATTTCCACTTTGCACAAGTTAAAGTGAAGAAACACAAGGTTAAACTGACTCCAGTAAAGTTAAAAAACAAGACAATAACAATATATTTTTTTACAATTATTTATAAATATAATTTTTTGCATCGTTTGTGTTTAGGTGTCTGGGCATTACTGCTCAACACTGCGGGCGAGGTGTAAAGCAGACATAGATATACTTAGTGAGCTAGAAATATAGGAGTGATGAGCTGGAATCCTCCTATTCGATAGAAGAGTAGAGCCCAATAGGTGGATGCAGGGGAGGTGGAGGAAGTGCCGCAACAAAGCAGACAGCAAACAGTTTGAAAAGCAGGCAGAGTAAAAGGGATTTGCTGTTTAAATTGGCCGGCCCATAGGGGCAGGGCAGCATGTGGCGCCGTCAAGTTGTCTGACAGAACTAGCTCTGCAAGCTCCACATAATTATCGTGAGGATAAAAGGTATGATTCAAGAGGTTATTTGTCACATATATACGGTCACACATATTGTATATCCAGTGAAATGTCATGATACCCAGTGATTACGCACAATAACCTATAAAAATACTAATAAAATGTGCGTAACCGACATGAGGTGCACCAAGGACAGTTGTCGACAGCAATGCCTTGGTTTTGTAACAACTCCACCTGCCGGTGTTCCCACCCCATTTATTTTTTTCTGGGAAGTGAAGCTTCGTCCCATTTTTTGCCCTAGCTACATCTTTCTCTTCCGGGTGGAATACACTTTTACAGGACTACAAGACAAGGCACTGATGCTGCAGCGGCAGCTCCATTATTCATGATTATTCTCTACAAAACAATGAACTGTGTGAGTGTTTCTTGTTTTTTTCCTATCCAGAGATGAGGCGCAGGGAGCTGCAAAGGTGCTTTGATTATCTGGCTTCGACTCGTCCCATTCTCTGTCTGGGGAATCCATCACAAAGAAAAAATAAAGTAGGAGTCATTATTTAGGATGTAAATATTTTATATGATAAAGCAGAGTCATTACCTCCCGTCAACCATGGCGCAATGTAGGGAGTGTATTCAAAATGTGGATACGGTGTTTAGCTTTTAGCTTCTAGCGAACCAAGGGGCTTAGTTAAGCCGCGGCTGCAGGTGGCAGAAGGGCTTTCTTCCTGCAGCTGCACAGTCGAATCAGCGCCCTGATTGGTCCCATCCGGAGTTAATGTTTGTCTGTCTTGTAGAAGGGAATCTGCGCATGGGGCTCGTCAGGCGACCAGGAGCTAAGGAGAAGTCATTCCTAAAGCGTCCAGACTGATTGTCATTATTATTTCTAGCCTTTTGGTCAGTGAGCATTTTTGTTCCAGTATTTCATGAAAAACTCTTGCCATGTCGGCACCCCAGTGTCAGAAAGACTCTAGCTCCCTCCTTCAACCCGTAAGTGGAGTGGGGAGGGACGCCGAATGAAAGGCGCCCCAGGGCCATTCCGGTTGCTGCAGAAGCGCCCTGCAGACCTTGAGAATGAGCGGGACTTCCTCCGCTGCCAGTTGGAGTGCGCCCTCACCAGCGTGAGCTCACAGGAGGACCGGCCCCTGGCGCAGGGTTCCCTCTCCTCAGTCTCCCGGGAGGACTGGACCAATTTCCCGCCCTGCAGGGGCCCAGTGCCCGGAGGTGCTGCCACTGCACCACCGCTGTCTCCGGGAGGCAGGAGCACCATGGTTAGGAGGTGCCAGAGAACGTTGCGACCGACAGCTGGCTCGCCACTGCCAACCAGGAGCCGACCGAAGAACCAGGCCTGCGTCTGGCCCCAGGATCCATGCGGGCTTCGCCAAGTTGGCAGCCTGTCCCGGTGCTCTAGAGGAGAATGTCCGGAAATCCACTGCGTGCAGCGCCTCCCAATGGGGAAAAAAGCATACAGTGAACGCTGCGGTTAGTTTGCGCCTGTTCCACTCCCTGATTTTGTGCACAGATTGGCCAGGATTTGACGCGTTGATGAGAGAGCCTGGGGAAGTGCACTCAGGGTCAGTAGGGAGATGTGAGTGTTGCCTGGCATGCAGTAATGCGGATGGGACATCGGCGGGTGTGACCGGTCCGGGAGCGAGGGAATCACAAGTGGGATCAGAGTATTGGATTGCTCCCTACATCGCTCCCTACGAGCTAAATAACTCTGTTTTGTCGATCCATGTTGTCATCTCAGGTTTCTTTGTTCATGTTTTCCAGGTTTGTTTCTATGTTTATTCGTCTCACCAGTGGTGATTCTCCCCCTCTTGGAGTAGTAATGATGATTAGTTGTTTAAAGACGAAACATAGTGAGCTCGTTCTCAAAGAGAGAGATTGGTGGCGGTTCTGTGTAACAAAAAAGCTGTGTTCTTGTCATCCCACAATAAAGAGTGGCATTGCAGGTTGAGAAGTTGAACTTCGTCGTAGATTCAGTGGCATACAAATACTCTGTGTTGTATGCCAAACATGCTGACAGCACGTTTCAAATAAATCTGTCGGCTGAATTGTAAATACGCACTTTGCCAAGAAACATGCTGTGCGATACTTATGCACTTCATAGAAGATGATCTGAAACTAACTGAGTTGAACGCAGTGAGAATATATGTTAGATGATCGGATTGTTGTATCACTATTGGAATGCCAGCCATCCTCAATGAACAACTTAAAATGTATATCTGAATCAATGCAACAGTAAAGCTGATGCCTCACGAGTACCATTATAACAACGGACGGCCTTTACCACAAAAAAGCTGAAAAAACAAATGCCAGAGAGAGCAAGCCACTCAAACTCATGAAAAGGAACACAGCTCCGAAAATATGGAAGAGAAAATGAAGGCTCGAAAAAGAGCACGCCAAATTAAACTGGCATAGTTCACAAGAAGAAAGAATCTCATTACACCATTTGTGTTGGATTATGAAAATGTCGAAACGGTTCAAAAATATTGGAGATCTCTTATTCAAACTATAACATAGTTTATTGGAGGACACAATGTAGTGCAGGACATATTGTCTGAGGATGAAGCTTCTCATAACCACATAAACTGGTATGAGCCCAAACTCCTCTCCGTGCAAGAATTTCAGGACAAAATTAAGAATTGGTTGAGGCTCACCCCCATTGAAAAGTCTATATAGGCTGTTGTTGAAAGTAGATTGGAAAAGGACGACGTATCTGCTATTTCATGTGGTAGCAGAAGTCAAAGCTCATCAGCTAGAGTAAGGGCTGAATCTGATCATGCTGCTCTAATGGCATGCTATGCTGCCATTGCCCAAAAACCTGCTTTGGTAAAAGAAGAAGCTGTATTGAAAATTCTAAAAGCAAAAAAATTGATCTTTGAAACTCAACTTGCTGCTGCTAGCGCCAAGATTAAAGCCACTACATCCCCTCACAACTCACATCAACACGTGACGCTATGAATGGGTACGCATCAAGACAACCAGGGAGCGAGACTACAGGAGCGAGACTACAATGACAGCGAGATTACCTCACTCCTGCAGCTGGTTTAACAGTCAGGGCAATGGCGAGCCCAACGCTTTACCAAGTGTGGTAAAGCTTTTCAAAACTCGACGCAGGCAACACTCAACACTCAATATTTGTGATGCGAAATGCAAAGTTGGCCATGGCAACATGCTTAACTGAGGAAACACCTGGTCAAACACAGAATGTTTCTAAAAGCTGAAGAGTGAACTTCAGCCGCAGCTAAAGTTAGCACCACGCCAGCAGCCGGCGCCGAAAAGGTTCAATCCTCCATGGACGACGAAACTTTAAGTGGGTCGTCAACAAATTCGACATGTTCAGGTAATTAATTAGCTAGTTGGATAAGTTGTTGATTCAAGATTAAAGATGTTTATTTATCACATACATATATGCAGTGAAATGTCATTGCAACGCACCCAGAGATAATGCACATTAAATACTAACTGATACAATAGCGAACTAATTACAATCTAACTGAACTAACTGATTCCGAAAACGTTATGCAGTTAGTAAATACAATAAAATAAGAGTAAAAAGGTAATATACTGAGTGGGGATACGAGTGGGAGATAACTGGGCCTTTTTCACTGTCATTTAGCTTTAGCTTAGCATTCTTACTAGCGTTATCATCAGCTTGTAAGTCGTCTTGTTTACACTCTCGCTGTCATTGACAGATCACCCTGCCCCAGTCTCAACTGAGCTCAGTGGATCCTGTCCTGTGGTGGTGGCAGAAGAGGGACCAGATGCTAATGCTGGCCAACTTGGCAAAAAAATATCAGATTTTTCCCCCAATTTCCCAACCCCACTAAACTAACCTCGCTGCTACAACTCCTCGATCCTGGGAAGGATATCACACGCGCTTCCTCTGAGACACACACAACAGCATTCTCATTCTACGCCCTGGTGGTGACAAGCTGTGACAGGTTGGAGGTTGTAGGGGCGGGTTTGGGAGGGGAGAGGGAGGTAGGGATAGGTTTTTTTATTGTGTGGTGTGTAAAATGTTCTAAATAAATAATGTCCTAAATAAATAACAACGTTGAAATTGAGAAGTTTTGTTATTACAGGGAGAGTAAAGTACCGAATAAATGTACCGTTGGGTACCCGACCCTAGTGAGGAGGAGTCAGAAGTGGATGTTTGAAAGTCAAAATGTCATCACCACCTCAAGCATCTGAAAAACAGTGCCCATACTGAACCTGCAGCTAAGCACATACGTTTCCACCGCAGCTCAAGAAATCAACTAGCCTAACAAGAACCAGTTAAACCCCAACTGGCGCTTACAAAATAGACCTGTCCACAGTCATGCAGAGACCAAATAATGTCACTGAAATGTTTATCGTAGAGCAAAGGCTTTCGTTGCTCCCACCGAGAGACATTCGTACTTTCTCTGGTGATCCGCTTCGGTACTTGGGCTTCAATAGAAGCTTTGAGCACGCTATTGAACACAAAACAGCCATGACAGATTGTTATTTTTGGAACACTTCACTACTGGTCAACCTCAAGACTTGTTGTGGAGCTGGTCAGGAGCTGCATGTTCATGGACCCTCAGAGGGGCTACAGAGAAGCAAAAATGAAGAAAAACTTTGGAAATTACTTCCTGGTCACAACAGCATTTGTTGAGAAGGCCCTTGGCTGGAAAGAAATTATATTTGAGGACAAGGCAACCCTTCATGACTGCTCTTTTCTTGAAACACTTTGGACATGAAAAGACGGATGCTTTCTTCGCAGCATCACTTCTGTGATGCTGCGAAGAAAGGGTACGTGGACCGCAACCTACCTGTGACTTGCCAATGAGGAGAATAAAGTCAACCTTGCTCTCGTCTTTGGAAGAGCCCTGGTTGCACTGTTAAAACAGATGACTATCAATGTGTGTCTTACTACAGTGGTGATGGCTGTGAGAATGGAGAAGATTTTCACAAAGGAGCTGCAACTCCCAATTGAAAACTGTCTTTTGGACCGATAGCACCTCTGTTGTCAAGTACATCAGAAAACAAAGTCAGAGAGTCAAAACATTTGTAGCAAATACAGTGAGCAAGATCAGAGATGCGACACGTAGAAACCAGACTGAATCCAGCTGCATATTGAGGACGAACCGTCGAAGCCTTCCTCGGTTGCAAAACCTGGGTTGAAGGCCCAGAGTTCCTGAAAGTGCCAGAAAAGAACTGGCCTTAACCTCCAGCTGATCTTTCCCCCATTCTGATGGATGACCCTGAAGTCAAACGGGACAAAGTCACGGTCAATATGGTGATTCGAGGAGAACACCAACGGTATGAAGACACGTTTTCACGACTTCTCAAGCTGGAGCAAGCTGCAGAAGTCAGTAGCATGATTCTTGAATCTCAGGGATCTCCTCGTCCAACTGAGAAAATAAAGTCCTGACCTCAGTCAGCTCTGAAGAGGCGAACAAGAAACAGCTGGTAAAGCTCATGGAAAACAAATAAAAGAGTCTAATCACTGATCTGATTGGCACTTTGTAAATGAGTGTATCTAACAACATTGTGAGATCAAATGAACTAGGGGACGCTCTTTTAAAAAAAGAGACACGAATACTGATTTCTATCATTTATACACCAGTTTTTTGAAGTGAAGAGAGAACAAAACGATGGGTAAAGTTACAAGTGATAGTATGTGGTAATGTTCGTGGCAAAACGTCAAATTGAATTCCGTGAATTTTATTTCACACATTTCCTTTTTACCCTCTCTGCCAAGCTTGGTTAAACAAAGACCATATTCCATCTGTATTCTACCACGTAAATCAGAGTCGGTGAACTGTTGGTGGCCTGAGTCTATTATTAAAGGCAAAGGGTGTCAACAGGGAGAGAAATCTGGGCGTATGAGCTGGGCTCTGCGTCTGAGCGTATGAGCTCTGTCAGAACAGATAGCTTCCTTCCTTATCCAGCCTCATATTTTTTTAACGGGGGGGATGGATTTCTTCTTTTACATATTTTTTATTTTTTGCAAATTACACAATGTCTATTATTTTAATAACCCACCGCAGTGGAGAAAATAAAATAACCGTTTCTCTCTTTATGGAACATTTTCCTTTTCAGAGGGGAACTCCGATGCTAATCTAAATCTAAAATCTAAAATACAAAAAAAAAAAATAATAATAAAAAAATGCGAGCTTGGGGGCGAGGCAATCAGGAAACGAGATTGAAAGATCTCGATCGCAAATCGGCATTTCACAAGAGGCCTCGGCTGTGAGGTATTTCAATGACAAACTGAGTCATGACCTCGGCGCAGTGGTCGGCCACGCCCCCGTTATTCCAAATTATTATCATTATGCTCCTTGCTTCTGAAGCGAATCTCGGGCTTCAGGGAACTGATCGCCACCTGACGTATTTCTCAAGGCGAAACTGATGCAGCGTCGGGGGCATAAATATTTATCAGTGATAAATGCATAACTTGAAAAAAACCCTCTGTAAATTGGAATCTGGTCTTCAGTATGAAAGTAGGGGGGCATTAGAAGAGATGAGATGAGTTTTAAAAAGTGTGTCTCCTCTTCTGGGGGTTGAATCTCAGATCTCCCAATATTAGATCAGGCAATTGAAATTGTCAGGGCAATATCAATAATTTGAAAGGAGACTTTATTAATCCCTGGGGGGTGGGGGGGGGGTGTGGATTCAGGTGGTACGGCAACAGAAGCGGAGACATAAAAAGAGATGAGAAACAAAAATGAAGAAAATAAATTATTATTAACTCATAGGTTCAATAAATGGCCCAATTTTTATTTATTTTTGCCAAGGATACAATCACATGATTGCGGCGCTCAAAATGCTTCTATTTATTCACATCAATGCCTTCAAACGAGAAGGGAAATTGTCTTGCAAGCAAGTCCAAAGAAAAAATATATAAAAATAATCTGATATCTGCTTTTCCATGATTGTCTAAAAAGGTATTTTGAGTTACGGAAGTATTTAGGTATTGACGTTTATTTTTCTTTCGTCAAAAATGGACGACCATTTAAGATGTGTCGTTAAACCCTAGTAATACTTTAGAATAGACATCTGTGTTGAAATTAAACCTTAAAAGTAACGCTCATTCAAGGTCAGTCAAATAAGTCAGAAATACTGAACTAAGTGAGGCGGTTGTTGTCAGTTGACCATAAATGAGTCGTAGCTCGCGGAGCTAGTTTTCTCAGACAACGCCTGACGTCGCCACATGCTTCCACGTCCGTACCGTACGGGTCAGCCTATTTAAGCAGCAAATCCCCCACGCCCCACCTGCTTTGCAGCACTCCCTCCACCCTGAATGGGAAATAAGGCAGCGATATTTCACAAAACATTGATTTTCAATAGCAAAGTCAGTTAGTTCAATTCAAAAGTTGGAGGATGGACTCGGATGTTGCCTTGTAGTTCCGGTTTTTGCTATTTATGGAGACCGAATTTCATACAATCTAATACAAATGCACAAATTTTAACGCGCAACAAAATCCACCTTGACCAACCAGCACACGAACCACAACAAATTGATTGAATCTCCTTGTACGAGAATAAACCATAAACACTCACATTCAAACATCCCTTATTTCACAATAAAATATACGAAACTCTGCAGGACACGCAATCATGGGAATAGGGTTTGGAATGGGGGAAGACCGGGAGTTCTTTCATATCGGTCCACTCGTCCTTTGCTTGGAAATGGCTCGAGAGATATGCGAATGAAATATCGCTTGAATTGGAAACACCAAAGGGAATTACTGCCGTCCTAGGCCATTGTTCCCCGGACGCCGGGGCTTCCCACCAATTCTCTCAGCCAGAAAATGACCCGCTAAAATGAGAATTTCAACGTTAACAATGACGATACAAACGAGTCATTTCGACCGTTATATTTCTCGTCACGCTCATCATCCGGTTTGTGTGTGTATATACAGAATATATGTATGTGAATTGTATGAGTGAGTTTATGCGTGTATTAATGATGTTCAGACGAGGGATGCGATGGTACGCAGTATGTTGTGGAATCATTCGGTTCGCCCCCCTACGGTTCAATACACACACGTGGACCGCGGAAATACGGTACCATGGTAGCAGCACACCGGACGTGTTGGCGCGCGGCCATGCAGCCGTTTCAAAAGAGACACGAGATACAAGCACGCAGAAATGTGAAGTGTGCACTCAATTAACGTGTCCAAAATAGCCCCCTGGGATGGCCGTGTCCCTAAGAGAGAGTCAGGGAGTGAGCCCGTTATGCTGTTCTGGCGTGCCGATCGCAGGCAGCCCGTCGCCGGCACGTGCCTCTTCGGCTCAGGCGGAGAGGGAGACAGGTGCGCAGATTGCGCTCCCCCACCGGGGTGACGGTCTAGGCGGGCGCCTATATAGCCTTAGGAAAGAGTGCAGCTAGTTATTTATGGCAGACTACTATTATAAACATTTTTTTCCACCTTTTGTTTTTTTCGAAAATATAAAGATACCGTAACCGTGGCCCCAAATCCATGATACATACCGAACTGTGGGCCCACTGTACCGTTGCATCCCTAGTTCACACATAGGTATACAGTATGTATTTATGGCATGATTGTGTATATTTTGTCACTTTCCTACTACACATTCCTTGGAGAAAAATCATTAAATCAACTAAAATCGTTGAAGGCACAATTTAAAAAAAAAAGGTCCTTTACTCAAAATCACACTTTAATGACGATGTTCAATTTAGCAATATGTTCAATTTAAGCAAAAGTATTATTTCTCAACGAATATTGAAGAAAACCACAAAAAGGTGAAATCGTCAATCAGAAATATCAAGTGGTCAATATCAGTGGAAGCCGTTTCCACGCTTTCAGCAAAGACCATTCAAACGGTCTGAGAAGGGGAGCAATATGTCGTAGCGCGGATCCTTAAAATTCACAATGCCAAAATCATGATCGCTTGAATCATTTCGGTGCAGCGTGGGGCTGGTGAGTCCACAGAGGAGAGCGATCGTCCAAGAGTTTACGTCAGTTTGGTCGACAAGGGGGCGTGGCGCGGACAATCAAGCCAACCCCCCCCCCAGCTAAACGCCGTCCACTTGGGAGACAATCTCTTTTGTTTGAACTACAACGTTTTTCCTCCGATCTTTGGCGTTATTTGTCAACCCAGATGACCGTTCCCTTATTATACGGCTCTGTGGAATACTAGAATAATAGATTCTGATTGGCTGGTCTGATTGGAATAGAAAGTGAATAGCTGCTTTGTTGTTGAACAAACTAGGCATACCGGTTGAAAAAAAAAAATCACTGAAAACCAATATGATGATGTCTTTTAACGATTTGACCTCCAGAGAGGTACAAGTCTTGATCAGCGTCGCTTCACGTGCTGTGACGAGCGACTGGCTGCACGACATTTCTTCCTTATCTTCCCATCGACCTCCGCCAACGACGCTGATGACAAAAGACGGCAAAGGACGGCCGCCAGCTATCGGCTCTTTCACCTCAGCGTCAGATTCGGTTCGGGGGGGAGGAAGGTTTGAGCGGAAGGTAGGGAGGAGAGAACCCCCCCCCATCCCATTACCAGGCCTCACACTCCCTGGCAGTGGAATGACTCACATCATCAAAGGTCAAGTGTGAGATGGCTACTGTACAAGAGCACACAACACACACACACACACACACACACACACAGGTTGAAAGTACATCTGGAGGCACTTTAAAAAGTCAAAGTATGACACCAGAGGAAGCACTCGGATGGCAATTCTCCGGCACTCCTTTTGGAGCGGGCTGGAGTCACCTCCCTGCCTCGCGTCTTCACCTTCGCTCCGTTTCACCCAGTTGGGAGAAAACTCACGGTGGCGGGAGAAGGAGAGAGAGCCCGAGAGGGAGGGAGAGGGGGCGAGAGAGTGGTGGAGACGGATGGAGGGCCAGGGAGAGAGAGAGAGAGAGAGAGAGAGAGAGAGAGAGAGAGAGGGTCAGCGATCGATTGAGACCGAGGGAGGGAATATTACAATAACCCAAATGATGCCAGACGATATTCAGCCTCAAGCCAGACTATATATCGGACGTCACAATATCGATATTCTAACTTATTATCAACTTAAATGATCTCCCAGCCCCCCTCCCAAAAAAAATGACGGAAAATATTGAAAATTTTTGCAGAAATGGACGCAAGCGAATGCATAGGACGATGTTTCAGCGTCCTAACATTTTAGCGTCTTAGCATTTTAGCGTTTCATCATTTTAGCATCTTAGCATTTAGCATCTTGCGATTTCAGCGTTTTTTGGCATTTTAGCGTCTTGACATTTTAGCGTTTTAGCATTTTAGCGTCTTCACATTTTAGTGTTTCGGCATTTTAGCAATTCGGCATTTTAGCGTCTTAGCCTTTTAGCGTCTCGGCATTTTCGCATTGACATTTTGGCATTTTAGTATTTTGGCAATTCGGCATTTTAGCGTCTTAGCCGTTAGCATCTTGGCATTTTAGCATTTTTGCGTCTTGGCATATTAGTGTTTTTACATTTTAGCGTCTTTACATTTTAGCGTTTCGGCATTTTATCAAGTCGGCATTTTAGCATTTCAGCATTTTAGCGTCTTAGCCTTTTAGCGTCTCGGCATTTTCGCATTGACATTTTGGCATTTTAGTATTTTGGCAATTCGGCATTTTAGCGTCTTACTCGTTAGCGTCTTGGCATTTTTGCGTCTGGGCATATTAGTGTTTTTGCATTTTAGGGTTTTGGCATTTTAGCGTCTTGGCATTTTAGCGTTTTGGCATTTTCACACTTAGGATATTTTTCAGTAATTATCTTTCTTGATCTAGAGCAGCCGTCAACATGTGACAACCCTAAACGATGGAGGAATATTAATAAATCAAGGCGGCGTGGCGGGGAAAAAACTAAATGTTCCTTTTCATCTCTAAGAGACTGTCTTTCGAGAGGTTCACAGCTTTGATGTCTGCTGCAAGCACCCATGCACATGTCTGCAGAGCCTGTGTCATAAATACATGCATTGATGAAGGAATACATTTCATAACTAGAGACACCATCATACTAAGGCCTACTGTACCTTGTAACCTATCCCTGTTTTTTACTGTGTCTTTGATGGTTTTGCTTTCATCTCATATATTTTTATTTCATAACTAAAAACATTATTGTACCAGGGTGTACCTCACAACCTACCCCATTTCTTTATGACATCTATATTTTTGTCATAACTATAAACATTATTATACCGTCGTAACTTGAAACTTTTTTTATTTTTTGATTCTTTTTAGATTTTTTTCAGAACTAAAAACAGTTTTATACTGTGATCTACCTTATAAGCTAATCAATATTTGATTCTATTTGATAAGAAGAGTATTGCATTACTTAAAACAGTACTTCTCTATTGTTAACCTCGTAACCTACCCCATTCTAAATTCTATTTTATATCAGTTTTTAAATTTCAAAACTGAAAACTTTATTACACTACGTTCTACCTCATAACCTACACCATTTTTTATATCTTTTTTTGATAAACTTTATTATACTATAGTCTCCCACGTTACCTAAGCCATTTTAGTATGATATATATATATATGTGACCCACCGCAGCAAAACCCACTATCACATTTCTAATCGCCAGGAGCCGCCAAATAAGTTGAAAAAACATTTTGAGAAGGAAAATTTCATTTTTACAGATTCATTTTACAGATTCATCGGTGAGGATCCTCAAGTCCTTCTACTCTGGAGCAGTGGAGAGCATCCTGACAGGCAACATCACTGCCTGGTTTGGGAACTGTACTGCCCAGGACAGGCGGGCCCTGCAGAGGGTGGTGCGTTCAGCTGAACGTACCACTGGAACTACCCTCCCCCCCTTGCAGGAGTTATACACCAGGAGGTGTAGTAGCAGAGCCCGTAGGATCATGAAGGATCCTCATCACCCCAACAACGGACTGTTTCAGCTGCTGCGGTCAGGCAAGCGCCTCCGCAGTCACGCAGCGAGAACAGAGAGACTGAGACGGAGTTTCTTCCCTCAAGCCATCAGAACTGTCAATGCTGACCTCACCAGGGGTCCTAACTGAGCCATGCACTAGGCTCCACTACCTACTGTACTGTATGTAGCATACTGTACCGCATACTGTATCACTGTTCAGGGTTGTTCGTGATGCCGTATTGCTGCGCCGTACTGTTGTATACTGTGCTGTATTATCCCAAACACTACCTCACACTATTCACATTCACATGCCACTTTAATTCACATGCCACTTTAAATGCACATATCTGTATATACATAGGCATATTCCTTCAATCTATTCCATTTTATTTCAATTTATTTTTTATTGTATTTTATTCTATATATTTTTTATCTTATTCTATAAGTATTCCACTTACTGTATTACGTTTTAGGAGTCAGTTAGTCGGTCTATTAGAAAGGAATTTTCTACTTTTTATTTTATTTTATTTTTGTACTTTTTCCTAGGACTTATTGTGTGCTATCACCGGGTGCGTTGCATTACATTTCACTGCATATATGTATGGAAGTATGTATATGTATGTGACAAATAAAAATCTTGAATCTTGAATCTTGAATCATGTTCCTTTGTGGGTTTTTTTTTAATCTCTCAATGTATTTTCAAAACCGAGTTTGATTTATAAATAGTAGAAAAATGTTAAACCGTGGAGTTAAATCCTCTAGTAAGATTACATGGGGAAACACAGCTCACTTACCGAGAGGCTGAATAACGGCGATCGATCCTTTCCTTTAAACCCACCATCCAGGTGAAGATCATTCCTCCATATTCCACGTGTTGTGAAGTCCCAATGTGAAACCGTTCGATAGAATTCAACCTTTAAATTGTACTACTTTCACACACACACACGGAGACATAATTGTGTATTGTAAGTAATTCTGACGTCACTTCCGTAAACAAGACGAGGATCCTTCAGTTTCACTTGTCCGTGGAAACTTTCATCTCCGTGTTGTTATGGATTACGAGAAGCGGGTGGCGGAAGCTCTAAATCAAATCGCGGACCTTAATCTGAGCAGTGCGACCGGTGCAAGTCAGTGTAAGCAGCGCGTACTGGACTTCAATTTCCGCGATGATGGTCAGTTCTTGACAGCGATGCTGAATCTGATACCGGCGTTATCCCGGCGTTATATAAAGTTCAAGTTCAAGAGATTATTTGTCACATACATTCAAACAGCGGATTTCAACCTGAATGTGACAATGAAACGGAATATTTCCAAGAACCACCGGAGGAGACCGACGATACGCCGTTGTTGTTACAACGGAAGAAGTTGATGATGTGATAATGTCCATTGAGGTTGGTGATGCAGATTATGAGCAATCTAGCAATGGCAAGATTCTCAAGTTTATCTGCAAATGCAGCCAGAGGTGAAAATAAAATGAAAAGAGACCTCAAACAGGCTCTCAAAGCGTAGCTGAGGTAGGGTTGGGGTTAGCCCACATAAAAACTCCAAGAACTTTGAAAATATTTGGCATACGCACATTTATATATTAAATGACACACCGAGGCTGATATACAGAGACTCACATTATTGATAGATTCTACATTTTGTTGGGTTGTCCGCACTTTTAAACTCCTGAATAATTCCACTTTTATAAAGCATGTATATTCTTACTTTTAAATTAAAGCCTTTTTAAAAACAAAAGATGCTGTGTGTCGATTACGCTGTTCAACATTCCCTCAAAACACAAGAACAATGCCGAGACTGCCCCATTCAGCAGGGTGTCAAGTGGCCATGTGACAAGTAGCCATGTCAAGTGTGGGGGGGAAACTTTGAGGGTGATTATCTCAGAAACACAGTTTGCCAAAGCCTTGTCATTAACAAGTCATAGCTTTAAAAATATTTGCTTGATTTGCACAAGTGACACCTTGTTTTGAAGCTCTGATTCTTCACTTTCAAATGATGTGGAAAAAATACACACATATATACTGTCTATATACACTCACCCACCGGCCACTTTATTAGGTACACCTTGCTAGTACCGGGTTGGACCCCCTTTTGCCTTCAGAACTGCCTTTATTCTTCGTGACATAGATTCAACAAGGTGTTGGAAACATTCCTCAGAGATTTTGGTCCATATTGACATGATAGCATCATGCAGTTGCTGCAGATTTGTCGGCTGCATTGGATTGAGATCTGGTGACTGTGGAGGCCATTGGAGTACAGTGAACTCATTGTCATGTTCAAGAAACCAGTTTGAGAAGATTTGAGCTTCGTGACAAGGTGCATTATCCTGCTGGAAGTAGCCATCAGAAATTGGGTACACTGTAGTCATAAAGGGATGGACATGGTCAGCAACAATACTCAGGTATCCTGTGGCATTTAAACAATGCTCAATTGGTACTAAGGGGCCCAAAGTGTGCCAAGAAAATATCCCCCACACCATTACACCACCACCACTAGCCTGAACCCTTGATACAAGGCAGGATGGATCCAATGCTTTCATGTTGTTTATGCAAAATTCTGACCTTACCATCTGAATGTCGCAGCTGAAATTGAGACTCATCAGACCACCAGGCAACGTTTTTCCAATCTTTTCAATCCATTGTCCATTTTTGGTGAGCCTGTGCGAATTGTAGCCTCAGCTTCCTGTTCTTAGCTGACAGGAGTGGCACCCGATGTGGTCTTCTGCTGCTGTAGCCCATCTGCTTCAAGGTTCGACTTGTTGTGCGTTCATAGATTGTATTCTGCATGCCTTGGTTGTAACGAGTGGTTATTTGAGTTACTGGTGCCTTTCTATCGTCTCAAACCAGTCTGCCCATTCTCTTCTGACCTCTGACATCAACAAGGCATTTTCGTCCACACAACTGCCGCTCACTGGATATTTTCTCTTTTTCGAACCAGTCTCTGTAAACCCCAGAGACGGTTGTGCGAGAAAATCTCAGGGGGTCAGCAGTTTCTGAAATACTCAGACCAGCCCGTCTGGCACCAACAACCATGCCACGTTTAAAGTCACTTAAATCCCCTTTCTTCCCCATTCTGATGCTCGGTTTGAACTTCAGCAAGTCATCCTCACCATGTCTACATGCCTAAATACAATGAGTTGCTGCCACGTGATTGGCTAATTAGCTATTTTTGTTAACAAGCAATTGAACAGGTGTACCTAATAAAGTGGCCGGTGAGTGTATGTGTGTATATATATATATATAAATATATATATATATATTTATTTTTTTATTTTTTTCATAAGCAAAAAACATATTATACTCTGGTCTATCTCGTAACGTAACCCATTTTTGATTATATTGAATTATTTTCTTTCATAACTAAAGACATTACGCTATAGTCTACCGGGTAACCGACCCCATTTTAAATTGTGATTTATGTATTCATGTTTTTATTCCAATCAATTATTGTGCTTGGTTTATTTATTTTTTTGTTAGGTTCCTACATGCTTTGCTGGCTTGTGACTCTTTTGTGTCCACGTGTGTCCGCATATGCATGTGTCATAAACACAGGAATTCATGAATGAATAAATATCCGCGCCCATGCACTTTCATTTGTCCTCCTATAAATCCCTGAATGAGCTGCTGTGCCGTCCTCAGGACAGCTTGTTTTGTGTTGGGGTTTTTTTTCGGGGCGTCACTGAGTGTCCTGACATAAAAATAGCCGTCCATCTACGGCCTTTTTTTTCCGAAAGTGAGCGTGGGAGTCAAAATGCCCCGTAATCTATTAGACTAAATTATTTAGTGAGTACATCCCCCTCCGTACAAGGCTTTTGGGGGAAGAGGAGAGTGAATTCTTGAAGTTAAAACACTTTGCGAGAATACCCCCGCCCACACACACACACCCACGCAAACACACACACACACACACACAAAGACGCACGCATGCACGCACTCACACACACACACACACACACACACACACACACACACACACACACACACACACACACACACACACACACACACACACACAGACACACACACACACACACACACACACACACACACACACACACACACACACACACACACACACAGACAGACACACACACGCACACGCAATTCTGTTGTTTTGGTTTTTGAAACCACTTTGAAAAACTGTCATATCCATACTTTGTTGGAAAGTTATGCGTCCATTTCCTTCTTTGATGAAATACCACCATTGGCACAAATTAATTGAAATCTTTGATTTCTGTATTTGTTTTGGAAAATATACTGTATTCTGTAATGCACATTTGATAACCTGAAAAGCTGGTACAGTCATGAATCACAGAGTCTAAGTTAAACAAAATACTGGACTCAAATTAAAGTAATTGCAATATAATTGCAATGAGCCCATCTGAAAATTTGAGCTATTGCGATGCATGGCTAAAATTTTATTGTTTAATGTTTTGATGTTAACACATACTGTCGCTATCTACCTACTCACCTAACAACCTATCTATCTATCTATTTTCATACCTACCTACCAACCTACAGTACCTACTCACCTAACTACCTACCTATACTTACCTCTACAGTACCTACCTACAGTACATACCTATTTACTTAAACTGACCGACCAATCCACCTACGTACATATAATTAGATGCATACAATACCTACCTACCTACATATCTGTCTACCTACCTATATTTACCGACCAACCCACCTACCTAACTACATACAAACCATCTAAACTACAGACCAAATCGAGCGACCTGCCTCCCAACCAAACCTATACCTGCCTGCATACCTACCTACCTACCTAAATACCCACCCATCTACCAACCAACCAAATCTACCCACCTACCTACCAACCTGCCCAAAGACCTACCGACCCACTCTATCTACAAACCTATCTACTTTTCCACCTACAGCTCAAATCTACCTACCTACCAAACAAACCTACATAACTACCAACCCACCCACCCAGGCACCTATTACCTAGCTACCCACCTATCTCAAGCCTCATTACTCGTATTGAAATGTGAGCTGTGCTAAATTGACGTCAACTTTTCCTGTTTTTTGGTGAGGGATGGCATTCCCAAAATTTGCTCGATGACTAATAAAGGCCAGGTTGCTGTCTCTTCGTTGCTCTTTGTCTCGATTTTCCCCTTGTCCTTTATTGTTAAGATTTTCAATTTTAACTACTTGGAAAAATATGTGCAAGCCACTTAACCCCTGCCCACCTGCCTGATCTATCTCGGGTGAGTTTCTTTTCGAGACGAGACATGACCTCAACTGGGTTATCTTTGGTCTTTGGCGAGCGAGGTTTACCGCTGAAACACAACACGGGACAAAGGGAAAACACAGCGAAAGCATCTGGATCTGCAGTTTCACCACCGACGGCACACCGCCATGGAAGCAAAAGGGAAAGGATAAAGAAAAGCAACCAAAACAAAGGTAACTGAAGGATGTATGGAAGGGGAGGGAGGGAAAAACACAAAAAAGCTCCCGCATTACAAGCGCTTCAGCTGCGTTTCACTTGGTTTCAAAAGGGCTGTTACAGAGGCAACGGCATGGCAACAGCCCACGCAGGCAGACACTTCCACTGCTTTGTATGAGTCTTGCAGAGAATGCAGCCGCACTCACACACTGTATACATACACGCACACACTGAAAACCAAAAAACACGTACTGTACAAATCAGCGCTTTTAAAATAATCAATGCAAATTCAATCCGTTTCCGCAACACTTGCGAGAGTTTGGAGAGACAGACAGACAGATAGACAGACAGACAGACAGACAGACAGACAGACAGACAGACAGACAGAAAGACAGACAGACAGACAGACGGATAGAAAAATTGTCGAAAACTGGCTACATACAATAACCCAAAAAATTTGGCAATATACAACAAACCTAAAATGACTGTATTTTTGCAAAAAAATTGCCATTTTGAAAAATGGAGCCTATGGTTAACGTCTAAAATGGTTCATGCTTTACATTAAAAAAAAAACATACAAAAATACTTTCATATGCAGAATGTGTATTTTTATAGGAAGTGAAAAAAAGTAGAAATAAAAATTAATAAATATAAATATAATATTATGTATGAGACTTAATTGAACTGATGAATGAAAAAATAACAATAAAATAAAATTATAATAATCTAATAAAGTATAAAATAATTTTATATTGGGGGAAAAAAAGATTCTTAAAACTTTTTAAGCATTGCCGCAATTTTACTGCAAAAAAAAAACAAACAACAAAATAAAAAACACATCAGACACAGACCCACACTCACAAAGCTAAACAGACATCTTGCATCGCGCTGTCTATCATGCTGGAATTAGATTTTCTTTCCTCATGATTCGATGAGATCTCCTTCAAGCCCAGCTGCTGGGAAAAACATGCCTCTCCCTCTGTTCTGACTCCATCAGCGGAGCATGGGGCGGGTGGGGGAGCGAAAGGGTGGAGTGGGAGGATGAAAGGGGGAGACATCTCGACCACACCTTCCAGAGGCAAAACCTTGGCCGGAGGAAGTACCGGTTAGTATCGCACGAGACGTTTCGGTCCGTCCGTCCGTCCGTCCGTCCGATTTAATGTATTTTAGGTGCAGATCTGTTTGGACGGACATATTATATCCATTATATCAACTAAAAGCCAGCTAAAAGCCACCCACTACATCTTGAAAAGAAGTGTATGTCGGCCGTATCTTTGTCTGTTCTGAATTTACTGACTTGTGTTATCTGTCTCTCAGCGCGCCGGCTCTAAACAACAACCAAAAAAACGGCGCAGGGGGTTGACTTCAGATGGGCTAATAGCGTTTAATCCTCAGACCATTCAGGCTAAATTACCATCCGCTTCAGACCAGCCGGAGCCCATCACAGCCGGGGGAAATTAGCTGCAATGAAGTGACAGTTTAGTCACTGACTGGCTCTGTGGTTGTAGTCTAAGGCGACGAAATGCTCGAACTATAGCCGAGCCCGCCTGATTGTGAATCAATCAATCAATCAATACATTTTTATCCAAAGCGTAGAATCACCAGCCGGCGTGGCCCCGATACACTTCACAACCGAAAGAACGCGCAGGAGAAAACATACAGCAAGCAAACAATATCAATGAGATGCCTGCAAAATGTAATCTAAATAAAACAACCACATTAAAAACATGAAACAGCTACCGCTAAACCGACCTATGTAGCTAAACAGCAGAAGGATGGGGTAGATGAGTAGGGCTAAACATTACCTTGTATATTTATTTAGTGGCTACTCACTAAATTAATACATTGAGAGAAAATATTGATATGAAATTATTCTATATGGTATGTCTAGTATGTCTAAGAGCTCCGACTAAGAAAAACAGTCACACAAAAGCGTACCTATCACTGCAACAACATAGCCAACTCTTCGCCCTGTAAAAAATACAAAGAAACTAACACAACCTTTTTACCATTGTTGATGTCACATCGGACATATGCAAATTAAAGCCTTCCATTGCTTCTATGTAGCATCTCCATATCTTAAGCTAGTGTTGGTATACAGTAAACATGAAGCCGGCGTGAAATCAGGTCTGCGAATACAGGCAGGCAAAAGCACTTGCCTCTCTCAACGGTCATTATTAACCGGCAGCGGTCATTAATCAGAAATGACTGACCGACGATTGTCACTGTAGACCCATCAGAATCGAGTATTCCAGAGCCGTGTTATAATGTTTTGAAATGCCTACTGAAATTTCATCATACATCCCTTAATGAGTAGTTTTAGTCGGACTACTACTCAGACTACAAGTGGTTTTACTCAAGAGTTTAGACCCAAATAATTATATGAATTGTTCATTTTTTCTCATAGTTTCATATTTCATATTCAGCGAAAGAAATTCTTACAGCGGGGCCTATTTTCAGCATTATTTTTTCAGAATTAAACTCGAATAACACCTGCACGCTTCTCCCTGCACTATTATCTTAAGTGCGTACAGTGTTTTTAAAGTATGCCCTAAAAAAAGGCTTTTTTCTGCCTCATAATATCTCCTGGACTCACAATGAAACGTTTTTTGGGTTCCATCTGACTGTTTCAACCGGGTCGATGGACAGCTCCACTTCTTTAAATGTAAATGGAGACTGTGAAAAGTACAGTAAACCGTTCCATTTCCTGCAAAACGGACGGTTTCCTCGATTCCTCGAGGCGATTGGAAGCCTTGAGTTTGAAATTCCAAGAAATTCCTCTCTCAACAAATTTTTAAAACTGAGCTGATTTCTAAATATTAAATAATTATTTAAAAGTCGAGGCTACATGCTACCTACATGTTGTACACGGTGACCTCACGGTTCCCTTGAATGCAAACGTGCAGATCAAGATCACCCTTTCCTATTCCCAGTGACGTCAAGTCAGGGAGTGAAACCGTTTTGATAAAATAAGGTTATAAAGTGTTTCGAATCGTGAATGACTACTTCGGGGTCTTCTTGGCGAGGTCCTCCTACAATTGGCTGGGAGGACCTCGCCAATTACATTCTGGGAATTGCTGTCCCCTGGAGTTTTCTTGAGCGCGATCTGAAAACTATCATTGTTATAAAACAATTAAGGCAGGAAATGGGAATGTTTGTAAGTTACAGAATAATAGAGGAGAGATGCTCCTACAGTGAGCATGAACGTAAAATGAAAAAAAAAAATTAAAGGATTTAATTGAATTATGCATTTTCCAATATTTTACTAAATGAATGATTCAAATATTATTTCAGTAAAACATATTCAACATTATCGTATTGAAGGAGTTCAGCACTATCCAAATGTAACCATCTAAAGCACTAATTGTGTTTCTAAATGGGTATTTTGTTCTGCAATAGTCTGGAAATGTTTCTAAACCTTTAAAGCCTGATTTCTCTGAACATCTGTTTTCAAAACCTTCATCTTGAATAAGTCAAAGCTCCCTAAATGTTTGCTTGTTTGCCACAAATGATATCTTGCTCTGATTCTACGCCTCCATATTATGTGAAAAGACGACAAAAGGTCCAATTTTCGAAATGTGACCCTAAAGTGAAGTAAAGTGGTAAAGTAGGAAAGTGGTGGGTCACATTTACACAAATCTGTCCCCCTCTGTCAAACATTACATAACTCAAAGAAAATTCATTAAAAGGAGAGAACATTTCCTTGTCTTTTCGCCATCGACTTCACAAAAGACGGATGATTTCACTTCCTGGAAATGATGCCACTTTGGGAACGGTCCATTATCTCTGAAGGGATGTTTTCATTAAAAGTAACAGGGTTGACAACAACTTGTGAACCTGGCCAATTTTATCGATTTTTTTTTTTTACATTTTACATATATTAAGGATAAAACCCATTCATGAGTAATGGAACGACAATAAAGGCTTTATACGACTTTAAGTCTTTGATAGTTGGACTTTTTTGGCCACAATAGCGAGTAAAAGAAGAAAAATGAGGGACCGGCCATTTTTACATTTATTTTTTGCAGGATGCACACAGAAAAGTGTTTAAAACTCTTTAAAAACAAAATAAAAAAAACAATTAATGTTTTTTGTCTGAGATATATCATGGAAACTAAATTTTAAAATGTTTTATTTTTACTTTTCATTGTTTCAGATTCACGGCGCAGATTTGTTCAAGCTCGCACTCGTCCCCCGTGCTCGCGGGACCGCAACCAGCATGTGAGTGAAGTTTTGGTGTGCCGCAGCAAGATTTTCTGTGGACCCATCTGGCAACCCCTATAGAGCATTTCTGAGCGTGCGACTGATCGGCGGGAAACTGAGCTGGAACACTTCCTGATTCGGGCGGCGGGGAGGAATCGTTATCCTTTCACCGGGCTGGCAAGCGGCCTGCTATGTACTGTACATCTCCAGGATATGTAAGGCACATAATCAATATTCATAATGTACATTACATATAATACAACAAAGTGCAAAATATTTTATAGTGTAGTCAGAGGGACTTAAAAACAGGCTGTGAGAGAGTAAGATGGACAAAAAGGGTTTTTGATAAGTCAGCGAGAGGGGGAGAGAGAGAGAGAGAGAGAGAGAGAGAGAGAGAGAGAGCATGACTGTGAAACAAACAAAACAATCAAGATAGGGGAAGATGGAGGCTCCATCATGGGTGGTGGGGGTTAAGGTCGGGGTTGCCAATCATCACAATCCCTAATCACTGAAAAATCACAGTGGGAGCCAACTCGCCCGCTTCCAAAACAAAGTTGGGATCCCGGGGCGAGCGGAGCACGGCCATGACCCGGTGACCAACTGGAGGCCACAAACACACACCCACCCAGCCACCCACACCGACCCACCCACACCGACCCACCGACCCACCCACACCGACCCACCCACACACACACACACACACACACACACACACACACACACACACACACACACACACACACACACACACACACACACACACACACACACACACACACACACACATTAGTATCACTGTGTTTACAAAGGAACCACATTTTCCGGGAATTTTTCTTGTGACGGAACGTCTGACTCTTTTCAACCATTTCTGCATTTCTCATCTACCGACCGTCTCTGCAGTTCAAGCTTAAGACACGCTTCCCCCGTGAAAATTGTTCATAGTCTGTAGAGCAGCCATTTGTGACCCTTTCCCGTCCGTCAATAATTTCGCCAACACACCAAGAAGCATCAAAGTTGCATCAAATTCGGTATTACATACGATGAAATTTTTTTCTATGACACTCCCTGCTGCTAAATCAAGCGCACGCCACGATGCATTCGCAATCGCTCACTGCCATGTTTTTCTTGACAAGTAAGTTGTACCAACCCAAAGTTCAAAAGTTGAAAACCTACTTGGCATAAGTTACCCTGTGATTAGTTGAATGGGGCTGGCATGCCCACCCACTGATAAATCTAACGTTTTTTCATAGCCGCTGTGCCTCTTTGCGACTGAGTGCCTGCAGCCTTTTCGACAATGAGCGTTTAGCCAGTTGAGCCATTTGTCATTATTTTCCTTATGGAGAAGGAAATTCCTCCATCTCAGAGCTTTCATTTGAGAGGGGTTAGGGTTATGTTCCCGTTCTGCAGGCAAACCTACAAAACCGAAGGATCCTGCCTCGCCGCGTTTTGGATTCCCTTCACCAGTTTCCACAGGGTCACCGGATGGATCTGCTTCTTTGAAATGTAAATATATGCTGTGCAAAATAAAATAAACCACGAGAATTCCTCCAAAACAATGTCAGAGAAAGGCCGCGGGTCTCAACCGCAGACTGTAGGAACAAAAATTGGACAGTTTCTGAGGAGCCGATTATAAGCCTCGGGTTTGGACTTACGCTCCCCGCAATCTTAGCGGGAAGCGGAGCCAGGGCTTTCCAATTTGGGCGGCGGGGACTTGTCTTGGTGTGCTGAGGTGTGGGCGAGCGAAACCTCCAGACAGTCACCGAAAGGAAGAACCGATGCAAACGAGAGACATGTCAATCAAAGCAACTATGCCCCCAAATATGCCCGTCTTAAGGCCGTTAACCACCTTACCGAATAATAACCTTCGAAATAACAACCGAGGCACAAATTACAAGAAGTAAACTTAGATAGCAAGACTCTATAGTCTTGTAGAAAAATATTTACTTTGTATTTGTAGTCAGAAGTTTCTTCCTTTTCCATTGACTTCCATTCAGTCTGCAGTTTTCTGGATCCAGCATGTAGTGGACATCTGCTTAACTGCAGGTTAAAACACTTTCCCATTGACACTTTACCTTCATGGTTAGATTATGAAGAATGATAATAGATTGGTCTTGGTCACTCCCTCTCTCTCAGTCTGTGTCACAATTTGCATTCGGGTGGTGGTGTTTTCCATCCCAGACATTATTAAAACAATCAGTCTTGTATGTAATAACTTGGAAGGGCTCATAACTCTAGAGATCGCTTTAGTATTGATATGCGGCGTAATTTGACATTACACCAACATCAACATTTTTGGTTAGGTTGTGGGTCTATAAGCCTTCAAAACAATGCTACGCCACATTTTTATATCCTACATGGCTACAACTCAAAATGAACACAAATATATAGGTTTTTGATCCAATAACTAACAATCTATCTATCGATCTATCTATCTATCTATCCATCTATCTAGATATCTATCTATCTGTCTATGGGATATATTAACATCGTGACACAGCTTCACGCCACAGTAGCACAACTGCTGTATTCAAATTTAAATTGAATGGGAATGTGTCCGTTGTCCCCTTTGCCTCCTTTACACTGTGGGAAGGACAGCACGGGTCGTTCGTTCCGAACCCCCGGAGGAACGGTTCCGGCTCAGAGGCCTCTCTCTGAGGTATCCAAGGTAACCCGTTGAACCCTGCAAGATGCTTCAGTGAGCCAGACGAGGGAACAAAACAAGGAGCTACGTTCAAGCGGTGCACTCCCTGAACCAGCATAACTACATCTCCCGCTGGTGGCTATGGGCTTTCTCTGAATTCTTTGAAATCAATGGGAATTTGTGGACACAGCGCAGGACAAACCAAGCCACTTATGGCAGAACGAGATATGTTGTTATAGCATATCAATTAACATCATTTTTCGAGATTATATATATATATAGATACATGTATATATACACATATATACATTTTTTTTTTCACTGTTGGTAAACACATGTAAATGTTTCGGATGATTAACGGCCATTGGAGCCATTCATTCAGCCGCCGCAAATAGGCAAAGAAAATGCTTTTTTTTGTATCAATGAACAGTTTAATGTTGCCAAGCAACAGCTGCTTCTGGTGCATCCGCTGATTTCAGGGATAAGAAATCTCTTTCATTCCAGCGACGGAATCGGCGACTGCCAGCAGAGCAATAACTCCATGAAGCGCGTCTTGGTGAAGTCAAGACAGAGAGAAGTCCTCAAAGTGGAGGAAAAATACATAATATCACAATGCAACGTATGGTGGCCACGCGAGCCCCCTGAATTATTTATCCAGGAGCGCTGAATCCATTTAGTCTACCCCATTTCACTCAAGACTAACTCGCCGGCTTTCACTCTTGCATCAAAGATGTTATTCCACGCATTATAAACGTTGTCAACCTTTTAAGCTTTTACAGGACCCAAATTTAGCTTTGAATGCCGATGACTTGTGATTATTATCTAGCTATGGTTTGATGGGGTTTTGCTAGGTTTTGGAAGCCTGCATCGATCACGCTGCAGCTGAACTCTCTTTGTAATATTAATGTCGGCTAAAATTATCCACAACTCTTTAGCCTACTTTTGTTCTTTTTTTCCCTAAAGGAATCCCCACGTTAAAACCCTCAAATACTGGGATTATTTACCGCTATAGATAGATAGATAGATAGATAGACAGATAGATAGATAGATAGATAGATAGATAGATAGACAGATAGACAGATAGACAGATAGATAGATAGACAGATAGACAGATAGATAGATAGATAGATAGATAGATAGATAGATAGACAGATAGACAGATATGTTGTGTATTTGATGGAGACATTCAAGGGCATTTCTTTTTTTTTGGAGAGTTTGCAGAGACTTCTTTCAAAGACGACTCATTTTCTTTGCGGGTTCCTCTCCTCCTGCAGCCCTGATAACATGAATCATCTGCAGCGTCAGCCGTTCCTCAGCTGCAGACTTTCTTTTTGAAAATACGGCCACTCCAGGTACTCAAGACAGCCTTCCCGTCGTTTGGCTTAAGGGATTTGACAGAGAGGGCGATCATGACTGTGTGAGACACAGGGATTGTTTGGATGGATAAAGGGGGGAGGTAAAAATAAAGAAGGAGAGCGAGAGAGAGACAGAGAGGAAGAGGATCTCCGAGAAGGACTCTGAGATAGAGCGAGAGAGAGGCTGTCACACGCACACACAATGTAAGTCAATGGAAAAATAAAAACTCCAACTCACCATGTCAATGGAGGACACAGGTCCGATGCTGTTGACATAGATGCCCACGTCGATGACCGTTGGTTTTACTGCGTGGGAAAAGAAAGAACAGGAAGAGAGAGAATGAATAAGAGTAATTCAGGAGGGAGCAGCTACAGCGGCTGACGCTTAAGTGTGGTGCGTCTACTTTATTTGTCACAGAGACGCCGTTTCCCTTATTGTTTTTTTTTTTATGATTGTCGAGGCAATTCGATCCGACAGCCGTGGGCGTAAAGGCCTGAGATCAAATCAACGTTTGCAGGGTTCAAAAGTGATTTTTCATTCTCCACCGTACCCTGTTGTGCCGGGGGGGAAGCTGCACATACACATGTTTCACAGCACCTTCCCCCCATGCAGTGTTTGCAAATAACTACTGTTGCAAGGCAATGAAACACAAATCCAATGAGTGGAGTTTGGACTAAACCAGTCCCTGTTGGTTTGTTTTTTGAGATGGAAGTATCAGTGAGCTCACCCTAACCCTTTAACTCCACCTAACCCTAGACCTAACGCTCGCCGTGACCATACGTAATTGGACAGTTTGTATTGTTCTCCACTCCAACAAAGCTTATTTTATTGACCAAACCAAAACAACCAGTGAAGAAGTCATTTTAGGACGGGCAGTTGAGTGGAGTCGATAGGTCTCAAAACAGCGGAAAAAACAGTCTGTCTCTTGTCCTGTTGTGTAAAGACCATTTCGACAGCGAACAGAAATTAAGAGTGAAATTGTGAGTCGTGAACTCGGTGTAAGACAGATCTAAGAAGTAATTTGGCAAAGACACAGACCATAAAAGTGCAAAGTGCTTTTCAACAATGGAGTCTGTGTGTACATGCTCATCAGAACAGTGGGGCATGGTTTCAGTGAAGTTCCTCAACAAACGTCTCATCAAAATTTCATACTAGACATTGTCTGCACTGTTTCCCGTTTTGTTTAAACAGGATTCTGTTTGCTGTTAGCACCTTATTGAAGTAGTTTTCATTTCATTATCAGAGCAAACAGAACATGTTTAAACATGGACAAATCGAATCCAAGCATCTATCTATCCATCTATCTATCTATCTATCATCTCTCCAATTTAACCCCATGGAGGATAAATCGATAAAGGATCTATATTTTAATATATTAATATAAATTTCTTTATGTCTATTCTTCATCCACCAACTCACCCATTTATTCATGGTAAGACCACAAGGGGGCAAACCAGCAACCAGCCTTCAGTTTCCTCATTTTCTCTCGTAAACACAAGGGCAGGGTTGACAGTTTAGCATTTTTCTTGAATGCATAATCAGTCAAACCTGCATTTAATGTGACGTTGTCCCAGCCTCTTATTAAATTGGATCGGACTGGTTTCTCTTCAGAGACAGAGAGCCGGGGAGGACAGAAAGCCCGTGTGGGGTGGTTAAAGCAGCCACACCTGTTTTGGGCCTAGGTTATTGGGCCTGTGATCAGGGTGGCTGTACGGCTGTTGCACGTTAGATCAATCAACAAGCAACAGGTAAAACCCCCATCCCTCCCCACACACAGGTCATGTCATGACGAGAAGCCCTCGTCATGACATGCATCTGCTCCGGGCTTGTTCCACCATTCTCTACAATAAAGCTGGTGTGTTTTCAACCCCATTGCATGCCACCATTTGTCATTCGTGTGAATGTTAAGTAATGTTAAATAAAGCAACCCTGATTTTCTTACCATTTAATAAAATGAGTGTTATAATCAGTGGGTATAAAGCCACAATTTAGCAGCAAATCGTCAAATCTTAAATCCTGCCCCATCAATTTAAATCTTGCCTATGGATGCCTCCTTCGACCAACCAAGCCTCCGAACTATAGTAATTGACTTCTGCAAAACGCTACTCAGCCTTCACTCAGTTATACAAAAAACTGTATTTCTCCCACTTTGATTGCTCCCCTCCGCAGCACTCTCTCAGAGCGAGGCCCTCTTATCTCTCCTCATGAAGGGTTCCCATGATTTGACAAGGTAATTTGTCTTCAGTTCTACGTAGTCACAGGAGAGATTGACTCTGAAACCGGCGATTGTTTGGTGAACAAATAGTGATATTGGCGAGAGCTTTCCCGGCTCTTTTCTATCACATGTGTTCAGCCCGTGTTCGTCGGCCACGTGTTTTTTACAAAACAATGTGACTCACAAAAGCATGCAATCATGGCAAACACGTTTGCCCTCAGAGCGGCCCTGCTGATAACAATGGCTGTGAAGACCCAAGTCGGCCGACCGTGTATATTTAGCCGGCCATCGCAATGGGTTTGTGGACGAATGGCGACAACCAACTCATTAGAAAAAAAAAAAAAGAAAAGAAAAAAAAAAGAGACCTGAACTATTGTTATAAGCTCCAAGTTTATTCTTTGTCATTTTTCACACTGAAATTCTCCGACACAGAATCTTGAATTGTATTATGTAGAATGCATTAAAAACTCTTTGGCTGTGCGTAAAGCCACAAACAACCAGGATCTCATTTGTATTGGTACAAGTTAGAAAGAAGCAAGACAATTTGCTTGAACGCTGCACATTTAATCACTGTTTGTAATGCTGGCTCAGCCTATGCCACCCCACCAGTATATGTGTTCATCTGTGTACAAGTGTGTGCTATAGCCAAAGGGATTGACCGTGCACTTTCAACGATACAACCCTTTTTTCTGCTGCTGTTCGCCCTGCCGGCAATTGATTCCATTCCAAAACAGATGTCACGCTCCGCCGACTGGACAGTGTGGGACGCTTTTTCCAACCGCTCACCCCTTCATGCACTTTTAGTCATTTCACAATTTTTCCAATGATTGAGCCCTATATGGAGTCAACAAGATATCTACGGGAAACAAAATGGTGCCAATAGGACATGAGGAGCCTGATGAGGGTGGTAGCATTTGTGCGGGTTGTCACTTGACCCTCGGGGAAGCCACCCTGGAGATGAGGTGGCGGGGTCATGGAAACGCTTGTTGTGTGGAGAGCTGCGGGGTTGAACAGTTGGCAGTGGTGGGGAGCTGTGTGTGTGTGTGTCAGGGATTCTGGGAATACTCGATTCTGATTGGTCAATAGCGGCAATCATGGTCAGTTATCTCTGATTTGCCTGTATTCAAGTGCGTCATTCGGGGGTGCCCCGAAGCGGGGGCCGGGGGTGCCAATGCCACCCTGATACAATTGCTGGCCCCCCCACTGGCCCCTCCTCTCTCACTCAATCAAAAGTTTAGAATTGATTTTTCCAGAAGCACTGTATTATACTGTATACTGTCTATTCCACCACTGCCTCTAAAGTCTCAAAAGTCAACTTGACGAGCGAGCGAGCAGTTGTGGGCGCAAAGGGAGGATCCAGTGAGCGCTCGTCTCTCGGGACCGCATTTGTGCACGCGGAGCAGAAATGCTCCCTCGTGAGAATGGTGTTCCACTCAAACAAATAATAACAGTGTGTTTTTATTGTAGAGTCATTTATTTTTGTTTCCTAATTGCCTGAAAGAAAAAAGACACCGTGTGTAATGGGGAGACACTCTCAGTCCCTCTCTTCCCTCTCAAGATTTTCAGTGGGCCCCATCTGCCCACCCCAATGAAAGTCTTCTGGCGGCGCCACTGCCCCCATTGCATGCCGCTGCAAGCATCATGTAGCAGTGAAATCTTATGCCACTACATAGAAACTAAAATTGGGACATGAAGACTCCTATTTTACATTAATAACAGTAAATAGATCACGCGTTCCAGTTATAAAATACTTTCAAATCGAAATTCCATATATATGTAGTGTTTTCACAATGTTAATAGAATACATGTCATACATATATGTTAAATAAATGTACACAAATAAAAATGGCCGAAGGATTCCACAGGAGCTAACTTCAGCAACTGGAACCTGTCTCCAAACCTTTCCCGCGATGACGACACCAGAATCTAGAACACAACCTCTCATTGCCTGCAATATCATATTAGTAGCATAGCACCTGCACTAATACACACACACACACACACACACACACACACACACACACACACACACACACACACACACACACACACACACACACATATCTAGACAGACATACGGATGTGCGGTCTGGTATTCCTCCTGCCTCCTGTCGTCCCCCTTCACTTCACTTGCCTTCGCAGACGTGGAAAAATCAGAAAGCAACCCCGACCGTGAGCATATTAAACGGTGAGTCAGGCTGACATCTGTCTAAATAAAGGGTGGAGGATTCATGTGAGGACGGGAACATCCACAGCGCTTCATCATCGGAGGTGATGGCGGCGAGGATGAAGTCATCGAAGACAATATTCTCCATATTCCCCTAAGCACATACATACAGCACATACATATTGTGAAATTAAATACTTATAATTAATTATAATTACTCTACGCCAGTGTTTGTCGACTAGTTGTGTGGCGAGAGCATTCAAGGTGTGCTGTGAAAATCTGTCAAAAAAAAACATTCAGAATGAATGGAAATTAGCTCTTGTCTTGCAAGATCAAAATTGCAAGGCTGCACCGAATCATCTTATTTATCAGTTTCAGCTGGAACAGCGGCTCCAGCAGAGCAAGCTTCACTCAGAGTGAGGACTACTCCTAGTGATGAGTCACTCGGTAAAAAGGGTTGCTCAATTTTCCGACTTTTCGTGCATTTGGTTCAGTCGGTGTCACGCACGGTGAATGAGGGAAGACTTCCGGTGAACGACGAACAGTAGTCAGAAGAGTCGTTACAGCTCTGAGTTGTGAATTGAATTCTCCAAATAATCATTTAATTCCGTCAAAATGCATTCATTTTGGTGGAAGGCAAAGAGTAAATCTGTCACATTCAATTTGAATTACGCCAAACGCCTTGGTCTTTTTCGCTTTCGAACATTCACTCTTTTGACGGAGTGACTCCTTTCCAAGTGTTGTATCAGCAACTTTTTTTCGGCCATAATAAAAAGCACAGTTACACATGTTAGGTTAACAAGATAGTGGTGTGCCATGGGATTATTTAATTGTAAAAAAGGTTGGGAAACATTGTTCTTCAGCATAATCTGTCTAAGAATAATGTAGTGCTAAAACCACATTACAAATTCAAATTGCTCTCATGAAAAAGGTTATATACGGGGCACCAGTCCCAACAAAGACAACAGTAAATAAACCACATTAGCTATAATTGATCAGTCTCATAAAGATGGGATCTCTCGGTTCGATACATTCAATATTGTATTCACCTCTTAAGGAACACAAACAGATAACTTTGTTCCAATAAATGGGATTTATTTTACCATGCTAACTAATTTAATACATTAAATAATGGTAAAACATAAGAAAAATGAAAAAAATCATAGTTAAATAAATGATAAAGAAAATAAGCAAATCAATACAGGATTTAAAAAGGGTGACACACTTGAACTCTGGGACAATAGTGAGGTAGGAAGTTATGTGATTCTTTCATTAAAATACGAAAACGAGGCGTATGCTATGGGCAGTTAACTTCTCTCAAAAGGGTAAGTTAATTAAATTCAACATCAACCTGAATCATGAAGCAGATTTGGAAGCCTTTCGCCTTACGGATCGTTGAGCAGGCTCTCTCTCTCTCTCGAGCTTACGTGGACAGAGTGGAGTCCGTACGAAGTGGCTGCAGCTCGTCTCATCCGTTGGTGATTTTCAGCCACATCGTGTGGGAGTCAGTGGTCAGCGGTTGGACGGTGCCAAGGAAAGAGTCCCAAGGTTCCCAGGTGGACCGAACTAGTAGCTGGCTTGCTAAGGCCCCGATGCAGCGTGCCCCGGGAGCCGTGATTTCGCTATCACAGAGTGGGTCCAGGCAAACTGATGACTCTCCAACGACTTCCGTGTTGAATGGAAATGGCTTCCGTGTGCTTCTCTTGTTGTGGTTGAGCGTCAAATCAAATTTATCTAATCTTGAGCTATACTAACTTAATCAGTTAGAAGAAAATGTTGCAAAACCGCAAGGTTTGGTGATAGAAAAATAAAAGAAAGAATATAAGGAAACACACAATTCTTCAGCTGGGCAACCGAAGCAGGCTTGTTCTGTCAAAGTTTAAATTATGTGTAAACTTTAGCGAAAACAGACTAGGCGGACCCACCTGAAGACACAGTGGTCGATGGCTTCTTTTCTTTTCAAAATGTCAGAGGAGGCAGAGTTTATGTGCGCCTCCTCTTTTAACTGACGAGGGGTTTGAACCCCCTCCTGTGTGTCCAGGGAAGGCAATTCTGCAGTTATGTCCGTTACAATAAAAAAATCTCTCGGTTCTCAAATTTGAGGTGGTACTGTATATTGGGAATTTCCATTGAGGCAGATATTTTGGTTTGGAAGAAGTTGAGTACGCCCCATGTGGGACCTTGTAGCAGAAAATGCCATTTTTTTGTATTTTCTTTCTATGAGAATACTACCTGTTATTTACTGATAGACAGTGGGGGGTGGGTATGATATAAACAAATGACTCACAAATTCAAATTTGAGATGATTATTTGAGAATGACTTTATTCAACGGAAATCATTCACTGAGGAATGCAAAGGGCCCTAAACTAAACTAACGTGAGGATGAACAATGATTTAAAATCATTTTCTTGTTACTTATTTAGTATCTATTTTATTATATTATATATTAGAATATCTTATGCTATTTTATTTCATTATTTATTAGGGCTCCAGCCCACATCAATATATGTGACCCACCGCGGATTTTAGGTACATTTGTTTTTTTTCCATGGCATTTGAAAGTGAAGAATCAGAGCTTTGAAACAATGTGTCACTTGTGCAAATCAAGCAAATATTTTTAAAGCTATGGCTTGTTAATAACAAGGGTGCGGCAAACTGTGTTTCTGAGATAATCACGCTCAAAGTTCTCCCCACACTTGGTTTCATCCAGCCAGCTCCTAGAATGCAAATGTTTTGGAGGACCAACAAACCACATGGCTATTTGCCACCCTGCTGAATAGGGACTTGACACCCTGCTGAATGGGGCAATCTCTGCATTGTTCTTGTGTTTTGAGGGAATGTTGAACAGAGTCATCGACACACCACATCTTTTGTTTCTAAAAAAGCTTTAATTTAACAGTAAGAATATACATGTTTTTATAAAAGTGGAGTTATTTAGGAGTTTAAAAGTGCGGACAACATAACAAAATGTAGAGTCTTTCAATAATGTGAATATCAGCCTCAGTGTGTCATTAAATATATAAATGTGCGTATGCCAAATATCATCAAAGTTCTTGGAGTTATTACGCGGGCTAACCCCAACCCTACCCCAGCTACACTGAGAGCCTGTTTGGGGCTGCCACTTTTCATTTTCTTTTCGCCCTTGGCTGCATTTGCAGGTAAACTTGAAAATCTTGTCCATTTCTACTTGTTCATAATCTGCATCACCAACCTAACGGAGTTCATCACGTCATCAACTTCTTCCGTTGTAACAATAACAGGCATATCTTCGGTCTTCTCTGGTGGTTCTTGAAAATATTCTGTTTCATCGTCACATTCAGATTGAAATCCGCTGTTATAAATGTTCTCCAAGTCCCAGATAATGGCGATATCCGATTAAGCGTCACTGTCGGAGAACTGACTATCATTGTGGAAAATGAAGTCCAGTACGCACTGCTCGCACTGACTTGGAGTTTTCGCACTGGTCAGATTAAGGTCCGGTATGTGATTTAGATCTTCTGGCGCCCGCTTCCCGTAATCCATAACAACACAGAGATGAAAGTTTTCACAGATAGAGTTCAACCTTTAAATCGTACTACTTTTACACACACCAGGAGTGTAAAAGTAGTACGATTTAAAGGTTGAACTCTATCAAAACAGTTTCACATTGTGACTTCACATCACATGGAATATGGAGGAATGATTTTCACCTGGACGGTCGCTCTAAAGGAAACAATCGATCGGCATTTGCGCTGGTCAGGGTCTCAGTAAGTGAACTGTGTTCCCCCATGTAATCTACAGGGAATATTTTACTTGACGGTTAACATTTATCTACAATTTATAAATCAATTTCGGCTTTGAAAATACGTTGAGAAATAAAAAAAATCAAAAAAAACACAAAGGACACACACAAATCTTGAAAAATCTAATTTTCCTTCCAGAAAGGTTTTTTTTCCAATTTATTTGGAAACTCATGGCAATTTTAGAAATGAGCAACAATTTGGGCTTTGCTGCAATGGGACACATATTTGAAGCAGAAATTAGTTGAGACAAATATTTATGAAGGACGTGCAGTCGACATATCGGAAGTAACAGAATGAATGATCTGGGTTGGCGGAGCAAGGCAGGCCGGGGTGGTGGAGGGGGGGACTTTGTGACATCATCATCAAATCAAATCTGTTATATATGTGCAGGGTGTGGGGCTCTGGGGGTTTCGCACGGGGCAAGGTGCCCTGTGCGCTGTGATCATTGGTGTGTATTGTTTGCAAAGGAGCTGCGCTGGGTCGAGACGAGGGACAGCAGAAACTGATGCTGTGTTCCATGTGAACCCAGAAGATTTGTTTGAACTGATGCTGCTTCTATGGGAACTCGGAAAACTCTAATCTGTGACTATCGCGACTAACCTGGAAGCCCTGCATTGCTGTCAGCAGCTATATCTAGGGGTCCAGCCCCTATTGCTTTTGTTCAGATTTTTATTATTATTTTTCCCCTGGGCATTTTGCCAGCTGAAAATGTATGGTGAACAGCAACTGCCCAATCCACGGACATGAATTAAGTGTCGTTGGATTCGAGGCATTCCAGACATTTTGTCCTCCAAGTTTGATCCACATCTATCTACTGTATATTTGGAGCAGGAGTTAGTGAAAAACTGTTGCCGACGTACTGGAAGTAGCCAAAAGTTGGCAGAGAGGGGCGGGCTGAGGTGGTGGAGAGGAGTGCTTTGTGACATCATCCACTTTGTTATGTTATATGTTATATATGGGTATGGCTCTAGGGGGGCATTCGCATGGAGCGAGGTGCACGGTGTAGACTCCATTGGTGTGTACAGTAGGAGCCACTTGAAGAGGGCAATCCCAGCCGGAGGTCTCGGCAACCAGCTGACATTCAGTATCCAGGCGGCTCCAAACCGGCTGGGGACCCCCCCCCCCCCCCCGGAACACTGAAGAGACGCTGATGTGATGTAAGCTAATGGCGTCTCAGCATGAGTTCCGTGTTGTATTTATTCTGTAACTTTCACTGATTTCACCTAACCAGTCCACTAAAATTTGTTTCTGAATGAATTTGAGGTGAGAAATAATCAATCTAGATGCTGAATCAATAAAATAAATACATCTACAAATTTTTTTTTTTTACATTTTATTCGTCATTTTTTCATTACCGCCGAGTGCACGTGGGCTGGTCCCCACCAAGAGCGATGAGACACGACCGGATGGACTCAGTTCGAGGGACCGTGGACTTACGTCGAGACCAAGCACTTACATCACTGAAGGTCTCTTTTGTGCTGTTTAGTCCAGAACAACGATCATTCCTACAGTGGTTCCTGCAGTGCGGACACAATAAAAGGGATGGTTCCTCCAAAAAAGTCCTTAGAAATATGAAATTGGTTCCTGCGGTCCGAAAATGCATGAGGGAGTCGTGCGATACATTAAGTGTTGCGATTAAATTTATTGCGATACATTAAGTAAAAAATTACATAGAAAATATAGAATTTAAGGTGTGTGGTGCGGCTTCCCTGTCCGTCGGAATGGCTTTTAGAAATAAACATTAATTGTTTGAGCCGCGCAGTGCTGCAGGTTCAGATAGGATGGGATTCCCCGGGAGCGTCGACGAACCCTGCCCACTGCTCCTGGTTGCCCCCCCCCCCGAGGAAGGACAAGCCATGCAGAGGCCTCATTTCACCAGCCACCATCCAAAAGCATGTGCATGTGTGTGTGTGTGTGTATGCATGTGTTGTAGTGTGGTGTGTTGCGTGACAATTAAAGATTCTTCTTCCTGATGGATGAATAGATCTGCAGCCAAGTGCTCTTCACTCAGGTGAAGGAGCGGGGTTCAGGCAGGGAGGCCCCAAGCCCATACCTGTCAACATTCGGATTTGAAAATAAGGGGGACTAACTGACAAGGTGACCTGTTACACATGGTTACGCACTGTGTTTTCATTAGTTTCATTCAATTAAATATATCTACAATGAAAAAAATGTATGATTCATTCATTCTTTAAAATCACTGTTCTTTTAAATCAGAGATGCATATTTTTCTATTAGATGTACAGAAAATATGGTCCATTCCAAAACATGTGTATAATTCATTAAACCAACGCAAGATTATCCTGTATACACGAGTTGCTTTACGTTTTGAATCACTGCTCCTCCCGGTGGACAGATAAAGCATTGCAACGGCTTTTCCACTAATGCAGCCTGGGGGCGCTCCCAGGCACCGGCGCGTGGATAACATAATTGAGGGGTATATTACAGGCAAGATAGGAGCATGACCCCAACAGGGACACGGCAGTGACCCTGCATGGGTCAGCAACGCCCCAGCCATGGATCTGCCTGGTCCCTGTCATGTTCCAGCTGCCCTCTGGAAGTGGCTCTTACTGTAGTGGTTGTTTCGTGCAGGGTCTTCACTGGGTCGAGACGCAGCAGGAGCCGATGCTGCGTTCCATGGGAAATTGGAAAGGTGTAACGCCTGTTGGTAGGAAAAAATGCTGCATTCCATGAGAACTCGGGAAAACTGTAATTTGTGTCGTAATCCCAAAGTCTGTTATCTTGGTGAACCACGGCCCCTCCCACACCCACACACCTGGTGAAGCTGTGAAATGTCATTTGTGTTATTTTATAATTTGTGGTTAAGGGTTTCAGTTTACGTTAGTTATCGTTTTATGGCTTGTTTTCACATTGGTGCAAATGCTGCAACTAATCTTGACCCCTTACATTGCTGCTTGCAGCTATATCTGTAGTTATTATTGTTATTATTATGAGCAATGGCAGTTTGAAAACTAAGAATTTAAGTCTCAAACTATTTTGAGAGCGCACGGGCAAGCACCGCGTGTCGATTACGCACATTTGAGTATTTTTCGAGCTTATAGAGCGTGTGCGTAAACACCGGGTGTCATGACATTTCACTGCATATATGTACGACCGTATGTGTATGTATGTGACAAATAATCTCTTGAAGTTGAACTTGACTATAGAACAACAATATTGTGCATTATTGTATTTTCTGAATCGATGTAGGTACTGTATGTATGTTACGGAGTCTGACCTGCAAAGCTGCTTTTATGTATGTATTTATTTTTTCTGTGTTCGAAGTGAAGACCACATATCTAAATTATTTAAGTCTGTTATAATCCTGTGCCGGATAGGCCACTTTGATCAAAAATTAATAGGTTCATACGTACCGACATATATGTAAGTACACACACAAAAATAAGTGCACCATGCGGATGTTGATCTACACCTTTTACACCCCCCATGCCCCCGGCCCCATCAGCCCCACACTCCTCCTGTTCCACCTCCCCCTCCTCCTCCCCCATCTTCCAACAAACATGGTAAGACCCATCTGTATTATCCAGCGCACTGTGGGGCCAGAGCGAGAGCGAGACAGGGAGAGAGAGAGAGAGAGAGCGAGAGAGCGAGAGAGAGAGAGAGAGACCTTTATGCCTGGTTGGTCCTTACCGGGGATGACAAACGTATTACACATCATCAGCTCTGATGGACCTGGATTCACCAATATCACACACACATACATGAGCGTCCCAGAAGACCTTTCAATTCCCCACATGCTCGCCGTCCAAGGAGGCTCTCTCTCTGTCTCTCTTCGTATGTTGGGGCTTTTATTTTTGTTGTGTGCTATCGCCATCATTATGTCATTATCCCCTCTTGCTCACAGCCAAGGTTAAATGTATTGGAAAAGGGGAGAAAAAGCTTGATCGGTAAAACGAGCCCTGTTCTCCCATTACTACGAAGGAGCCACAAGCTATGGGCTGCTGCCAGGCAAAAAGGGTTGGTTGGCTTTTTTAGCCCCCAATTGCTTTCCATATCGCTCTATTGTTATGCCTCTTAATAAGGGGATAATCATTTTCACGGTTGAACGCAAGTTAACTGTACAACCCACTCGCCCCCATTAAGAACTTATTACTCTGCAACGCGTGGTTGTCACCCCTGGCCATCGCACCAGCCCTTGATTCTGTGTGTCAATTCCAATGCCCAGGCCATGGATAATCTCCAGGGAGGGAAAAAAATAATTACTTTGGCAGTTATTGCGGACTCAATGCTCCCTGGTTTCAGGGAAGTATGTTTGCGTCAACGAGAAAGAGGAAGACATCTGGCGTGTCATTCCACTGTACCGAACGCCCGTGCAATAACTGGGCGAACAGGCCATAGGCGAACTGCTCTTCTGAGGCATCGTGCTTTCCCAATAAATCTGCGGACCGACACCCACAGGCCCCCCCATGGAAAATCACTGGCAACCGTGTCCAGAAACACTGATTTTCCCGTTGCAACACCACATCAATTAAACCTCAAAAATATACTGTTTATTATAATATTAAATTGAATTGATCAACAGCAGGTCCCTGGAGCCCAGTTATTTGACAGTCCGAGAAATTAGATGGTACTATATTCTAATTAGGGGTTTGCTCTTCTCTGAGGCAGTTATACAAAGTTTATGAGTGGCCCAGTTTTGTTACTTAGAGTTGCCACGTTGCCGTGGCCTCAACATGTTCATTCGTCAATTTAGTGCCCTCCTGATTACTCGCACGTTGGAAAGACTGTGATTTTGACTGAGGCATCCCCTTTGAACTGCTAACGGTGGCAAAAACAAATTTTTTGAAGCACTTGATGAAACTTATACATTTGAATCTACAGTTCCACAATGTTAACAGTGATTCATGCATCCAATTAGTGCGAACCACTGCTCTAACCGCGGCATGACCCATCACCTCCTTGCAGATGCCTCTCTGGTTTTGGTCTCGACTCTCTGACACTTCCTCCCCTCCATTTCCATCCATCCCTCTCTCTGAGCATCTGGCGAGAGAGGAAACTCCAAGGAGCGTCAGCAAATGCTGTTTGACCCGAGTCGCTCCGGCTCAGCGGCTCTCCCAGATCTGGCGGCTGCAGAAATCCCCAAAAGCAATCCCACCACCACCACCACCAAAAAACAACCCTCCCCCCAGAGAGAAACCGGAAACCCGCTGGAGGTGTTACGTAAATATCGCTTTTAGTCCGGGGTTTCAATCTTTAATTTTTCCTTTGCATTTCCTTGATTTGTATTCGGCTGCACGTGTTGCCGCAGATGCCGGGAGGTCGCTGTGAAACAGAGACCGCTGTGACACACAGTGGAAGACTCAAATGAGATCACACACACACACACACACACACACACACACACACACACACACACACACACACACACAAACACACACACACACACACACACACACACACACACACACACACACACACACACACACACACACACACACACACAGAGAGCATTATTGGCGTGTGCGTTTGATTCTGATTGGATACGAAGCGGAGCGGAGCCGGATGTCGGCACAAGTCGTTTCTACCAAGGCGAAGTCGATGATGATGAAGTTTACAGCCGGCGTGGAGCCCACGCGGCTTGATTTATGCGACTGTAATGGGAGAAGGGAAGGCTTGCCTGTGTGTGTGTGCGCGCACCTCGTTCTGATACATCAAACATGAAAAGACGAAAAGGAAGACTGCGATCATTTTCAACGTTAATAATGTTGTACAACATGACGACCGAGACGTACATCTATAGAGAGAGAAAGATAGATACCTAAAAATAGAAAAAATTGAAATAAACAAAAAACCTAAAAATGTACTAGATATTTTTAAATATTGGCAATATAAAACACATAAAAATGTCCACTATACAATGATAGATGTTTCCTAAAAGCAGAAGAAATGGCAAAAAATAAACCTTAAAATTAACTAAAAAATTTAAAATGAAGGCAAAATACAATAAACCTCAAAAATAGAAAAAATAGATACATTTAACAATATGTAATAAACCTAGAACATTTACAAAAAAAACAATGTACGTGCAGTGCAGTTTGTCATTGTTAGGCGTTGGGGAACTGGGCCAATCCGTCACGTCACCAGGATTTCCTGACCCACACGACCCCAATTTTAATAGTGTTTTTATTTTCTCTCCATCCGAAAAAAATGACGCCGTCCGTGAAAAACCACCTTGATGCCTTTCCCCTCATTCCTTTCTGTTTCTCCTCCTCCTCCGCACGTGCCAGAACATGATTTAATTGAGCGTGCTCCCCTTTGATATGGAGTGACGCTGTTTTCCAACTAGTTACAGCTTTCTTCCTTTGCTGCCTCGTGTAGGGTTAGGGTAAGGGTTAACCCAGCCCTAACCCTAACCCCAACCCTACACAAGGCAGAAAAGGGTTATGGGTTATGGCGAACTCAACCTGAACCCACCTTAAAGTAATCACTTCGCTGGATGTCAGAGTTGACGCAATACAAATGAAGCGACGTCTGTTTGGTCACACTCTGCTATACAACACCAGTGTTGTGCCTCCTATAACAATAGGAATACACATTGTAAGAGATAACCAAGGTAACACCCGGGTTTCAACCCCGGGACAAATGATCCTGCAATAGACACAGGTTTTTATCCAGCTCTGATCGGCTCTGATGGAAACATGATACCCGGGTCAACCCGCTAATTTTCGCCCCTTTAACCGGCACGATGTTGACATTGGCACGTACAGTAAATACACAGAAATATCCATGTATCATTCAATCACATCATATCCAATTTAGAATCCAAAATCAAAATCAGAAGTAATTGACTTTTTTCCTGCATGGGGAACCATAAACATGTCCGGTGTGTTTGTGACATCGAACATGAAGCACCAGAAAAAAAAAGAAAAAAAGATGGGTTACCCGCATTTCAAAAAAACCTGAGTATACATGCTCATTTTGGTGTAAAAACTTCATTACAAAGTATAACGCAAGTACTGCAGATTAAGAAACATGAATGTAAAATAGGACAATAAGAAAACAATATGTGAGACATATAAGAATATATAAAATATGTCTGTTTTTCAAATAAACAGCTGTAGAGTTTGTGCATGAATGTGCAAATGACCAAAGTATGATGTATAACATTATGACAGATGTGGGGACTTTACGTTGATTTAACGTGTAGTGTCTATGGGGGAGGGGTAAGAGTCAGTGTCGGGGGGGGGGGGGTTCTTGTTGATGAGGCCAGCTGCATAAGGGAAAAAACTGTGCTTATGGCGTGAGCTTTTGGTCGTGATGGACCGCAGCCTCCTGCCAGAGGGGAGTGACTCAAAAAATTGTGTCCAGGGTGGAAGAGAAGGGCCACAATATTTCCTACTCGCCTCCGGGGTCCTGGAGGCATACGAGTCCTGGAGAGTGGGCAGATTGCAGCTAATCACCTTTTCAGCAGTACAAATGACACACTGCAGTCCGTCCTTGTCCTTGACAATGGCAGCAGTGTCCCAGGTTGAACTTCCTCAGCTGTCCTGGAAGTACATTCTCTGCTGAGCTTTTTTGGTAAGAAGGTGGTCCTGGGTCAACTGGGGAGTCACTCAGCGAGATGGGTGTGGGTGGGGCTGGGTTATTCCTGAAATCCACAACCATTTCCAATGTCTTTACAGCATTGAGTTCCAAGTTTTGGTGAATGCACGAAGGCACCAGATGGTCAATCTCCCACCTGTATGTGAACAAATCCCCACCATGAATGAGCCCAATGAGGGTGGTGTCTTCTGCAAACTTCAGGAGCTTGACAGACTGGTGAATGGAGGTGCAGCTGTGGGTGTACAGGGAGAAGAGTAGGAGGGAAGGAACACTGCCTTGATGGCATGGTCCAAGAGTCAGAGACGAGTTTTCCCAGCTTCACATCCTCCACTGACCACAGAGTGAGATGGGACAGCACAAGGCGCTCAAATTACTTCATTATCACAGAGGTCAGGGCAACGGCTCTGTATTCATTAAGTCCTTTGGTCCTTGTTTTTGGGGATGGGGATGATGATGGAGGTCTTGAAACAGGCTAGCAAATGGCATGTCTCCAGTGAGGTGTTAAATATGAACACAGGAGACAGCTGATCAGCACAGTAATTCAGGATGGATGGAGAGAGACTCTGACCCGGCTGCTTTGCCAGGGTTCTGTCTCTTGAAGAGTCTTAAACGTCCCTCTCAGAATGGTGAGAGTCGTCAATGTGGTGGGGGAGGAGGGGGCCTCTAGGGTGGGCCCAGGCCTCTGCTGTGGTGGGGATGCTGGAGCTGGTGGGCTGGAGCTTGTGGAAGGTGTCATGGATGATGTCATAATGTATTTTACCCTCTGAGGTCGATAATTGCGCCCGTGCGATCACAGGTAAAATAAAGTGACTTTGATTCATAAATCTCTCTCTACCTCCATGATTTTATCATACGCCCGCAGCAAAAATAATGCCAGGAAGCTTAGAACTGCAACTTTCCGACTTTCCGTTTTAGAATAAAATGAAAATTAGTGTTAGTTGTGGCATTTAGTTAGACCTTGCATTTGTTCTCTCTATCTGTCATTCCGAACCAACAACTATTTATCATGTTAATGGATTCGCTGCTCCCAAATCCACATCCTTCCATTAAGACCTGATGCTGCTTTACATAATGACGCGCCTGTTGTGGCTGCCTGCACATTTTAGTAGTTTTATCCGTTTTATTCACTATTCACTATGTCCGTCAAAAACTCATCAGAAGTAATCTCCTAGGGCCGAGATGCACTCGTGGATATAAAAATGTCCCTGAAAGATCAACTTTGGGACTTTTTACCCGCGGATCCAGAGTGGTCCCTGGAGATTTTATGCATCAACGCTTTCAACGACAACAACTGCTGTTTGACGGGTGGGCCCACGGAGGATGCATCATGGTAAACATGGCGGCATTCAGGTCAGAATGAGGACGCAACCTTACCGTCCACCTCTGCCAAGCATCATTCTTGCTAATGTCCAGTCCCTGGTGAACAAGATGGATGATCTTCAAGCGAGGATTACATTCCAACGGGCTACGGGCTGTTGTGTCTTCTGCTTGACGGAGATATGGCTGAACCCACTGGTGCCGGATGAAGCCATTCGTCCAGCTGAGTCCTTATGTGTGTTCCACGCCGACAGGTCGGAGGAGTCAGGGAAATCCAAGGGTGGAGCCATCTGCATCATGATAAACAGTCGCTGGTGCAACCCCAAAAACACCAAGACTTTCTCCCGCTCCTGCCCAACGAACCTGGAACACCTGACAATCTCATGCCGTCCATTCTATCTCCCCGAGGAATTCAGCACAGTCATCATCACAGCCGTTTATATTCCACCGCAAGCGGATACCGACACATCACTATCGGACCTATATCATGTGTTGTGCGGACTTCAGAACAAAAATCCCAACGTAGCATTGGTGGTGGCTGGGGACTTCAACAAGGCGAACATTATAAAGGTTCTGCCTAATTTCCACCAATACATCACGTGTGCCACCAGGGGAGATAGAACTTTGGACCACTGTTACACACCGTACAAGAACGGATACAAAATCGTCTCACTTCCTGCTTTTGGGAAATTGGATCATTCCGTATTTCATTGCTTTCAAGCCGTGTCTCGCACGTGGAACAGTAGTGATGAGGGACGTAAAGCGGTGGTCGGACCAATTAGAGACCGCACTTCAGCACGCTTTTACTGACGTAGACTGGGACATGTTCCAATCAATTTCCAGTGACGTCAGCGAGTTTACAGAAGTAGCTATGAGCTTCATAGCCACGTTAGCCCATGGTGAAAGTTTGGATATTTCCTAGCCAGAAACCATGGGTCCATAAATCCAGCTGCGGCGCTCTGACTGCTCGCACAGCCGCTTACAATGACAATCTTGGGTCCGGTAATATGGACAATTACAAAGCAGCATCATAAAATTTGTGGAGGGCAGTGAAGGATGTTAAACAGATGTACAGGGCGAGAGTGGAGCGACAGATGGAGCCACGGGACACCAGATGCTTGTGGCAGGGGCTGCAGACTATTCGGAACTACAACAGCAGCTCCTCCCTAGCCATGAGTGTGGACGCCTCCCTAGCCAATAAACTGAACTCTTTTTTTGTGCAGCTTGAGTCTGACGACAACACCGCTAGCTCGCCAGCAAATTGGAATTACACCGCTGGGGATGAGCACGCACTCTCAGTGTCCGAGCATGACTTCAGGAGGGCTCTCATGCGTGTGAACACCAGAAAAGCTGCAGGCCCAGATGGCATATCTGGGTAAGTACTGAAGAACTGTGCTAACCAGCTAGCCCCAGTGTTCACTAGGATATTCAACGCATCTCTGGCCGAGTCAGTGGTCCCGTCCTCCTTCAAGAGGTCCGCCGTCATTCCTGTCCCAAAGATCGCCTCTACAGCGTGCCTGAATGACTTCAGTCTGGTGACCCTCACCTGGTGGTCATGAAGTGCTTCAAGGGGCTGATTAGGGATAACATCAGCGCCTCCCACCCTCGCACCTTGGACCTGCTGCAGTTCACATAATGACTGAACAGATCCATGGACAACCTGGTTTCCCAGGTACTGCACACCATGCTCACACACATTGATGGCCGGAAGGGGGCCTATGTGACATTGCTGTCTATCGACTATAGTTCAGCTTTCAATATGATAGTCCCCACCAGACTGGCTGTCAAGCTGCAGGAGCTTGGACTGAGCACTCCGCTGTGTGCTTGGATCCTGGACTTCCTTTCAACCCGGCCCCAGGTGGTAACGGTGGGGAGGCACATGTCCAGCTTCCTCATCTTAGTGAACACAGGATCCCCCCAGGGACTGCGTCCTTAGCCCCCTACTGTACTCCATGTACACACATGACTGTGTGGCCAGGTCCAGCTCCAACACCATCAAGTTTGCTGACGACAGCGTCGTGGTGGGCCTGATTAACGATGACGATGAGAAGGCCTACCGCAAGGAGGTGGCTGACCTGTCACTCTGGGGCAAGGACAACAGCCTCCTCCTGAATGTCAGCAAAACTAGGGAGCAAACTGTGGATTTTAGGAGGGGATAACGACCAAGGATGCCCGTTGGTGATAAATGGGGCTTCTGTCAACAGGGTGAGCCACTTCAAGTACCTGGGAGTCAACATCACAGAGGAGTTAACTGGATTACACACGCAGACACTCTGGTGAGAAAGGCGAGGCAGCGTCTTCACCACCTTAGGCAGCTGAAGAAATTGAAGTAAATAAAAGAAAAAAAAAAAAGAAAAAAAAAGGGTCTCGGTGAGGATCCTCAAGTCCTTCTACTCTGGAGCAGTGGAGAGCATCCTGACAGGCAACATCACTGCCTGATTTGGGAACTGTACTGCTCAGGACAGGCGGGCCCTGCAGAGGGTGGTGAGTTCAGCCCAACGTACCACTGTAACCACCCTCCCCTCCCTGCACATACACCAGGAGGTGTAGTAGCAGAGCACGCAGGATCATGAAGGATCCTCCTCACCCCAACAACGGACTGTTCCAGCTGCTGCGGTCGGACAAGCGCCTCCGCGGTCCCATAGTGTGGACAGAGAGACTGAGACAGATTTTCTTCCTGCAAGCCATAAGAACTGTCAACGCTGAACTCACCAGGGTCCCCACTGATTCACTCACATAGGCTCCTCTGCCGTACTGTAGTGTATGTAGTATACTGTACTGCATACTGTATCACTGTACTGGGTTGCTGCACACCGCGCTGTATTGCTGTTCTGTTCGGTGTTACTGTATTGCTGTGTCGTACTATTGTATACTATACTGAATATCTCCATACACACTTTATCCACATGCACTTTCCTGCACATATCTGTATGTACAAATAGCCTATCCCATATATATCTCTATTCCCTTTACTTCTATTTTGTAGCCCCACTCTGTATTACCTTTTTGAGTCTTATTTTATTTTATTTATATTATTCTATTCACAAACTGCATTACGTTTTAGGAATCCATTAGTTTCAGTTAGTTAGCTTGGTAGGAATTAGGTTAGCTATAATAGTCGGTTTAGTAACTATTGTGCATTATCTCTGGGTGCGTTGCAAAGACATTTCACTGCATATACTGTAAGTATGAACGTATGTATATGTATGTGACAAATAAATCTCTTGAATCTTGATTACAAGTTTTTGTTTTACTTATGATTACAGTGACGAAAACACAACCCCGCTCCAAGTTGCCACACAACAGCCACGCAGTTTTCCTAGACGAAGGTATGTTTCCAATAAATTTGCTGTGTGTGTGTGTTTGTGCGTGCGTGCGTGCGTGCATCTGTGCATGCATGCAGTCCATAAGATTGTGAGCTGTATGTAAAAGGTGGCATTCCCCTACCTGGTGTGATATATATATATATATATATATATATATATATATATATATATATATAAAACCAATGTGATTGTTGGTTCTAGAGTTGCTCTTCTCACCTAAAACCATTTTTTGGAGTTTTTGTATATAGTTTGTATGACATTTTCAATAAATCCTCCAAAACTAAAAACATCTGTTACATTTCTTGCATTGCCCCACCCCCACGAACCTACAGCCTCATTCCTTTGTCTGAGAGTCTGACAGAGAGGGGGCCCAGCCTGCTGCAGATTGACACCTCTAATGGCCCCCATCAGGGGGTCCTTAATTTTAAGGTAATTAAGCTAATGGCTCATTTCACACCTTGTGTCAACTGAAATAAAGTTGTGAGCAGTTGTGATAAAACCTTGTTGTTACCCATTTAGAATCAGACTTGATCAACTATTTTGACTTTATTATATACCCAAGACCTCGATGAACAACTGTTGTATCGACAAAACAGTTCGTCAATATATTCTAGTGTGTGCTATGACAACATTTCCGGCGGCAACACAAAATACAAAATCATACTCTTTATATCTTGTGTGTTTTAGATCGATCTAAAAGCTGCATAAGGATACTGACAAACTATTGATGGCATATCAATGGAGCTGTGATTTTCCTTCATATATGTAGATATATCAACCACTTTGGAGTAAGAGTGTGTAAGTTGATTATATTTAGATAAATATCAGACCAGAGCAAAATTACAATACTTCTCTGAATTCAGCTTGTTAAAAGTGACAGTAGATAGACAGACACACACTAACATCCGTCATTTGTGATCAGTAGGAAAGGTTACACCTGGGTTTCCGTCCTGGAACAAATGATCCTGCAATAATAGTTTTTATCCGCTCCGGCTCTGGTCAGCTCTGATGTAAACAGGACAAATTTTCGGCCCCTTGTTCGCCGCATTGTTGTTCAGGACGTATGCATGTTAACTGACAGGAATGTATCCGTGTTTCATTCGCTCTCATAAAGTTATTTAAACTGTTGGCTAGGCGCAAGTCATTAGTGGAGTGGGGGGCTCTAGATTTGCAGTTTGTAATCTGTCCCTTCCAAGCGGTAGCAGAGTTATTGGCTAAGAACTGCTGTTGTAGCTTCTCAGAGTACAGTCATTTAGCTTCTCTCCCTGCCTTGCAAAAAACACATTTACCCCTTTAAACCTGTCACTATCCTAACTCAACACCTCTTCCTTCTCCAACCTTAGCCGCCTGAGTTTTGCTGTGAACAAAGGGTTGACATTGCTGTACCTCAACCTAGTGCGTGATGGTATACAGCTGTCCTCACAAAAACATCACAGCCTCTGTGTACTCGTCCAGACTGTTGGTAGCAGTCCTGAAAACATCCCAATCGGTATAGTCCAAGAACACCTGAAGATCCTCCACAGGTTCACTGGTCCACTGGTTTGATGTCCTCACTGCAGGTTTGGAGAGGTTTAATTTCTGCCTGTATGCAGGAATCAAGTGGACCATGACGTGGTCAGAGTGACCCAGTGCAGCTCGGGGGACAGCGTAATAGGCATTGCTTACTGTAGTGTAACAGTGTTCCCGAATGTTCTCCTCTCTGATGTGGCATTTAATGAACTGTCTGTATTTTGGGAGTTTATTTCATTTGAGATTTCCTTTGTTAAAGATGCCAAGGCCAATAACTAGGGAGTCCTTGTTTGTCCGCTCCGTATACAGTATCTGGTCGGCGAGCATGTGCTGTGCCTCCTGCACATTGGCCTGCAGTGGAATGGTGAACACCGACCGGTATGAAAGAAACAATCTCACAGGGGGAGTGGAAGTGTTTACCGTTAATAAAAAAATATTCCAGAAAACAGTGTAGTAGGATCACTGGCACCTCGATACACTAGCCACCATGCCACCATTAGTATTAAAACAGGTTCCTCCACCTTTGTCTTGCCGGAGAGTTCCGTGTAGCAGTCCACTCTGAAGAGTTGGAAGCAGTAGGTGAAGTTCATCCAATTTGTTGCACAGTGAATGCACATCAGAAAATAAATATTCCCGGTAACTGTGTGCAGTAACACACCGTAGCAACAGTCTGTGGCCCTATATATATATATATATATATATATATATATATATATATATATATATATATACACACACACACACACACACACACACACACACACTACTCAAAAAAAGTTAGGGATATTCGGCTTTCGGGTGAAATTTCAGGATGAACCTAAAATGCACTATAACCTTTACAGGTGAACTTAATTTGACCTTCTCTTAACTTTTGAATGCACATGTCCAACTGTTCAATGTTTCAGTACTTTTTGCACAACTTGCTGTTCTCTAACAAGGAGTTGAACGGCAAAATTCACAACAGGTGTTTGACCCATGAATCGACCAATAAATGTCCTGGTTCAATTAGAGGTGGTATTTAAACAGTCCTCTTCATCATGCTGTTCACATTTTGGCATCATGAGACCAAGACGACACCTAACAACTGATCAACAGTACCTCACCACTGCGAGGCTTCAAACAGGATGTTGTCAGAGGGAAGTGGCCACTGAGCTTAGAGTGTCACAGAGTGTCATCAGCAGGTTGCAACAGAGATACAGAGAGACTGGAAGAGTCACAGAAAGGCATAGAAGTTGACGCCCTTTGGCCACATCCCACACTGATGAGCTCTTCATTGTGAACAGTGTCCTGCGGAACCGGATGATGAATGCCACTCAACTCCAGGCACATTTAAGGGAGGTGAGAGGCACCCAAGTGTCACGTCAGACCATTCCAAACCGTTGACATCAGCGTGGTCTGCGTGCTAGACGACCTACCTGACCACACCACCAGGCACAGGCAACATCGTCTTGCACGGGCCAGGGAGCATTGACACTAGACGAGGGACCAGTGGGCCTCATTGCTGTTCTCTGATGAAAGTCGATTCACGTTGAGCAGAAATGATGGCCGCCAACGATGTCGGAGACGTCAAGGAGGGCGCTATGCATCAGCCACTGTTGTCACCAGACGAGCCTTTGGTGGTGGTGGTGATACAGTGTGGGCAGGTGTGTCTAGTCAATACAGAACTGAACTGAACTCCTTATATGCCCTGCTTTCATGATATAATATCACTGTAGCATGAACTTTTTACATTTTCCATAAATTTCACCCGAAAGCCAAATATCCCTAACTTTTTGTTTGTCGTGTATATGTGACCCACCACAGCAAAACCAGCATTGTCATGCATTTCACGTTTGATTTATAAATAGTAGATAAATGTTAAACCGTGAATTGTAATATTCCTGTTAGATTACACAACACAGTTCCCTTACCGAGACGCTGAATAGCACTGAACAACTCAGATCGATCGTTTTCTTTATAGCGACAGTCCAGGTGAAGATCGTACCTCCATATTCAATTTTATGTGAGGTCACAATGTAAAACCATTGTGATAGAGTTCAACTTTTAAATGTTATGTGTTTTATACACACACCCGGATTCATTGTTGTGTAGGTGGCGTTACACGCCAATAAGAAAAACTGTAAACAAGACGCGGAGCCCTCGGAAAACTTTGAGGGTGATTGCTGTAGAAACACAGTTTGCCACACCCTCATCATTAACAAGCAATGGCTTTAAAAGTATTTGCTTGATTCACACAAGTGACACCTTGTTTTGAAGCTCTGATTCTCCACTTTCAAATGATGTGAAAAACAGTGAAACGGCACCCAAAGTACTTAAAATCTGCAGTTGGTCACATATATACTGTATATTAGAGCCCAACCGATACATGGGTTTGGCAGATATATCCGCCATTATTTGAGTTTCATGACCACATCAGGATCAGCAGTTATGCAGCAGATGTGTCCAGATTTTCAAAAAAACACTGATTATTTATCCTTTACTTGTCTGCTTTACATTACATTTAAGTTACTCACCAAAATAAGCGCAGAGGTCTGACTAAAAATTATAAATCCATCCATATTTTGATGTTTACATTCCTGGCACTCGACGTGGGTTTCCAAATGGGAGGCAATGCAGCGTTTATGGGAAACTCTGAAAACAAATTTGTTTCGGAAGTGATGCGTTCACTGGAACTCGGAAAAGAAAATACAAAATAAAAATGTAATTTTATCATCTTTAAAAAATTGTATCTATAAAAAATTTTTGTGGGTTCATTTTTCTCTGTTTGCTTATAAGTAAAATGTTCTCAAATATAGAAAATGTAATAAAACATAAGTTTTCAAATTGATTAAAACATGCACTTGTTGAGAAAATATCGGTTGGCCGATATTTGGCCATCGTTGGGCCAGAAAAGAGATATCATCAAAAAAAGTTTCAGGCTTTTAGAGCTCTGCAATATTCTGTTCCATTCCATTCCAGAGACAATATTTTAGTCATTTTATCCGTTAGCTACTTGCAATTTCCCGCCAGGGATGAATAAAGTATCTGAGGTATCTATCTATCTGCACGAATAGATGGATAGTGAAACCGTTAAGAGTAATCATACGCTCAGGAAATAATCCTGAAATTCCCTTCAAACTCAGGGTCATCAAAAGGAGATAAAAGCAAATTCTCGGTAAAACTCACATTTGATTTCTTAAGGCAGGATAAGGACATGCTTTGCGATCCTTCATGATTCACACGTGGCCATCCCTACCTCATATGCAGACGGTGACCGTATATAGATGTGTCAGATCTGCCTCTAATAAGAGCACTCTTCGCTTGGCGAAGAGTGAGATTGCACGGCCATTGACGCGCGGAGCCACTGAATTTAAAAGGGGGGTTATTATGAGAAACTCACCTTTTCAGCACTTGTGCACATACATTTGAGTCTCTGATGGGTCGACTATCACACAAACTGTGAAATAAGACAGCCCGGTCAGTTTTTGTGGGGTCACTATTTCAGAAAACATGTGATGCAACAAGCTGTTCAAATTTGCATCTCCTTCCTACTCTTCACTTGGAGGCTCATTAGAATTAGATCCGCTCCTCTTCTGAGTAACTCCACCCACAGCTTGAGAACTACTGGACCCGGTAGCAACGGCTTCCAAGTCCTACGATGCGCCTCTCCATGTGCCTCTCCATGTGCCCCTGTCTCCTTCTCTCTCTGCAATCCTATATTTGGTTTTAAACCGGACGCAACGGGCAAGCCGAAGGACCTCAAAAAAGTCATTTGCTGTATTTGCAAGCAGCCTGGGACGGCCCACAAGGTCTCACCAGCCGCAGCACGGAGGTTTGGGTTAAAACAATCCAAGGATCAAATTGTGTAATTATGCTGGAAAAAGCCCGTCCCGGTCTGGTTGTCTGCGGCTACCCTGGGACTGACCCTCCACCCCCCGGTAACAGGTGTGTCTGAGTGCGCTCTGCACCGCCGCATTCCTCCAATATCTAAACCGAACCGAACCAAAGGAAGAAAGAAAGAGAAAATTCAATTTCAGAACGACCTGGTCAGGGGTTTACGATGAATTATTTCTTCTTTTTGTGGATTTCTCAAGACGGGGAGAAAACACCAGACGCGGTTAAAGTGGAAAGGCGGAATAGCAGTTCCTATCCCTAATTGCTCTTTACAGGTCATTAAATTAGGGAAATTAAAGGACAAAGATCGACCAAAAATGGGCCCAAAAATCGGCTAAAAAAACAACCCAATCGCCTGTTGCCGATATAATAGCCCAATCGCTCAAGCCTAGTTGAAGCTAAGGACTAGGCATGGGAACTGCTCTGTTTTTAACTGCACAGGACCAGCACAAATCTTAAAACTAAAAACTGATGAATTAATACTGTCTGTGACAAAACTGCAGACAAGGGAAATCTAAGTATTTAAAAAAAGCTTTTGCCGTTTTGAGGCATACCTGTCAATCCTCCCATTTTTTCCGGGATTGTCCCGTATTTTACCCCTCACTCCCACTGTCCTCCAGTGTAAATATTTTTCCGTAAGTTTTTGAGCATTAAAAAAAACCCCAAATAAAATAAATAAATAAATAAATAAATAAACAGTAACGTCAACAGTAGGCTGGGCCGTGCAATTCGCTGCACTACACCATCTGCTCCAAACAAAACCAATAAAAACAGTGTTTTTATTGTATTTTGTATTTATTTTATTTTCCTCTGTTTCTTAAATTAATCAAAAACTTAAAGAAAACCCAGTGGGGGTGATGTAGAGAGAAAATGCCTTCTGGACTGACAACAGACTTCTAGCAACAAGTTACACACTAGTTACACATGACGAGTTACACACATTAGTAAAAGGGGTCCTTGGACTGCCAATGATGCTCCTGATGCTTACGACACTAATGATGTTAGCAATTCACAGAGACAAAAACACGTTGAATAATGGCAGATTGGACTGACAATCACCCTCACTCACTCATAATAACCCCACCACAACGAAGACGGAAAAAAGTCATAACTTTGCCTGTCCACAAACTAGGGCAGCACCATATATCATTTCAGCATCATCATCGCCATGTGTGCATGCTCAAAAGTCACATCGCAGGATGTGATGCGATGTCAAGTAAGGCAAATGAGCTCAAACACGTCACGCTGCAACTTATTTCTTCTTGATACAAAAGGAAAACTCACACAGTTCTCATTTTCCATGACTAATCCACAAGGGATGTCTGTCTGATATAGCATAATTTACTCCGATTTGAGGAAGCACATAAAGTCCGTGTTCAGGGAAGTGGAAAATCTCATGCAGTTGTCCGATTGGGCAAGTGAAAAATAAATGTGATCTCTAATGTCTCGTTATCTGAAAGTAAACTGCAGTGTATGGCTGAAGCAGAGCTTTTCCAGCTAAGCTGCGTGTGTCTCCCACCACCAAGCATTGTCCAGGAGAGCGTTGTCAAGGAGAGTCTTGGGTGCCCAAAGGGGTGGCCGCAGCACTGAAATATGATTGGCCACCCCTGGTGCCCTCCCAACACCATTGGGCTAGAGTACTGTCAATCCGACAAACTTCAACACCATTGGATCAGAGCGCTGTGCTGCTTGATCTGCGATGCAGAATCACAGTTGAACAGGTGTCCGCTCACAACCTGAAAATGAGCGAGGAACAGGAGAAAAAAACACCAAAAAGGAAGATTTGGTTGAAAAAAGAAAAGCAAGGTCAGTTGTATGGAATTATTTCAGCTACATACAGTAAAGGATGATGTTGACCAAGAACAGGCACTACAAAAACACGACGGTGCCCTGCAATTGTTGCCACAACACGGGGCAACACAACTAATTTGTCTGATCATTTACACCACACCACAAAGCTCTGGGTGACCAGCGCAAAACCAGATCTGAACGCCATCCAGAGGAAAATAATATTTTGGCTGCCTTTGCCTGTATTACACCATATGAGAAAGGTGATACAGCACCTTTCTCATATGGTATTACAGCAGAGAGAAATCACTGATGCGATAACTGTTCACCTTGCAAAAGACATGGTACCAATTAACACAGTTAATAAAGAGGGTTTTAAAAACAGGTTCGCTTGACAAGCAGTATGTAATACCATCACGCATCTATTTTTCTCAAGTCAAGATATACACCTCGTTCCAAATGATAATGCATATGATATTTTGAAGATATAATGACGGTCAGTATAATTTTCAAGTCATCAACCATTAGGGTATAATTCGAATGTTATTGAACAAACCTCCCATTGATTACAGTATTTAAAAAAAAATCTCAAAAACTCAAAATGCACTGTTCCAAATGATTATGCACAACAGAGTTTCAAAACATATTATAGGTTGTAAATAACTGAAAATGCTCATTTGTTGAATTTGCAGCATTAGAAGCTCATATTTACTGAATTCAAAAGCTATTTCAATCAAAAACATCTTAACAGGCCAAGTTACATGTTAACATAGGACCCTTCTTTGATATCACCTTCATAATTCTTGCCTCCATTGAACTTGTGAGTTTTTGGAGAGTTTCTGCTTGAATTTCATTGCAGGATGTCAGAACAGCCTCCCAGAGCTGCTGTTCTGATGTGAACGGCCTCCCACCCTCATAGATCTTTTGCTTGAGGATGCTCCAAAGGTTCTCAATAGGGTTGAGGTCAGGGGAGGATGGGGGCCACACCATTAGTTTCTTTCCTTTTATGCCCATAGCAGCCAATGACACAGAGGTATTCTATGCAGCATGAGGGCGCGGTTCTTCTTTTTGTACCATGGAAGAAAGTGCTCAGTCAGAAATTCTTTGCCAAGGTCATTTTCACACCTTCAGGGACCCTAAAGGGGCCCACCAGCTCTCTACCCATGATTCTGGCCATGTTAGGACATGGTGGCCATCCACCAACCATCCACTACTCCATCCATCTGGACCATCCAGGGTTGCACGGCACTCATCAGTAAACAAGACTTTGAAAATTAGTCTTCATGTTTTTCTGGGCCCACTGCAACCGTTTCTGCTTGTGAGCATTGGTTAGGGGTGGCCCAATAGTAGGTTTATGCACAACTGCAAGCCTCTGGAGGATCCTACACCTTGAGGGTGGCGGGACTCAAGAGGCACCAGCAGCTTCAAATACCTGTTTGCTGCTTTGTAACGGCATTTTAGCAGCTGCTCTCTTAATCCCATGAATTTGTCTGGCAGAAACCTCCCTCATTTGCCTTTATCTGAACAAACCTGTCTGTTTGACGCTTTTCGGCAGCAGAGAGATTCTTTTTCTTTCCCATATTGCTTGAAACCTGTGGCCTGCTTAATGATGTGGAACGTCTTCTTAAGTAGTTTTCCTTTAATTAGGCTCACCTGGCAAACTAATTATCACAGGTGTCTGAGATTGACTTCAGTGATCCAAAGAGCCCTGAGACAATACTATCCATGTACCGATGAGTTTAATTGAAAAACAATTTTTATTTACGTTTATGACACTTAAATCCAATTTGCATAATAATTTGTAATGCGGTGTAGATGGCAAGATATAGATTTCCCGGAATGTGTCAGCAAGTCACCGGGCCCCACTGCTGGACTTCACAGATGTACCTTCAGGGGAAGATGACGTCAGTGACTCCCGTGTGAAGCCAGTTATTCACCTCCTCAACACTTCAATGCGCTAATGAAGGAGAGCGACAAACACCTCACACCTGAAGAAGTTGGAGAACGAGATGTTCTCATCTACATCAATGAGAAATATAAGGATGAAATTAATCAGGAGCTGCTAGATGTGGATCTTGTTTGGACCCAAGATGGACTTCATCAGTGCCGACAATGAGCCCCAAGTCGAGTGACACCAGAGATGATGGTATGCCACGAGGCATGAAGCTGTGGAACTGAGGTGGAGCCCAAAGTTGCTGACACGTCCCAGGCAAAGAAAGTCAAGCCGTCCTCGGGAAGTTCCTTTAAACAGGGTGGAGCTGCAGCGAAGGGTGATTCCTCTCCGGCCCTCAAAGATGCTGTGGAAGTGGAGTTAAACAACTGCCTGCTAACACCTTCCATAGACAAAAAGGAAGATCCATTTGCATGGTAGAAAATGCCACAAAGTAAACTTTCCATCGATGCATGCCTGCTCCAAGCCGCCCCCCAGAAGAGGCTTTTTAGTGGAAGTGCTAACATCGTTCTTGTCTCAGGCCTGCAATGGTGGATAGACTGGTATCATTGGCCAAAAAAACCTTGTTTGAGTGAGCAATGCATACAGATGCTTAAAAACTCCAATTTATATATTTGACTAAATTATGCAACATTTAACTTGTGAGACAGAAATGTTACGATTTATTATAGGAAAGACGGCCGATTTCACACGGTTTAAAAGTTTTATTTAATCTTCATTTATTCAACCATGATGATATTTTACTTTGGCACTGTTGCCAAGAAAAGTTAATTTTCAAGAAAAGGTTTGTGAAACCAAGTGCTTCTGTGTTGATACCTGTTATTTGTAACAAGTTTATTGAAGTTAAATTTAGCTTATTACAAGTTATTTGTTTTACAAAAAAGTTATATTTATTTTAATTTGTGTTTTTTTGTAAATCACTCGGGGCTGGTGTATAGCGCCCTTTTAGTTTTATAATGATGTTAAAAAATGTTACTACTTACTACTGACAAAAGAGAGGTTTTAATTATGGAGTAAATTAATTGCTATTCCGAATACCAACGTGACAAAACCTAAACAGTATGTCAGCGCCAGACGCCAGCCAGACTCTCTGCCACTGTTACTCCGACAGATGCTGCGTTCAAGTCACATGGGGATTTACGACCACAACAACGTGCTGCTTCCTGCTGCTCGTACATCAATCTGTTTTTTTTATATCAAATACTACTCTACTTATATTTGGAAATGGCTTTGAACAAGTGCCAGCTAAATGATGTAATGTAGCCGAAATGTTGTACATTTCCAAGTGAATAAAAACACTTTATGGAAGGAAATATGTGTCACAATTCACAAATACATATAATGTAAATCATTTTACAAATTAATGTAATGTAATGTAACTGAGCAGAAGGAACAGATAACTCTGACTCGTATTCAACAAATACATTCTAGGACCATCCCATTATTCTGTCTTGTATTCATTTACAGAAAAAGAAAGAAAAGACACATTCTCGTTCTCGTTCCTAATTGGAAATTGAGTACTAATTGAAAAAAACTAAAAAAGCCGCATGCCCCCGGTTCTCAATCTAATATGGTCACAGCCCTAGTAAGCAACATGCATCATGTTGTATCATATCATGTTGGATTGATAGAAGAGTATTATATAAATACACTGGTGTCATGGTGAGTCAACCAATGTATTAAACTACCCAATATCCCCTCCAAAACCACTTCAGAAAAGTACTCAAAGCGCTGACCTGCTTTTGTGTTTGTTGCGTTGAAACGCATCGTAGAGCATTAAAATTCAAGAAAGGACGGTTCACACTCAAAAAAGGTCTTCAGAGTAAAAAGTCATTTTCAACCTTTTTTTGTTAAATCAATATTACATTTTTTATGCAGATGCACTTCCCTACAAAATCACCTAAATCATTCTAGAATAATTCATCCTTTCCTAATAGAGATATTCAAGTCATCCGGTGAAGATTCCTGTATCTTTTTATATAACAATTTATCACAGAAAGAAAAATATTGCAATGTGAGTTTTTTCTAATATCGTGCAGCTGTACTAGAAACCTTAAACTAATAAATAATTTGGTGAGATTTTATTTTTTTATTTGAAATAAGGAACTGCTTGGAAGGAAGTGCCTGCTTTTAAACCTCTTAAAATGTACACTACATAGCCAAAAGTATGTTGACCCCTCCTCTAATTAATTGGAAACAGATGCAGAAAATCCAACTGCGGCAGTTTCTCCTACCACACACCACCCAAGTGCCGTTTTCAGGTCCCTCCGGCAGAGACACAGAAGACGGTGTTGTAGACACACCAGTTTATTGTAGAGAGTTGGCCAGTTGCAATTAGCCAGGAGCAGATAGAACATGCCATGACAGGGCTCCTCTCCTGAGTGTGGGTGTGGGCATAGTGGCTGTACCTGCTGCTCATTAGACCAATCAACGAGCAACAGGCATGCAGCCAACTTGACCCAATCACCTAGATCCAGGTCAGGTGTGGCTGCTCAGCCAGACCACCCCCACACCAGCACACTGTACAGCCTCTGCGGCAACAGTTTTGGAAGGGCTCTTTTCTGTTTCAGCAAGACAATGCTCCTCTGCACAGAGCGAGGTCCATAAAGAAATGGTTTACCGACTCTGGTGGAAGAACTTGACTGGCCTGCACAGGGTCCAGACCTGAACCCCATTCAACACCTTGGAACACCGGGCCCCCTCGCCCGGCATTATTGCCTGACCTCACTGTGGCCCACTGGTCCCTCGTCCAGCGTCACTGCTCCCTGGCCCCTGCAAGACAATGATGCCTGTGCCTGGTGGTGTGGTCAGGTACCCTTGTATGTTGTCTAGCACATAGATCACGCTGATGTCAACGGTTTTAAATGGTCTGACGTGACACTTGGGTGCCTCTCACCTCCCTTAAATGTGCCTGGAGTTGAGTGGCATCATCATCCGGTTCCGCAGGACACTGTTCACAAGGAAGCGCTCATCAGTGTGGGATGTGGCCGAAGGGCGTCCACTTCCATGCCTTTCTGTGACTCTTCCAGTGTGAACAGCATGATGAAGAGGACTGTTTAAATACCAATTGTAATTGAACCAGGAAATGTATTGGCGGATTCATGGATCAAACACCTGTTGTGAATTTTGCCGTTCAGCTCCTTGTTAGAGAACAGCGAGTTGTGCAAAAAGTACTGAAGCATTGAACAGTTGGGCATGTGCATTCAAAAGTTTAGAGAAGGTCCAATTAAGTTCACCTGTAAAGATGATAGCGCATTTTAGGTTCATCCTGAAATTTCACCCGGACTTTTTGTGAGTAGTGTATGTTCCAAAATCTAGTTGAAAGGCTGTTGGGGCAGGAAAAGGCCATATCGCTGACCATGTTTTGAAATTATACAAGCACATGTGGGAGTGGGTGTTCGGGGGGGATCCACATACTACAACATGTTGTGTACTTTTAAGTCGTATTCGGTCATACATTATATTCTTTTTTTTAAGGCTGCATTCTTATTTCTTTCTTACGTAACTGGCTTATTTTGTTTAGATGCCCTCAAAATAGAAAGATGAAGTTCTACCGTGTAAACATTCGCTCCGTTCAGAATGTAGAATTATTACAATTTGAAGCGATGGCGGAAAATGCTGATTATCTCTCACCGCTGGGGTTCTGGGAGAAAACGGGCGGGGAGGGGAGGGGGGGGGTAGGAGGAAAAGCTTCCTGGCTCAGTGGACTAATCCCGGGACCCTGCCTTCATGGAATCCCAACACCATGAATTCATTATATCGCTAATAAGGCTCGAGCGTGTGCCATGGCCGAGGTTAATCCTACAACCATTCATCTCTATGACAGGGGAGGGGATTATAGTCACACACCAGCTACACACACTACTTACACCCACTAGTTACAACACACACACTAGTCTCACCACACACTAGCTACACACACTAGTTAACACCACACACACTAGTTACACCACACACTAGCTACACACACTAGTTACACACACGAGTTACACCACACACTAGCTACACACACTAGTTACACCCACTAGTTTCACCACACACTAGCTACACACACTCGTTTATACCACACACACTAGTTACACCACACACTAACTACACACACTAGTTAACACCACACACACACTAGTTACACCACACACTAACTACACACACGAGTTAACACCACACACTAGCTACACCACACATACTAGTTTCACCAAACACACTAGTTTACACCACACACTCGCTACACACACTAGTTTACACCACCCACTAGCTAAACCACACACACTAGTTACACCACACACTAGCTACATCACACACTAGTTACACCACACACGAGCTACACACTAGTTACACCACACACACTAGCTACACCACACACTAGTTGCACACACTTGTTACACCACACACTATTAAGACACACTAGTTCCACACAGTTCCACACACTAGTTACACCACACACTAGCTACACACACTAGTTACACCACGCACTAGTTACAGTTGGTGTAACTAGTGTGTGGTGTAACTAGTGTGTTTAACTAGTAGCTACTACTAATTAATAGTTACACACTAGTTATACACACTAGTTACCAAACAACTTACACCACACTCTAGTTACACCACACACTAGTTACATATATTAGGTAGAGACACTAGCTACACACACTATTTACACACTAGTTAGGCGCACTAGTTATACACAGTAAGATACACTAGTTACACACCAGTTACACACTAGCGATACACACAAGCTATATACACTATTTAAACCACACACTAGTTACACCACACACTAGTTACACACTATTTACCCCACACGCCTAGTTACACCACACATTAGTTACACACATTATTTACACCACACACTAGTTATACACACTATTTACACCACACACTAGTTACACACACTAGTTACACCACACACTAGTTACACACACTAGTTACACCACACAATAGTAGTTACACACACAACTTACACTTCACGAGCTATACACACTATTTACACCACACATTAGTTCCACCACACACTAGTCACACCACACACAACTTACACCACATACAACTTACACCACACACTAGTTATACCACACAGTAGTTACACCACACACTAGTTACACCACACACCTAGTTACACCACACACCTAGTTACACCACACAATTTACACTTCACACTAGTTACACACACAACTTACCCCACGCACTAGTTACACACACTTGTTATACACAATAGTGACACAACACTCAACTTACACCACACACTAGTTACCAACACTATGCTGTATGCTGTGACACCTGGGAGCGGCACATGCAGCGTGTGGGCGCTGTACTTGAGTCCCTGAGGCGGGCGGGGCTTACCACCAACCCTAAGAAGTGTGCGGTTGGGCGGAGGGAGGCACGGTATCTGCGCTACCACTTGGGCGGAGGACTGGTCCAAACCCAGACAGATAAAACCGCCGCAGCCACGAGTCTGAGATGAAAGGAGGTAAAGCGGTTCTTAGGGCTGTGAAGTTACAACAGGAGGTTTATACTTTTCGGAGCTGACCAGCGCTTCGTCTGATTTAACTGGAAAGGTGCGTCAGATCCGGTCCAGTGGACGGAGAGGTGCCAGCAGGCGTTTGGGAAAATAAAATCAGCTCTCTGTGGGGAGTCAGTGCTGTTTACACCAAGGCCTGTCGCGGTAATTACCATACTGACTTATCTTACGATGTATTGACGTGACGTAAATAACTTTTCTGACCTCGATAGTTTCCCGTTGTGTTTACATGCATGTTTGTTTACATAAGAATGTCGCCACCATTAAAGTCAAAATGATGCCAGAATAAGCAGCAGGGTTTTGATGAGACTCTGACTTCAAATAGGCGATTTTTCACAGCGCGGGGAGCGACGCCACTACTCCGAGTACCAACGTGACAAAACCGGAACAGTACGTCGGCGCCAGACGAATCCTCCCAAGTCGCGAACACCTCCTTATCTTTTGGAGTTTTCAAGGTGACCACGATCATAGCCCCTGAGTTTTATCCACGCTAGAATCCACGGTGGACTCTCTGCCACTGTTACTCCTACAGATGCTGCGTTCAAGTCAATTTATGCTCACAATGACGTGTTGCTTTCTGCTGCTCGTACATCAATCTGTTTTTTTTACATCAAATGCTACTCTACTTATATTTAAACTTAAGGAAAAAAATATGGGGGAGTTTTTTGGGACAGTTTTCTTGTGTGTTGTTTTGTCTTGCAGTGGGGATCGCCCGGTGCAGGAGACGTGCCCCTGCTGATCAGATCGCAAGGCACACCGACCTGTAACGTTTGCTTCTCGATATTATTTTGCGTGAAGCACTTCGTTTTGAAACTGAATAAAGTTTTGCAAAATAATAGTTTCCATCCATGTTAGGTTTATATCAGTATTATTGTGTCGGGGACATAGGTAGATAATAAACAGTCAAGCTGTAAAGGGGACAGAGTCAGCTCAAAAGGCTCATTTTCCTCTGCTGTCCCTGGCAGCATAAAATGACAATACAATGCAATAAAAGCATGAAAACAATAAGTGCAAAGAGGATATAGCATGATCATCATCATCATCATCATCATCATCATCATCATCAACAGCTACTAGAACGTCTAAAATGTCAGACACAAATAATGGGAATGAAAGGCAACGACGTCATTTGTGGACATTTCAGACCTGTTATACCCCAAACACCGGAGGAACAGCAACGAGAAACACCCCCCAAATGAGAGAAGATCCTGAAGGTAAATCCTTTCATTTCCCAACGGCGAGCGGCTCCATCCTCCACTTTTCTGTTTTTTTTTCCCATAAAGAGGTGGCGATGAGATAGAAACGCACGCCTCGCCGGGGCGGGCGGCAATTTTACCTCCTTGTCCGTTTTATATAAAATTTTTAGAAAAGATCCCCCCTCCCCCAAATCCTTGGCTAACCACCTGTACTGCAACTGGGGCGGCGGACACGGGAGTCCAAGATGGAAATCGATTAAATGGTTAGAGCTGAAAGGAATTGGGGGAGACGTCTCCACACCAGGCCTGCTCTTATTACCAGCTAATACACTCTGGTATTGGGGCCCTGCTTTAAAAAGCACCGCGTGATTGCCGGGTTCATCCTTTTGCAGCTCTCTTGTTAACTCCGGAAGGCGGCGGAATGGAAGTCGGAGGAACATTCTGGGAAACGTAAGAAGGGCAGAAGCGCAGGCTCGTCAACGTGAGGAGGGGGCGTTGAAACATATTCTGACAGAGGCGAGAGGAAGAAGGGGATTGTTCATTCTGTTGCTTGTCAAGGCAATTTGATTCGAATGCGCCTTCCCAAAAAAGGTGTCGTGTCAGTTTGGGGGAAACATAAAAATTTGGTTTGCTCTTTGGCTGCCGGGCTGATTGAGAAATGTTTAGTTGATTGGTTGTTTTATTGGTTGGTCATTCGGTTGTTTGTGCGTGTATGTGTTTCTGGCATCATTTCCAACCATTGCGGCTAATGCCTGTGTTAGCATTTGCGTGTGTATCCACGTGTCTATCTGACAGCGCGTGTCTATGCATGTGTGGGTACGAGCGTCCACCTTACATAACTCCACCCCGCGGGTTCGTGCCAAGTCAAACCAACCTGGACTGGGAGACGAGTTCTGGCAGCGGCATGTGCCAGGACTCCCAACTCCTATTCGTCTAATGAAACGTCAGCCGACATGATGTACAGAGCCGACTGATCCGAGATCTGCCCTCTGAGCCGGCAGGGCGTCAGATGTCTGCTCTTCCACGATCATGGACCAGAGCCTCACGCCGAGATGCCCAGATCACAGCCAGAGGCGGGGGGGAAAGAAGGAGCTCATAAGGATCTTCCATAACTACGGTTTAGAGGCTCCACATTGCTGGAGGCCGATGAGTTATTATTTTGCAGAAACTATCGATTGCCGCGCTCAATTATTGGAAATGACGACGTGATAACTCACACACATACACATGTGCCACTTCTTGGCTACTTTCCTTGGCGTCCAATTTCCTCCTGCATTTCCTTTCGCTGAGGTGGAAAAAATAAATGTATGCTGGGGACAGCAGGCCTTCTCCCTCCAAATGGTGCTTCTGATTGATTTTTACCATCACTAGGCTGTCATTTATCCGATAACAATCTTAGGTTTTGTTGGATATCATGAGTAAGTCAAGTAAATCGAATGTGTTAGGCATGAGGTAGCTGCCTATTCAGCCTATAGGGGGCTATTGCCAGGGGTCTCAAATCTAAAGCCACTTTTCCACAAAGGTTCAGGAACTACATGAGGAACCATTTAAGCCAGGAGACATCTGGAACGGGAACCTTAGAGGCCATCCAAAGAGTTCTTGGTTGCCTTCCCTCCACACCTAGGACCCTGGGACCCAGCAAAAGCCAGTACTACGAGCAAGCACCGAGTGCTAAATTAGCCGTTTACTGCAATTTCAAAATGGCGGTCGCCGTGCTTGACGGTTTTGGCGTAGCTTGTGTTTGACAAATCGGTGTTGTTGGGTGCTACAAACTTTGCCCCTATGGACCACCTTGCCAGCGGGGGAATGTTCTGGGGTTCAGGAGCTATCCTCGTAGAACCAATTTCAGGGGTAAGTTCCTCCCGTCAAAAAAGTTCCTGGTTTCTGAAACGGTTCCTGTGCTGGAATGGGGATTTCAGAAGACTCTGGATCAGGATCTTTGGATCTCACAAGCCCTTACAATTTCAAGCCCCACTGTTGCACTATGAAAACTATTCGCTTTCCGGCTTTAATTTTACCCAAGACTAAGAAAGAGAGGTTCGCCGGTTGATAGCGCTACAAAACAAAGTGTTCGATGTAGCCCCGCTGTAGGGCAAAGATGGGAGGGCAAAGGATGAATTCCCCTTGGATGCCGGCTTTGTGGTTAACTCAGCAGTGTTTTGACCCCGCCTCAGCCTTTCTGACAGGCAGACGCGGGTCGAGAGTAAACGCCAGTGGTCAGAAATGAGGATTCAATAATCGGGGCAGAATTTCCCAAGCATTATTCATCCAGGTGTTGTGTTTATATTTTTTTTGCTGAGCAAGACAGATCCTTTATCTGCAACAGCATCTGGCTGGCCCCACAAAACACCCATAACTCCCGGAGATGACTAGATTCCACTTTTAACACGCATACACGAGTTCCGATTTTTCTGTTTTCACAATTTTTGTTTTCACGATTTGATTAATTCGCCCCGTTGGTTCCAAATTTCCCAGGCAGCATCCGTGGCAAAGTTCGTTTTTTAGCGAGGTTATACATGACACCGTCTGACCAGGGAACAGAAGAGCGCACGCAAAATTGAATTCGAGTATTAGTGCCTAAGCCGAGGATGACTTTAAAAACCCTGCCGTCCATTCGTGGAAATCAACAAATGCTGGGAACAGGATTCGGTCCTGTGGAACAGAGACACCGCCCTTGTGCAACAGCCCTGTTGTTCTTTTGCTGTTTCTTTTTTTAGTTGGAGCATTCCTGCTCATCGGCTGCTAGATCCCGGGATTGCCAAGACTTGCGAGATGCCACGCTGACCTACACCCCGGAGCTACGCCACCAACACAGCCTTGGGAGGCTGCTTTTGTGAATTGGGAATAAGCCCCAGATCCTCTCGCTCTATCTGCTCCCATTTAATAACCGTGCTCCCACGCAGCTCCTGCCGGGGCAGCGGATACCTGGGTGAAATCGTATTATTCAGTTGTTTATTACTTTGTTACTTGTCTTATTTGATTTGATTTGATCAGAATGGGTTTATTCCAACATTTACATGTACAAGGAATTTGTCACAGAGAGGATCGGTGCGTTTCTCCGGACGATTAGCGTTTAAAATAAAGCTTAACAGTCTAACAAAATAATGATTGAATAAAAAGAAGAATCTTGAATCTTCGACCACAATCTTTTTTATTGCCAAGTAAGTTTACACGTTCAAGGAATTTGTCTTGGTGTTCGGTGCATACATGAAAGATAAATGTCAAACAATAAGTAAAATATATAACATGTTAAATAAGGCTTTTTTTTTTTATAAAGCTGTGCAGTTTGCGCAGGAATGTGGAAATGTTCAGTCTAAAGTGTAACAGTATGTGGAATGTTCACTTCCTACTTTCATTAAGTAATTACTGATTAACTTGTTTTTTTATCTATATTTGGTGAATTTTCACATTTGTTACACTCTCCCGCTGTACTTCATGCTCCCAACTGAGCTGCTGCAACACTCGAATCTCGCCCACGGAGATCATTGAAGTATTATCTCATCTTATCATAATATTTTAGTTGACGGATAATTGCCATAAAAAAAATAATGTTTATTTTATTCCACTATATCAGTGGCATGAAACATGTCAACCTATCGCAGGAGAGCCATTTAACAGAATGACTACTACATGTACTAGGAATTTGTTGTGATGATTATTGCTGCGTGTTTACAGACATTTAGCATTACAAAAAACATAAAAGTCAAGAGAAAAAATATTAATTAAATAAAAGGTAATTAAAGATAAGCAAAAAATAAATCAAACTTGCCAAATGTGCACAAAAAGCGAAACAAGAATGATCAAACACATAAAATATACAGACATGCAATGTGACCCTATGCACATAATAATTCAATTATGTGCATAGGATAAATTATCGGTATGGTTATAAATTATGATTATAAATAACTATGTATCGCCACTGAAGGTTGGAAACATAACAATATTTGGGTTGCCATTTTCATTTTGCTCAACCCAACTGATGGAAACGCCCTTAATTCAGGTGTTTTTTATTGTGACGCCTTAGAATTCCCCTTTGAAATCTGGACCGGAACATGGAAAATGATCGTGATAGAGAAAGAGCGCGAACTGCTCAATTAATTGCGATCGGGCGGCCACGTAAAAAGGGGGCCAGTTCGAGGGAGCTTTCAAGAAACGAAGGGTTGCCTGACAAAAACAACCTCAATTCTGGAGGATGCCCGGACGCATGTGACCGAACGTTGAGCCACTATATTCTATCGCTCTCTCTCTCTCTCTCTCTCTCTCACACACACACACACTGATTGAATCTGACATGATTCTCTGAATTGGATCAGTGATACATTTCTTATTTTATCCATAAAGAATCCAAAGTGGGTCGAACTGGCCTTCGCTTGTGGAGAACCACTCAGGAAAGGCTTTTGTGCGGGAAAAATTGGTACAAACTGGGTGAGAAAAACAGAAATTGATACGTCCGCGTCGACATCAAGCCACCGGTAATAATTGTTCCACGAAACGTTGGGGGGGGGGGGCGCGAAATGAAGAGAAGATGATAGAAAATTGAGAGGAGAGATAGAGAGGCTGTATGTGGGGGGAGCAGGGCTGATCGAGAGGGAAAAGGACGAGTCGGGAAAAAAACAGTGAAATGACAGAGTTTGGATGAAGGGGAGTTGAGGAGGGAGGGAGCAATGAGAGAGAAGTGCACTTTGAATGAGAGAGAGAGAGAGAAGAGGCTACAGCCGCATTTACTTACAAGGTCTTGGGCTCCTGTGCTTTCTGAAGCCCTGTCTACACTAATACAGATATCTTTCTAAATGGATATTTTCACCCTCCGTCTAAAAAAAAACAAAAAACCCCCATTATGCCCGCACGACCGTTTTACAAAATGTCTCCATACACACGAGGAGACAAAAACGACGACCAACGCTCAGTCTCGAAACGCCGCTGCCGCTAGACCTAGCAGTGCTAACCAAACGTAAACGAAGCGGTACACATCCGCCGTTGTTCTTGGTGTTGTTTCGGTTGCCGATTGAGATGTGACGTCAATTTTCCCCGGACCTTCCATTTCACATGTTCACACGGACACACAGAATTTTTAAGAAATCTGCATTGGGGTGTGGCGGCGGTGTGGTTTAAGCCACACCTGTCTTTGGTGGAGGTAACTGGGCCCGGCATTAGGGTGGCTGTTCGCCTGTTGCTCGTTGCTCGTGCCCCCATCCCCGCAGGAGGGGAGCCTCTGTCATGACACGTTGTACATCTGCTCCAGGGCTTGTTCCACCGAGCCCACTCGCTATAGTAAATTGGTATTCCAACATCGCCAATGCCTCATGCACTTTGGAAGGCGTTTAAAAAGATCTCGCTTTAGTGAAGCCGTTTGCATGTGGATGAGAGGCCAAAACTTCGATGAAAATGTTAGCATCAAAATAGTAAAATATCCATATCCGACAGGGCTGAGACACACCTGGCTTTTAGCATATTAGCTGCATACTAGCATGCTATTTAGTTCACCAAATTACCATTTAATGGGTCGGAAACCATAGCTTGCTCCGGTCATACTGTGTGTAAAACATGCCAGGTTGTCATAGTAGCTCTGGTGAACTATTATAGTATGCAAATGCTGCACACTGCGCGGGTATTAATATCCCACGACGCATTGGGACGACACAAGGAAAACTGTAGAGGACGGATCCGTCTAGATGGAAAAGCAATGGCAAAGGTTGGAAGGTGGAGGGCGGGTCGGATCGGTGACGAAAAGCCATCTGTTTTGTTATTTTACAATCAAACGGTAATAGAGATAGACGTTTACAAAAATGCACAGGGATAACATTTCCGTAAGGAATTATAAATAAGGGGAGCACGCACAGAGAACAGCCGAATCAGATTCAACTGACAAAACTCAGTGTCGGGTACAGCCCTAGAAATAATTAATAATAATCAGGCACACAAAAAAGAAATCCCCCGTAGGTTTAATGGACTGTCCCTCTCCCTTGCGCGCAAAGCTGCACACGGCCCTGGATATGACAAGTACTTTAAGGTTGGAGATATAATTCAGACAATATCCCGCCTCACATGACAATATCGATGCTATATCGATATCGTGACCACACCAGGCATATGCAAATTGCTGGTCCTAACCCCAATCGCCCGCCCCTAAATCATCACCGAGCAGAAGAACAACCAAACAAAACAATGGCGGAGAGAGATAAGAAAAAAAAGCAAAACAAAAGAAAGAAAGAAAAAAAAAACCACATTGTTGGCTTTTCATTCAGGCTATAATGACGCCTCACCCGCTGAGAGAAGGCGGACCAATGCAATCCGCTCTCATTAGCAACAGCAGCTGCTGGTGGGTGGCAATTACACACACACACACACACACACACACATACACACACACTATAGATTGTTAAATCAAAACACCTGGACGTGCTGGAACAACAAGCATGATCCATGGGGGCCCCACCTCACACCTTCCAGGACTTAAAGGATCTGCTGCTAACGTCTTGATGCCAGACACCACAGGACACCTTCAGAGGTCTTGTGGAGTCCATGCCTCCACGGGTCAGAGCTGTTTTGGCGGCACAAGGAGGAGCTACACAATATTAGTGGTTATTAGTGGTGGTTTTAATGTTGTGGCCGATCGGTGTATACAGTATATACAGTAAACACACAGTATATGCAAACACAAACACACCAACCCTCCCCCCACCTGACACACCCACCCCCCCATTTGTTTCAGTTTTTTTTTTCAGTTCTGCTGCTAATCAGTACGGTGGTAATGGATGATATGATTACGGGAACCGTGGTCAGTCACCCTTGATCGATAGCTTGTTAACTACGGACAATTAGCGCTGTGATTGAACACACACACGCACACACACATAGGAAAATTGCAAGACCGGCCGCAATTACGTCCATAACGCCAAAGCATTGTTCGGTTTCTAATCAGAATTGGGGTTAAGTTCAAGCGGTTACATCGAATTTAATGCGAGCTGTGCACGTAAGTATGGCAGTTTTGCCTACCACGCGCCACCCGGGTGGCGTGTTCATGGACCTCTGGCACAGAAACACAGTAGACAGCAGTTCATTGTAGAGAGTGGGCTGGTTGGAATAAGCCCAGGATCAGATAGACACATGTCATGACACGGGCTCCTCTCTTGAGGGTGTGTGGGGATGGGGGTTTTACCTGTTGCCCTTTAGCTCAACCAACGAGCAACAGGTGTACAGCCACTCTGATCCCAATTACCTAGATCCAGATCAGGTCTGGCTGCTCAAACCACACAATCACCACACCACATACCCCGGACACCAAACTGAGGCCAGGGAGAATACCTGGCCTAAGCCTACCCCGCCACCACCAGCAAGCAGAGAACAAAATATTAAAAGAAATGCCTAAAACAAACTCTGAAACAGGGTTGCTATACCTGAAAATAATAAAACACCGGACTCTGAAACAGGGTTCCCATACCTTAAACCAACAAACGTCCAAAAAAAGATTAACTGGTCGCCTTCCAGGGGACCTGGTTCCCCATAACACCACGGTCCACCGGCTTCCTTCCCCCAGGGTGAAGACAGACTGCCCCCTCCCCCCTTCCGGCGCGTGGGCCCTCGGGCTGCTGTGCTGGCTGGTGAAGGCATGGCCGGGCCTGGCTAGTGCGGGGGTTACTTGGGGCTGTCTGGCTGCTGGATGGTCCCGGCGGTGGTTGCTGGGTGGAGAAGCTAGTTGCCAGCGGTTACCTGTGGTGGTTGCTGCACCTGCTTCTCCCCCGGTCCTCCGCCGGATCCCCTGGATGCTGCTGCTGCTAGTCGGAAGAGTGTTGGTGCTGGGGCCGCCCGTTGACCCACTGGTGGCTCTAGGGCGTCTTGGGGCAGCTCATCTGTGTCCCTTCCCCGTGCCGGAGAGTCCCTGTTCAGGTGCCAGTGTGGCAGATTCGCCTACCACGCGCCACCCACGTGGCATTTTCAGGGACCTCCGGCACAGAGACACAGAAGACGGGGTTGTAGGCACCAGTTTATTGTAGAGAGTGGGCCAGTTGGAATAATCCCAGGAGCAGATAGACATGTGTCATGACAGGGCTCCTCTCCTGAGTGGGTATGGGGATGGGGGTTTTATCTGTTGCTCGTTAGACCGACCAACCAACCAGCAACAGGTATGCAGCCACTCTGATCCCAATCACCTAGATCCAGCTTAGGTGTGGCTGCTCAAACCACACCATCACTACACCACAGTAAGATTCCATTAAAAGAGAGTTATGTCTGAGCAAAAGTGTATTTTCTTATCTATTCAACTTGTCATGTGACGGTTAACTAGGCTGACACCAACTTAAGGCTGACACCAACTGCCTTACGATATTGCCTTACGAAATACATGTATATAGATTTAGTATATCGTCATATCAAACAGTCCTACTTCCAACGGTCGAAAAATAAGGCTTGGGCCAAAAAGATGAAAGATGAAAATTGTCCTTTGAGGGTTGTTGTGTTCATCAAGTGGATAGTACTGGTATAGCCAGTTATAGTTATGGAGAACTATAGATACTTTACCATAATAACTTCATCATCATCATTTCAGACGTTTTCTTAGCACCAGTCACATCAGCCGAGAACTAACTTCACTATAATTTAACACACACACACACACACACACACACACACACACACACACACACACACACACACACACACACACACACACACACACACACACACACACACACACACACACACACACACACACACAATATAAACTGTTGGATGGCACAGAATTTTCTTCAGCTCAATAATTCAAAATCAGAAATCATACTGTTCACCAAATTCTACCAGTCAAATTGAGAGTGGCCTTGGCACTCTGTCCCCAAATGTGAAGTAAGTTGCCAGAAACTTGGGAGAACTGTTAAACTTTGACTTCAACTTTGAACAACAAATAAAAATAAATTGTCCAGTCCTGCTTCCTTCAACTGAGAACCATTTGAATAATCAAATCAATATTCACACAGCAACCTGGAAAAAGTAATCCACGTCCTAATTCTCTCACAACTAGACTCCTGTAACTCCCTCCTTTCTGGCATCCACCAAAGGTCACTCGCCCGCCTCCGACAAGTTCAGAGCGCAGCAGCTCGGCTTCTTACTGGTTCCAAAAGACGGCATCACATCACCCCAATCCTGGCTTCTCTGCTTTGGCTCCTTGTTCGGTTCAGAATCGATTTGAACAATTTGCTGAACACTTTTAAAGCAGCTTCTGGGTCTGACTCCAAGCTACATAACAGATATGTTCACCCCTTATGAGCCAGGGCGCAGCCTCAGATCCTCAGGCGGGCGGAGCCCTCCTGTTCCAAAGTTTCGACTTAAAACTAAAGGTGACCGTGCCTTTTCTATCAGGGCCCCTCGACTTTGGAACAACCTGCCTGAGGAGATACGGCTGCAGCGTCAGTGACTTTTTTTTAAATCACTTCTTAAAACTCATTTTTATAGATCTGCTTTTATGTGATGTCGCCCCCTTTCTTCATCCACTCAATTTTGTTTTATTTTTTTTTTTCTTATTATCATATTGGATTTTTTTTATTGTCTCTTTATCCGCTATATCAATTTCATTCATCAATTGAATTCCTGTTTATTAATGTTCCTTTGCCTTTTATGATGATCTGAGCACTCTGCTTTTATCTCCTCTGTCAAAGCACTTTGTAAACTGTTTTAAAAGGTGCTATATAAACAAAGCTATTATTATTATTATTGTTATTATTATTATGTCACACACACTCAACACACAAACACACAAGGGTACACACACACACACACACACACACACAAGTGCAAAGACACCGTGATACACCTACATACAAATAACTACACACACATACATACATACATAGGCACACTGACAAACACACGCACACACACTACATTCCACACCTGCACACTCAGATACACATACACACACACAGGCCCATGCTAAAAGGTAAAACTTTCAAATGGAATACACACACACAAACACTCAACACACAAGGGCACACGCAAGGGCACACACACACACACACACACACACACACACACACACACACACACACACACACACACACACACACACACACACACACACACACACACACACACACACACACACACACACACAAAGAGCGATCGCTTAGATCCCACTGCGTGATCATGCGCTAACACCCAAAAGGGAAGTGACACAATAGGGACAGAGAGGCTTCTGATCGTCGGCAGGAAAGACGTGAAAGCGCAGAGACCTTAGAGTGTTTATCGGCTCAGGTGAGACTCCGCACAGTGGCTCCTGTGAAAGCCGGAACACAGCGGGAGCCAAAAGCCGAAAAACCTGAAAACCGAACTACTCCGAGACTGTCGTGGGGTCGATGGAATTCTCTTTCTCTGCGCTCTGCTTTGCTGTGCTTATGAGTGGAGATGGAAGGGTGCACCATTTTAATTTCTGAACCGTGAGCCTTTCCCTGTGACACCGTGCCCGCGGTAAAAATCTATATTGAAAAACGGAAGATTTAAACTTGAATTCACCTCACCTTATGTTGGCGCTGCGTGGTAGCAGACGGCCAAATGCTGTAATAATCCACCCAATGAGCCATTTCGTCAAGCGCCGCGTTCCGCCGTCGCGGTTTACACTCCCCCCTGACGGGCGCGCAAGTGACGTAGCGCACCGTGTCGGAAAATATTGGCGTGAGCGGTGCCGCCATGTCGCGAGTCGCCGGCAGAACTGCTTCACGGATGCATTATCAAAACATTTGGCCGTCTGCGACCGTGCAGCGCCAACATAAGGTGAATTAAAGTTGACGTCGCCAGTCTCGCAAATAAGTCGGACTTTGACGTGTTTCTTATTTTGCCTCTGCTGTCAATTCGAGAGCCCAGACAAGCGCCTTGCCCGGCTGCGACCACGTCAGAGGCTTTACCATGTGTTTTTATTTAATTGAATTTGAATAAACAAATATATTATTTTTTTCATATTCATATTCATTTAATATTCATATTATATATTGTATATTCAATTTATTAATTGAGTAAACAGAAAACAAAAGGGGGGGTTTACACTGTGAAATACCGTTTACTATTTTGCTAGAGGGGCGCGGTCAAGCACCGGCTGCGGACGACAGCGCGGTTCCCTTTCCTGGAGCCACCAAGCTGCCTCCACTCGGCGCCGACGGGTCCGGCTGGAGGCAGGGGGTCTTCATAATGTTTGTCTGTCTTACAGAGAGGAGCGGCGCACGGGCTCGTGAGCAGCCCGGCAGCGGAACGCCATTCCTCCCGCGACCGAGAGGATCATTATTACCCACAATTCTTAGAATAGTCCTCAGTGTAAGATACGGTGTCACTGTGGCCTGCGTGCCGCATAGTGAAATGAGCAATAAAACTCTCGACTTGACAATTCTGTCTGATATCAGGCAACAAAATTCCTGTTCAAAATATAACGGAATATAATGCAATACGGCTCTCAGGCACTCTGTATTGCTTTCAAATATTTGTTTTCCTGTAGATAAACTTTTCACATTTAATATTATCACCGCTGAATCAACACGGACGTCGGCATGATTGACTCTTGTTTGGGGAAGTAGGCTGCCTGGTCCATGCACAGATAGCTGTCTAAGGGGTGACTCAGAGAAAGGTGTTAAGAGTGTTAATTGAAATAATTGAGGATGGACAGGCATGCTAACATTGTGTGATGCTATTAACGGTGTAGTATCCCATAAATGGTATGCAGGCCTAAATCTGACCTCACTGATTCCAGTGTGTACACACACACACACACACACACACACACATATATATATATATATATATATATATATATATATATATATATATACACACACACACACACACACACACACACACACACACACACACACACACACCTAGCCTTGCCGCTAGCCCTTTCAGTTTATTTTTGCATTCTTGCCGAGGAAAGTTGGACCCCATCACCAAACAATGGAAACTGTGTATAGAGGACCACATACGTAACACAAACACGTTGAAGGTCTCTTCCTGATAAAGCACCAGCTGAATCAAATTCGACGTGTGTTCGTCTGTTTTTTTTTTTTTGTTTTACAAAAATAATCTCATGGACGTCCACTTTAACAATGAGCGTCCCGCCGAGATAGATGTGAGCGGGACGCGTAGCGATGTTCACTCCTTGTGGGAGTGAACATCTCTCCTTGAGTTGTGCACTTACCAATTTAATAGATGGCTCTGCTATCGACTGAGCCAAAACTATAAACACATACTTAATTTGGATGAAAAATAGCACTTCTGCCTTACTTGAAGCCTTATTTGAAACAACAAAAAAAAAAAAAAAAAAACGGCTCTCCAACACGGAGATAATCCTTAAAGTGTTATCTCCAAAAGCCAGCAGACGTCTGCTTTGAACAACAATGTGCTGATGACCAATTACACCAGCGACTCTCCAGAGCGGAGCTGCGAGTCGGTTGGCTCCGCTTAACCGCAAATAAACCCCCCCCCCCCAAAAAAAAAAGCAAGATTAAAATTTTACATTCATGCCGATTCATGAAAGGAAGGAATTCTTAATGTTTGTCCTTGTGTGTGTGTGTGTGTGTGTGTGTGTGTGTGTGTGTGTGTGTGTGTGTGTGATTCCGCACAGGGACTCTGCAGTGAGTTTCAACTTCATCCTCTCTTTATACGTCGACTTAAATGTCCTAAATATGTCTTTGAGTGAGCGTTGTCTTTCAGCCAGCACGTCTTCCAAGCGTTTACATACATGCCTGTGTGCGTGTGTGTGTGTGTGTGTGTGTGTGTGTGTGTGTGTTTCCGCGCGCTACGTTTCTGTCTTTGCGCGTGTCTCCGCCTTTTGTGGGTTTTTTTCTTTTTCCGCTGCGCCACGTTATCCTGCGACGAGTATTAACATTTCATGAACGACGCCGCGGTTTGTCAACTGGATCACATCAAATTTTCATCCCTAATTACGGAGGCAGCGCTGGAGGGAGATTCCCCCTCGCGCCGGGGCAAGCCGCCGCCTGATTAGACAGCCCGCGCACAGCGCGCGGCACCAGACGGAGCGGTGCCCGCAAACCTGCCGCCGATTCTGTACGGCACAAAGGAGAGGACGAGCGGCCCCTACCACGGCGGTCTCAAAAGCACGTCGGCCATCTCGAAGGGTGTCTTGACGGAAGCGATGGAAGGGAAATTCTTTAAAAGGGCTTTTAGGCTCTCCACAGACCCTTCGCGGCTCAATAAGCGGTACGCCGATAACGTTGGTCTCCATTGGCTTTTCCCCAGCGGACTACTCAGGGTCTCCGGTTTGCCTTAACTTCAGTTTAACAGCGGTTAGAGGCGACCCATTCCGGCTCTTAATTCAAAAGGGCACCAACGCATGACGCCCCCTAAAGGCGAGATGGACAGATAGACCATGCGATGGCCGACATATGACGCCACCTATTAAGGGTTCATTAGACTGTTACTTCACTGAACTCTACATTCCACAACGTTCCACTTAAATTCCAGTCGCTGAAATGTCCAAGGAGGATTTTTTTTAAGCCACCACTGAAGTAAATAAATGCCTCAAAGGCAGCCCACCCTTATGACCCAGGACCGCAGCGACCCACACTTCAGCACCTCGGAGAGCGCCGACAGTGGCCCAGCACATTGCGGGTTTATTGGGGTTTCCTGTACTTAGCACCGATGGAAATCAGTCACTCAGAGTCGGTATCGGCTGCTTCCGAGCTAAATGTGTTTCGTTCCTTCAGTTCGGTCAACATGGATGCCAGCGGCAAATGTGTGTTTGTTTGGCAGCTTGTGAATTCTGAAGGCCACAAAACAAAACGTTGACACAACACAAACCCCGATGGTCGTAAATCGCCATTCCTTTGCACGTTTCCAAGTAGGTCACATTTTTCCCAGTTCTGACGTCAATGGAACTCCAGCACATTGCACATTTCTGGGGGTATTTCCTGTTCGCCCAGGCCGACAGGAAGTGGGTCAAAAAGCCAAACTTACCACCGATGTCGGGGCGCAGGGTCTTGTCGTATTCCCTGAGTAAGTTGTTCAGGATGTTGGTGGCGTCTGCCTGGTGGGTCCTCGGCACCAGCATTTGATTGACGTTGTGGTGGTCCTCGTAGTCATCGTCAGTGTATTCAAGTTTATCCGAGCTAATGGGGAAGGAGGAGGAGGAGGATGAGAATCTTCTTTTTAGATTTCTTCAAGATTATCACTGATCGGGTCAACTATGTGTTGACAGCAAAGCATAAAGATGGAAGAAGATCTGTGTCGGAGAATAGAGGATGTATTAGTGTTGAGCAACTTGAGTGTTGAATTGGCCTTGTAGATAGATGGATAGATAGATAGATAGATAGATAGATAGATAGATAGATAGATAGATAGATAGATAGATAGATAGATAGATAGATAGATAGATGGATAGATAAACTGATAGATAGATACTATAGATAGATAGATAGATAGATAGATAGATAAACTGATAGATAGATAGATAGATAGATAGATAGATAGATAGATAGATAGATAGATAGATAGATAGATAGATAGATAGATAGATAGATAAACTGATAGATAGATAGATAGATAGATAGATAGATAGATAGATAGATAGATAGATAGATAGACAGACAGACGGACAGACAGACACACAGACAGACAGATAGATAGATAAACTGATAGATAGTTAGATAAACTGATAGATAGATAGATAGATAGATAGATAAACTGATAGATAGATAGATAGATAGATAGATAGATAGATAGATAGATAGATAGATAGATAGATACTGTACATATATACTATAGCTAAATAGATACTGTACATGGATACTATAGATAGATAGATACTGTACATGGATACTGTAGATAGATACTGTACATATATACTATAGATAGATAGATACTGTACATGGATACTGTAGATAGATACTGTACATATATACTATAGATAGATAGATACTGTACATGGATACTGTAGATAGATACTGTACATGATACTATAGATAGATACTGTATATATTTACTATAGATAGATAGATACTGTACATGGATACTATAGATAGATAGCTGCTATACATGGATACTATAGATAGATCGATACTGTACATATATACTATAGATAGATACTGTACATGGATACTATAGAGAGATACTGTACATATATACTATAGATAGATAGCTGCTATACATGGATACTATAGACAGATACTGTACATGGATACTATAGACAGATACTGTACATGGATACTATAGACAGATACTGTACATGGATACTATAGACAGATACTGTACATATATACTATAGATAGATAGATACTGTACATGGATACTGTAGATAGATACTGTACATGATACTATAGATAGATACTGTATATATATACTATAGATAGATAGATAGATACTGTACATGGATACTATAGATAGATAGCTGCTATACATGGATACTATAGATAGATCGATACTGTACATATATACTATAGATAGATACTGTACATGGATACTATAGAGAGATACTGTACATATATACTATAGATAGATAGCTGCTATACATGGATACTATAGACAGATACTGTACATGGATACTATAGACAGATACTGTACATGGATACTATAGACAGATACTGTACATATATACTATAGATACATAGAGTATCAGCTCAGTCGCAGTAAACAGATGCGAGGACGTGTGTGCGCGTGCATGTGCGGAGCCTCTCCACGCAGACGACGTGTGGTGAAGCCAGAGCACCGTGACGCCACCGTCACGCAGGTCCACCCTGCAAGACGCTCTGAAAGCACCGAGCTCATCCTCATCCAACCCCCCGCGGCCAACAACTTTAACCACGCAAAACACAATGAAGCGCTGATCCTTTGTGTGTGCGTGTGTGTATATATATATATATATATATACATAGGATATTTAAATACAATAAAAAAAATATATACAAAACATGCACATCTGACTTACCGAGCACCGTGGACGACGATAAGTAATAAGACCACGCACGCAAACTTGTTTCCCATTTTCCAAGGGCGCAGGATCTCACCTCGCGAAATCACTAAACCAAGAAGAAGAAGAGGAAGAAGAGAGAGGGGGGGTGGGGAGCGGTGGGTGGGGGTGGCTGGGTGGTGGGCGTGGGGGTTCGCGGGGATTTTCTCTCGGTGGGCGACGCGCGTCGATAAATCAGAGCTCAATAAATCCGTCTCCTCAACTTCCTCACACGCCCACGCACTTTCCCCCGCGTGTCATCTCTGATCTGAGCGCGGTCCAGGGCTGCTGCCGTGGGGACGACGATTGCCTGTTGTTGTTGTTGTTGTTGTTGTTGGTTTTTTTCTTTTGTTGTTTGTTTGTTTGTTTGTTTGCTTCCAAATGAAGCGAATGAAGCAAACCAAGCGAACGAAGCAGCAGCACCTCCTCCCTCTCACGCCGCCGCGCCGATGTGCGCTCCGGAGCCAACACGTGGGGGACTAGTGGTGCGAGACTCGCAAACGATTCGTTCGGAGCGAACGGATCTTTGATAATGACTCGGTGGTCGCAGGAGCAGTGACGGCAAGTTGGGGGGGGGAGAGCTTTGGCAACCTCAACCGGTTTAACGATCATTTATTTTCTAATGCCATCTTACTTGGCCATCTTCAGTGCTCGATCGCACCTCCTGTTTCAAGTTCAAGTTCAAGTTCAAGAGATTCTTTGTTACACACATATGGAGACGTATTTGAAATACAGAGCGGGCCAGCTCACGTCGCAAGGATTTTGCGCACTGCTGCCCCCACAGCAAGAAGGTCCTGGGTTCCATTCCCGCCTGGGGCGCTGTTGGCACCGTGCTCCCGGGCGGGTTATCCCCCGAATAGGAGCCTCCCTGTGTGGAGTTTGCATGTTCTCCCCGTGCTCACGTGGGGTTTCCTCCACGTCAGTTAGGACACCCCCCCCCCCCCCAAAAAAAACATGCACCCATCATCGTCTGACCAGCGATGGACATATGGTACCAGGTCCCCGGGCGCGTCCACGAATGCTGCCCACTGCTCCTGGCTGTGCCCCCGTGGAGGAAGGACAAGCCAAGGATGGGTTAAATGCAGAGGCCTCATTCCACGTGTGTGTGTGTGCGTGCATGTGTTGTAGTGTGGTGCGCTGTGTGACAATTAAAGATTCTTCTTCTTCTTCCCTTCATTTTTGTACCTTTGGAGTTCCTTTCGTAAATGTGAATTTATATCAAGTTGACATGCTGTAAAATATATTATTATTGTTATTATTATTATTATTATTATTATTATTATTATTATTATTATAAACATATGGACATGACCGGAGGCTTTGCGTGCATCCTAGTTTGCGCCTTCTATTTTGCTCCGTTTTCGGTCGCAACAGCCGGTTCCGCTCGTCATCCTCTCCACCAGTTGTGGTCGGCCGTCGTCGGGTCAAGCCTGCTGCTACTGTCCTGCTCCTGTGGACGACAGAGCGTCCGCATGGGGTCAGGGGGCGGCAGGAAGTGATGCTGCGTTCCTCCGGCGTCGGAAATCGGTCACTCAGGGTCAGTATCGACCCAGCTCCCGAAAGGAATCTGTTTGATGGCTTCCGTTCGGCAACCGTGGACGCCAGCAGCCAATGTGTGCGGTTTGGCGGCTTGTGGAAAGCTTGTGAAAGCTACGACACAGATGTTGACGGAGCACAAAGCCCGACCCCAACGGTCGTGAACTCCTTTGCACTTTTCACAGTAGGAGGTCACATTTTTTTTTCCCGAATTCTGACTCCAATGACGCTCAGCATTATAATATACGTCTGTATTATAACTGTTAATAAAATCAATATTCTAAAATGCCTGGTGGTGTGTGTGTGTGTGTGTGTGTGTGTGTGTGTGTGTGTGTGTGCGTGTGTGTGTGGGAGGTCTACAGTAGGTGGGAATAGCTCTCTTGTGTTGCAAGACCAAAATTGCAAGTCTACCAGCTCTATGTTCGCCGCAACAATCATAAAAAAAAACAAAAAACCGTGTGCCGCAGCAGAAAGAAGTTTGGGGGGAAAAAACGCGACGTAAAAAAACAACAGGATCGCACGAACGAGAAGCCGGAAAAGTGCAACGACTCGTCTTTCCGGCGAGTGACGCGTCAAGAACCGACTCTGGGAAAAAAAAAAAAAGATTGGAGCCGTTGGAGCCGCGGAGCCCGGAGAGGTGAGCGAGGACGGCGTGCGTCGCCCGCTTCATACCCCTTATACCTGACTTTACACCTCCAACACGTGAGACAGGTAATTCAACGTAATGCTGGTTGCTCCCCCCCCCCAGCGCGCGTGCCCGCCGGGGCATTCGTTCGAAAAGCGCGTGGTGTGTGAGTGGCTATGACGTCACACGTGTGCTTCGTTAATAGGCGTACAACTACTAATGATTATTAGTGGCTTTCGTTTGAATCATTTGCATTTGCGTTTGTAAATGTAAATTATTCAATTTCATTTATATATACATATATAAATGTAGAGAGGGGGGAGAAAGAAAGAGAGAGAGAGAGAGAGAGAGAGAGAGAGAGAGAGAGAGAATAAGATATATTAATATAATTATCATCTCAACATAATGTGATGATATAATTTAAAATAAGATAAATCTTCTGAATATGCACAGAAGAGCCTAAAGGACGCATTTTGCCGCCAGCCTGTACGTTTTTATTTATTTTTTTTCTCAATAAAAGTTGGTCGAAATGGAAAGACTACAGCGCCTCCTGGCGGTGGATTCGGGCATTGCATCGCATTGCCAAAACAGCAAACTTGAAAAAGCATGTCGAATTTCACTGCAGGAAATCTACAGTAACTAAGAGATTAACCTGGTGACTCTGTCCGACTCTAATCCCGGAAGAACATATTAATGCCAACGCACGTGTGTGTTTGTGCATGTGTGTGTGTGTGTGTGTGTGTGTATGTGTGTGTGTGTGGGTGTGGGTGTGTGTGGGTGTGTGGAGTGAGAGATAGGGAGAGAGAGAAATTTTCTCATTTTTATTTTAGGCTGTGTATGTATCTGTATCTAATATACATTTCCATATCTGCCCATTAACTGCAACTTTTACATTATTCGGTTATCTTTGCTCAGCAAAGCGTGTGTGTGTGTGTGTGTGTGTCTGCACCAGTGCGTGTGCACGTGTGTGTGTGTCTATATTTATTTATTGTATTTTTTTACTCACTAACATTTCAATTTTTCTGTTCTGATTTTCGGTTAGGTCAGAAAATGTTTGTTTTCCCTTTGATTCTGCAATGTAAACATATGTTTCTCATCGCAATGTAAGTCCTTTGAATTTAATTGAATTTAATTGAAGAGAGAGAGAGAGAGAGAGAGAGAGTGTGATGGCGGTGCTATTATTATAAGCACTTAATCTGGATCCAGATCCGTCCAACCACGCCTTGCAGCCAGCTCTCCTCCTCCATGACCTAAGTGCAGTGAAAGCCCCACGGCCCGTCCCACCCTAGCACCGGACGCAACCCCCCAGAATCACACTCCAAGTTACAATTTCCCAAAATATACTTTTGTACAGCAAACGACGTGTTTCTTTTTTTTTTTCTTTTTTTTTTTCCTCATTTCATCATTTATTCAACTCAAATGTGCAAAATAAACCGTATCACAAAAAAAAGCCACGGAGAAGAAGTTTGCTTACAATGGCTGCCGTCCACGCCGCAGTACAGTTCGGCATTTGCTAAAAAGGCAAGAAGAAGAAAACGGGTTCGTGTGTCAAGACAATCGATGGCTGTGGCAAAGGTTTCCTGCGCCCGATCTAGCCCGTTTAGCTGCAAGTCTGCCCCCCCCCCCCCAAAAAAAAATATACACATAGACAATCCAAAATGTGTCCCAGACCCCTTACGCACGGTGGCGGCCACAACTGTCCAGACAGTACAGCAGGTAAAAAGAAAAAGGAAATGAAAAACGAGCATTTGTCATCCGTCTGGTGGTCGGGTGGGGGGCCTTAAATCTGAGGGAGCAGAGTCTCTCTCTCTCTCTCTCTCTCTCTCTCTCTCTCTCTATGGTTGTGTGCGCAGGAGTGTTCGGGGCGGATGGACGGGCGGAGGGAAAAAGTTGGCCAGGGCAGATTCGGACTGACTGATGAATGGATGGATGGATGGATGGATGGACGGCTGGAAGGATGGCTGGCTGGACGGATGGGTGGATGGATGGATAGATGGATGTACGGATGGATAGATGGATGGATGGCTGGCTGGCTGGATGGATAGATGTACGTACGGATGGATGGATGGCTGGCTCGAGGGATGGATGGATGTACGGCTGGATGGATGTACGGCTGGATGGATGGATGGATGGATGGATGGACGGCTGGATGGATGGATGGATGGAAGGCTGGATGGACGGATGGATAGATGGACGTACGGATGGATGGATGGATGGCTGGCTCGAGGGATGGATGGATGGATGGATGTATGGCTGGATGGATGGATGGATGGACGGCTGGGTGGATGGACGGCTGGATGGATGGATGGACGTACGGATGGATAGATGGATGCATGGCTGGCTGGATGGATAGATGGACGTACGGATGGATAGATGGATGTATGGCTGGCTCGATGGATGGATAGATGGACGTACGGATGGATGGATGGATGGATGTGCCGCTGGATGGATGGATGGACGGCTGGATGGATGGATGGATGGATGGAAGGCTGGATGGACGGATGGATAGATGGACGTACGGATGGATGGATGGATGGCTGGCTCGAGGGAATGGATGGATGGATGGATGTATGGCTGGATGGATGGATGGATGGACGACTGGATGGATGGACGGCTGGATGGATGGATGGATGGATGGACGGCTGGATGGATGGATGGATGGAAGGCTGGATGGACGGATGGATAGATGGACGTACGGATGGATGGATGGATGGATGGCTCGAGGGATGGATTGATGTATGGCTGGATGGATGGATGGACGGCTGGGTGGATGGACGGCTGGATGGATGGATGGACGTACGGATGGATAGATGGATGCATGGCTGGCTGGATGGATAGATGGACGTACGGATGGATAGATGGATGTATGGCTGGCTCGATGGATGGATAGATGGACGTACGGATGGATGGATGGATGGATGTGCGGCTGGATGGATGGATGGACGGATGGATGGATGGATGGATGGAAGGCTGGATGGACGGATGGATAGATGGACGTACGGATGGATGGATGGATGGCTGGCTCGAGGGATGGATGTATGGCTGGATGGATGGATGGATGGACGGCTGGATGGATGGACGGCTGGATGGATGGATGGATGGACGGCTGGATGGATGGATGGAAGGCTGGATGGACGGATGGATAGATGGATGTACGGATGGATGGATGGATGGCTCGAGGGATGGATGGATGGATGTATGGCTGGATGGATGGATGGACGGCTGGATGGATGGACGGCTGGATGGATGGATGGGCGGCTGGATGGATGGATGGACGGCTGGATGGATGGACGGCTGGATGGATGGATGGATGGATGGATGGATGGATGGATAGATAGCAGCCCTATCCTTCCCTATCCCTGCGCTCCGATTATCTGTCTCTTCCTGGACAGAGCCGAGCGGTCATTCTTAAACCGGGGAAATTGGAAGCTGGGACGTCTTCTCTGCCTCCTCCTCCTCTTCGTCTTCCTCTTCTTCTTCTTCTTCTTCTTCTTCTTCTTCTTCTTCTTCTTCTTCCTCTTCTTCCTCTTCTTCTTCTTCTTCTTCTTCTTCTTCCTCTTCTTCTTCTTCTTCTTCTTCCTCTTCTTCCTCTTCTTCTTCTTCTTCTTCTCCTCCTTCTTATCACGGTTCCATCACCACAACCTCGTGCTGCCGGTGGCTTTCGCGGCTGTCCCCAGGGAAACAGGGGCCAAACCCTTCGGACCCTCTTGCATATCTAAGCACGCTAGATGTCAGGAGCTCCATCCGCCCCAAACTGCCCCAAAGTCTCCAGTGTTCCACACGAGGAATAGATGGAAGGGATGGGAGTCGGTAGGGACTGCTGCGTTTGACATCGGGGCGGGGGAAATACAGTAGGTATTGTATGCAAGATCAAAATTGCAAGGAGGGCCGCCCCTGGATGAGAACTTTCTCCATCGGATCCATTGGATAACTTTGCTGTAGACCAGGGGTGGCCAACCAGTCAGAGACTAAGAGCCACTTTTTTTACTGTGTTACTGCAAAGAGCCACATCATACACATGGGCACACATGAACATCACCCCATCCCTTCCTCACACACACACACACAGACCTCGGCTCAGCCAGATTTATTGTAAATGTCACACACCAACATGATAATGACAGAAATTGTCTCCTAGCCCCCGCGACCCGACTAAGGATAATCGGTTGAAGATGGATGGATGGATGGAGTACTAAGACCACAGGCCAGTTATTTTCACCAATTAACATTGTGTGCACTGTCTCACACACACAAACTCTCAGTTCAAAAAGTACTGTTGTTTATTTATTCATAGAGGGAGGAATTGGACTTCGGGTTTAATGACAAGGATGTATTTTTTTCATGTTGGGTCAATTTATTCAATAGTGTCCCTTAAACCCTAACCTTTCAGAATCAGTTTTGGCTCTTGCCTACCATACACGATCTGATGCTTTGGCCATCCACATATACCTGGGACTAGGTGTTCCGGAGTCCTGGCCACATTTTTGAAAAAAAAAAAGTAAGTACTGTAAGTACTGAAAGTACTGCGTTTCCGCGGTATACCTCTCAGTTCAACCAAGTCCACAAACAAAAATATAATAATTAACAATAGCGTTTTTCTCTTACTATGCATGTTGCTTGGTGGGACTTCTGGCATTCCTTGTCTTGAACAACGCTCTTCAAATCTGGCTTGAATTCCGTTGTTGCCACTCGAAGCAATTCTTTCACATGGGTGTCATTGACAGTATCTTAAGCGCAGCCCGTTTGACATTGGGGCATTTTTCCATTGGCACACTTTTCCAGAACTCAATGGTCCCTTCCCTTAAAGCAGCTTTCAGTCGGTCCTCCTCCTGCAGCTCGCGAGTCGCGACACACACACACACACACACACACACACACACACACACACACACACACACACACACACCCCTCCAGCCCTCACAGTTCTCCATCGGAGATGTTCGATACGCAACGCAATTCACCAGCCGATCCATCTTATATGTTGACTACTAACCATGTCAATAGTGTTGAAAATAAACTTCCAAATGTTTTTGAATCTTATTTGGTGTTTTATTAGTCCTAATGCCGCGTTAGACGCGTTCCAGGCGACTGGAACGCGTCTATACGTTGACTTTGTATGGAGGGGCGCCGCCCCGGCGCTTTTGGTGTAAACGCGGCATTAGGACTAATAAAACAGGCGTTAATGGGACATGACTCCTGCTGCTGTCCGCTTTGAGTAAATGAGGAAGTGATCCGCGGTGGAAAACGAGTGATATATCATAGCGATTTTATAATCACAATAGGGAATGAATGGCTGCGCTTTTTTTTTTCTGAGTTTTTGACGCTTGTCATGTGAAAGAGCCGCATGAAACCAGCCAAAGAGCCGCATGAGGCTCGCGAGCCGCGGGTTGGCGAGTGGGTGGACGAGTGGGTTGGGTGGGAAATGTTAGCTCGCTCAGCTCCGTGGAGACTTTTGGTGGATAGACAGATCGATGGAGAGATGGATGGATGGATAAAAGTTACCCCTTTAGCCATTATATATTTTCCAAACTCCTGAGTAGAAGCAAAAATAGAGGGCTTCCGAGCGAGAGAGCACACCAAGTGCAGCAATCTGCCCAAATGCACCCCCAGCTCTTTCTGAGTTCCTTTGATCAAAGCATAAAAAATAAAATAAATAATAATAATAATGATAATAGTAATAAAATAATAATGATCATAATAATAATAATGATAATACTACGACTACTACTACTACTAATAATAATAATAATAATGATAATAATAAATATAGCTGCAGGTCGCAATACACAAGGTCCAGGTTAGTTGTGTTAGATACAAATCACAGTTTCCCGAGTTCCCGTAAAACATACTCACTGATCATTATCGTATCGACTATCGTGTCAATTTCAAATTTTTGGGGTTCCCATGGAACCGAGCATCAGGTCGCGCCGTCGCTCATCTTCACGTCACCGTTACGACGGAAAACAATTTACAGTTTTCCGAGCGTGCGCCGAACGCAGCATCAGCTCCTTGAAGCAGCGTCGATCCTGCACGAAGCAACCACCACACACCAAGGGAGTCTACACGATGCACCTCGCCGGATGCGAATGCCCCCCCCAGAGATGCACCCTGCACATGTATGATCATATTGAATGATGATATTACAAAGCGCCCCGCTCCACAAATGACGGTAATCACAGGATGCCAGCGTTCTGGGACTTCCAGTACATTTGCAACGTTTCTTTAGGTTTCAATTTACCGCTCCGAATGTAGACGCCGGAAGTTCCCCGCTTCAAACGAGACGTCAACCACGTCGTCCCTGGGTTTGGTGGTTGGTGTGCACCAGAGACTTTTACCCTGTGAAGTAATAATAGAAATCTGTACAATTTATACAAAAATGTATACAAAAACATTAGATATAACGAAATTACAGGTACTCCTCACTTAACAACCGAGTTCAGTTCCCATGACCAGGTTGTAAAGTGAATTGGTGGATAAGCGAGGACCCGTGTTATGTCACGGTAAAGGGGGCGTGGCCATTGAGAACGCTAGTGTAGTGAATACTGACAAACTGAGGGAACGACACTGACACTGAGAACGGTGATGAGATGTATACAGTGTATATAGTTTATATAGTTTATATATTGTATATAGTATATATAGTATATATAGTGTATATATATATTGTATATAGTATATATAGTATATAAAGTATATATATTGTATATAGTATATATAGTATATAAAGTCTATAAAGTATATATATTGTATATAGTGTATATATAGTATATATAGTGTATAAAGTATATATATTGTATATAGTATATATAGTATATATAGTGTATATATATATTGTATATAGACTATATAGTATATAAAGTATATATATTGTATATAGTGTATATATAGTATATATAGTGTATATAGTATAGTATATATAGTGTATGTAGTATATATAGTATATATAGTATATATAGTATATAAAGTGTATAAAGTATATATATTGTATATAGTATATATACTATATAAAGTGTATAAAGTATATATATTGTATATAGTATATATAGTGTATATAGTATAGTATATATAGTGTATGTAGTATATATAGTGTCTATAGTATATATAGTGTATATAGTATATATAGTGTATATAGTATATATAGTACATATAGTATATATAGTGTATATAGTATAGTATATATAGTGTATGTAGTTTATATAGTGTTTATAGTGTATATAGTATATATTTTGTATATAGTATATATAGTACATATAGTATATATAGTGTATATAGTATAGTATATATAGTGTATGTAGTATAGTGTCTATAGTATATATAGTGTATATAGTATATATAGTACATATAGTATATATAGTGTATATAGTTTAGTATATATAGTGTATGTAGTATAGTGTCTATAGTATATATAGTGTATATAGTATATATAGTGTATGTAGTATATATAGTACATATAGTATATATAGTGTATATAGTATATATAGTGTCTATAGTATATATAGTGTATGTAGTATATATAGTACATATAGTATATATAGTGTCTATAGTATATATAGTGTATGTAGTATATATAGTGTATATAGTATATATAGTGTATATAGTATATATAGTGTATATGGTATATATAGTGTATATAGTATATATAGTGTATATAGTATATATAGTATACACTTCTTACGAGCAACAGGCGTACAGCCACACTGTTCCTGGGTCCACTGACCTAGACCCAAGACAGATGTGGCTGCTCAAATCACACCCTCCCCCCACCACAGTGACGTCTCAGCGTCGGTGATGCAGGCCGTGGTCCACCGCGTTCTTCCCTCTGCTCGGACAGTGAGTGAATCCGCTCGTATTTCGGGGGTTCGTGTCTCCTATTCCCGCGTGTGCTGTGTCGCGCAATGATTGTGACGCGTGACGTGGTGACAATTCTCTGTGACCAATTATGTTTTTTTCTGAGTTCTGGTAACACGCAGCACGACGACTGACACGGGTTAACGTGGTTTTTCCGAGTCCCACCGAGTGCTTCATCGGCTCCCACGGACTGTTGCAACTGGGCTGAATGTCTGAAAATAAGCAGGGACACGGAGCAGTTCGATGCGAACAGAATGCGTTTATTTACAAAAAAGGCAATAGAGATAAAGTATCAAACGAAAAGCTGGGTGTCGTGTCAGGTCCTTTCCACCCAGCGCAAATCCTATGCGCGGCAACCACTGCAGACCGATGAAGTCAACATCGCGCACCTCGCAGCATGCGAAAGCCCCCCCCCCCCCGCGAGCCACAATCTGCACATCTATAACAAATTGGATGGTGATGTCACAAAGCGCCTCGCTCCACAAATTCATCCCGCTCCGCCGCCCGACCGGAAGCGGGAGGACATTGGCGTCAATCTCTCCGGTGGTTTTGCAATGTTATTTCACAAATTCCTGCTCCAAATGTATATCCGCGCGGATAAAACTTGGACCCGCAGGAAGTCCGAGACACAGCAGATCCAACGAGATCTCAACCATGTCCGTGGATTGAGCAGACACTTTTGGCCGAAAAGATGCCAGGGATGAAAATAAAAATAAAATCGGAACGAAAAGAACGAATAAATACAAAACAATGAACAAAAATAAAAATAATAATAGTAAATAATAAATACATAAGAAAAATACATATATAATCATTAAATAATTGTGATAATAAAAATAATAATAATAATAATAATAATAATAATAATAATAATAATAATAATAATAATAATAACAACAATAAAAACTGTCCATGGTTGTTGAGCACTGATCTCCCGGTTTAGAGAACCCACAGCAATGGCACAATTTTTGTTTCATTTAAGTTTAGTCAGTTGAGGAATTAACATTTTAAATAATAAAAAATAAAAAATAAGATGCAGTACAACAGATAACAAATGTCCAGACGTTTTAAAGGATGGCGACAGCTCAGCTCAGTGTGTCCGCATTTTACAAGCAACAATATAAAGGGAAAAAAATGTTGTTGTTTTTTTGCCACATCTACACAAAACATTCCCCGAAAAAGATACAGTAATTATAGACAAAAGCCAAAGGTCAACAATCGACTTTGGCATTACATTTCTTTCTTTTTTGTTGTTGTTTTTGTCAAAGGGAATAAAAGTCAAAATCCAAAAGAATTCCCAAGTGTTTCAAAGACTTATATGCCATGATGGAAAACAAACATTCATCTATTTACAAAAGAAATCCCCCTCTTAGTGCATGGATCTTTGCTCACAGTTCTGAGTGGACCTGTGTTCATGCGTCATAATATACGTGTATATCAATCAAACAGATGAGATATACGAGCTATTTTAGGTTTGTGGCGAGAAGTCGACAATCGAGGTGATAATGAGAGATCAGCGTTCTGCGACGGTCAACTTCCCAGAGCTATTTCCAGCCCGACACAGAAAATAGGCCAGAAATGTTTTTTGTTTGTTTGTTTTCAAATCCTCTTGTCCTCGTTTTGCCTTTTTGAATCTCTGATAATTGGACGCCGTCGTTGAAAAATCCTTTTGGATTTCAAAAAAGCCACTCTGAGTCGGCATGACCGAAACCCGAACCAGGCCCACTGGCTTTGAACTTTCAAGTAAAGATGTACAAACAAAATACACGAGTACTAGCGATGCACGACTCGGGAGCGGTTTGTCGGCAAGCGAACTCATCTTTCAAAACGACTCAGGAGTCGTGAGTCACTCCGGCAAAAGAGTCGTTCGTTTGCGACTCGGTAACCGCGGGCCGAACCCTGGAGACTCCGACCCGAGAGCCCCGAGTCGCCGGTCAAGCAGAGGGAACGACTTCCGAACGAGATTCGCGAGCCGTAGCTCACAGCTCTGGGTGTCGTTTTTTTTTTTTCGTTCGCAAAACTCAGCCCCTTCCGTCCCAGAGTGGCAGCCGACCCGATCCGAGGGACGAAAGAGTCGGAAAAATTGAAAATTCAGACGCTTTTTTTTGAAGCGTCTTCAAACGAAAACATGAATGTGCCCGCGGCGTTCATCTCGAGAGGAACGAGGCGTCTTTCTTCCACGCGGCGGGGCAGCAGGTGCTTTTTTTTTTTTTTTCCCCTCCCTCCAAGGCCCCCCTCGCCAAGCTGCCGGATCCGCGCTAAGAACGAGATGAAGCTTTTTAGAATTCAGGACAAGTCGTTCCAAACCCCCACATTAGCTTGATTTTTATTTTATTTTTTTTGGGGGGGGGGGAGGGTTAGAGAATAAACAAATACATACATTTAAAAAAAAGCGTTGTCTAAACCTAATAGCTAATAAATCAAAGCACGCTCCCGTACCCGAAGCAGAGGGCGACAAATCCTCAGTCGGCGTTTGAGAAAAAAACAAGCGTCGGGTTTTACGTTCCCTTTCGAGGGGAGCGCCATGCAAATCACAGCGGGAGAATGATGACACGAGACGACGGCGGAACCCCCTCCCTTCCCCGCCAACACACACACACACGCACACGCACACACACACACACACACACACACACACACACACACACACACACACACACACACACACACACACACACACTTCAAAGCAGCAAGTTCAGCAGTATCTCTATTATCAAGCAGTTTTTAGGCCAAAAGAAAAACAAACAAACCAACAAAAACAAAGCGGTAACGACCCCGCTGCCCTCTTGACACGCGGCCCTCGCGGTAGTCTGTGTCTGTTGTTGGTTGTGTCGTCAAACATTCCTTCGTAGGTCAACCCTCGTCCGACCATGTTCTTGGAGTGTCTTAGGCAAAGCGGTGGCCAGATAGACACACACGCACACACACACACACACACACACACAAACACCACATCGACCTCATCTTATGTCCAGTTCCCTTTTTTCCATATGCCAGGCTGAATAACAAAATGAAAATACCCCCCTGCCCCATGGAAAAGAGAGGGGCGGGCAGGCGGGCCAGGCGGCATTACGTGGAGGTGACCACCCCCTTGACCACCGGCTCCCTGTTGAGGTAGGTGGCCCAGTAGACCAGGTTGAAGGTCCCGAAGAGCACCGGGAAGACTATCCGAGACATCTTGTCGATCTTGCTGACGCTGTTGTAGGTCTTCTTGGGGTCCAGGGCCCTGGTGTCCGATGCGGAGGCGCGCAGCTGTACGGACGTGGTGTTGGAGATGGTGGAGATGGACACGTCCTTGGTGAGGTTGGGCGTGTAGTTGACGCCCGCCGAGCACACGTTGTTGGGCTTCTTTGACAGCACCATGGGGTCCCGTTTCTGCGGCGAGAGAGACACATCACAATGGGACAAGGGGACACAGGACGTTTGGTCTCAAGGCCTTTACCCTCGGCACGTCTTCAACCCCTTAAAGGGAGTCGGATTGACGACTCAGCGTTTATTGTGCTTGCGAACTCGCCCGACAACGTTCATCCGCCTCTACAGTTTTGTTCCTGGTTAAAGAAAATTCACTATCCTCCAAACCCTGAATAAGGTTGCTTCCCCTCATTTATAACTGTTCCTCGCTGAACGCGTCGCTACTGCGAGACTTACCACTCAGCGTCTCACTGGCCTTGAATGCAGTCCAATGGGGAAGACGTTTAAGCCTTAAATTAAGGTTAAATCCATAAAGGGACAATTCACATTATAGTCACATTTCCGAGCCAAAACAACTGATTCCCAAGAGAGGGTTTTTGTGTTGTTTTTAACGCCTAAACATTTGGACTGCATTCAAGCACGGTAAGAAGCTGCGGCAGAGTGGTAAGTTTCTCAATGGTAAAGGTTGTGCAACAAACTCGCTATAAACGGTGGGAACCAACATTTTGATAAGGCCTGGGTCGAAAAATAGCGAGCCTCAGTTTCAACCTAGGTTTCAAATTGCTTCAGCCACTTAAGCCTCGATGACATCTCGGACCACTTGTTGAAGTCGTCCGAGATGTCATCGAGTCTTAAGTGGACCGGTCATGGAGCAGGATCTCACTGCAGATGGGGGAGATCATTCACCCGAAAGGTAACTGAGAACACACAGCTAAGCCGCTTTTGACTCTCAATTCACGAAGCTCAGATGTTTCTGTCTGTCCCTCTGAAGGGGGTAAAATAAGTTTGTAAAACGACTTGAAGTTGTTAAAAAGAGGGCAGTACGTGTTTTCCTTTGTCTCAGCAAGTGAAGGATGGAGCGAATGTTACCACATAGTTTAGGTTCCCACTTCTGGGAGTTAGTGACTCACAGTACAATATACAAGTCAATGAATATGCAAGTCAATGAGGGGGTTGGCAACGCATTTCTTTTGGTACTTAATCAAAGTAAAACCTGCACCTTGGGATGCTGGGCCTCCAGGGCCTTCTTTCCGTCCCATGCCCAGCTCCTCTTGGTGAAGTAGTTGACGGTGGCAAACTCGATGAGGGCGGAGAAGACGAAGGCGTAGCACACGGCGATAAACCAGTCCATGGCTGTGGCGTAGGCAACCTTGGGAAGGGAGTTCCTGGCGCTGATGCTGAGCGTGGTCATGGTCAGCACTGTGGTCACCCCTGGACACAAAGAGGAAGCAAGGTTAAAGCTAACATTCTGTATTGAAATGATAGAATGTTATACGATTTGTTCGTAGCAAACAATTCTTTAGAATGGCTTGTGATTCACTCTTGCTGAAGTCACAGAGTCGCAAACGACTCTTTTGCCGGTCACACAGGCTGAACAGCGAACCGAGACTCCAACCTCGAAAGAAAAGACCCAAGAGCCCTGAGTCACGCCCGTAGCCCCTAGCAGAGGCGATTACACCCAAAACCGATTGTCCACTGACTGCGTCACTCATGCACCAGAACGAAAACTGAAAACGGAAAACCGGTCAAATATTTGCGCTGAGTCACTCGCAAAAAGTCGAATGACAAAAGGGTGACACTTTTCATCACTCCTTGGTGCGAGACAGTATCCCCACAGCCAAAGTGTGAAGAACTCTTTTTGGAGGTGGGGGGTCCTCCGCCTGGGCTTAGTTTGGGGACCGCCTGCTATAGACAACAACTGACTGATTAAAGCCCATTGTTCTGGGCCGCTCCCGTAAAGCGATGCGGTCTCACTGTGAAGCTGTTTAGATAAATAAAGATTAAAAAACCCCGATTCTGCGGAATCCCGTCTCCGCTGGAAGGTTAATACAACATTGTCTTCCAGCCCAAGATAAAATAGGCCAATGATTTTTTTTTTTCTTTCCTTGTTTACACGAGTTAGCTCCTTCAGCCTAACACAGCATCAAACGGGGGGATTCCCAGGGCCTCTGGAGGAGCTAAGCTACCCAAAAATCTGACTATATTAGGGCCGGGTGATCAAATACAATGATTGTTGTTGAGTCTGTCGAGAAAACTGCCTTACTTTAATGTACATAACTTCACTGCATCATTTTACTGTAATGCAACCTAAACGACAAAATGTAATTATGTTGTGATATTAGGATAACCGTTATCGAGGCTCGTATCACGATATACTGCATCACCCAGTTTTCCCCATTCTACTTGAGAACACACGTTTCAGTTCATCTCATTTTTAGAAAAGATCTTTAGTAAAGATTGGACATTTCTATTGACTCCTCACCAAACACCGTCCTGGCGGGGACGGATTCTCTGTTGAGCCAGAAGGAGACCTGCGACAGGATTACGGTCATGAAGCAGGGCATGTAGGTCTGGATGACGAAATAACCAATCTTCCTCTTCAGGTAGAAGTGGGCCATCATCACCGTGTACTGCCCTAAAAAACAAAAAAAAAAAGGAAAAAAAAAGCTCATAACATAATCAGAATAAACCGACGGCAGCAAAGCAGATATAAAGTCCGGATTTGCCCCCTCAAACAGTGGGAGGTGGGAGTAAAATATATAAAAATGTATACCTATCATTGATCCAATTTATATAATGTATAACTTTCCCCCCCTCTTTGCTGCTGCATCAGTGAACGGGTGAATATACAGTATATTAAGAAAGCCTGGACTAGGTTTCCAGCCGTCTTAAACCATTGAGACCCATAATTAGTTCTTCCGCCCATCACTGCATCTTATATGAAAAGGTTGGGTGGACAGGCGTTGTTTTTTATTCATTAAGAAAGCCCTAAATAGTACCTTACCATCATATTTCACCTCATTATTAAATTGGAGCTATAGTCATTATTCAACTCACTCAAATAATTGGTCCCGCGTGCCAACACTACATTTAGAAAAAACTGCTTTAGTATCTGTAACATTGAAACTTAACACAATTATACCTTTAGGTCAATTTAGGTCCATGATTGCAAACTGCTACGGCCATGAATGTAAGTGTTTAAACAGGGTTTTTTTGTTTTTTTTTGTGTGTAATTAACCATTTATTCAGATGTACTCTCTTCATCATTGTAAATAAGGGCTTGCCCTCAATGAGTTTGTAGAATAAATAAAGGTGTAATGAATGTATGAATCAATATTATTATGATGATGATTATGATGATGATGATGATTATTATTATTATTATGATGATTATGATGATTATATTATTATTACTGTTAATAATAATTATAATAATCATAATAATAAAAACATTATTATTATTATTATTATTATTATTATTATTATTATTAATAGCAATAATAAAAATAAATAAATAATAATAATAATAATAATAATAATAATAATAATAAAATTGGTTCTGTGGTGAGCGTCAAATTCAATGTCCAAAAAAAAAAATATATATATGACAGGAGAGGAGATTATTATGGAGTTAATTGTCTGAAATTTCACAATATAAAGTTAACAGACGGGGCGGAAAGAGAAGGAGATGGGCGGATGGGCGGATGGAGGGGAGGGCGGTGGAGGACAATATCCTGTTAACCAGCTGAAGATTGCATTTGAGGCTTAAAAAAAAAAAATCCTTCCCTCCACCCCTCCACCCCTCCACCCCCCTCCACCCCCCTTCACTCGGCGGCATTTTCCCCCCGACCGCATGCGCTGCTACAACTATGAAACATCCACTGACGATATTCCAGTCACACACTAACGCACACATGCACATACACTCCTCCTTCTTTATCACTCTCTCTCTCTCTCTCTCTCTGGCTCATTCGCAAAGGCCCGCGCACGCACACACACACACACACACACACACACACACACACACACACACACACACACACACAAAGTAATACATGAGGCTTTCTCTGGGCAAAATCTGATTTTTGACCCTCCCTAATCCCTGGTTACAATCTGTATCCTACCATCAGAGAGAGAGAGACAGAGAGAGAGAGAGACGGGGGGGGGGGGGGGGGTTGTCCTGGGAAGCCGAACAGAGAGCCGCTAAGCCCTGCCCACTCTGTCAATCCCCTCACACACACGCACACACACACACACACACACACACACACACACACACACACATTCCCACACTTACACACACCCACTCGCCCGACAGTCAAAACTCAGGTCGCGATTCTCCGATTCGACTACACACATACACACACACACACACACACACACACACACACACACGCTGTCTGCCGAGACAGACATTCTGCCTCTCGCTCACTGGTGGGATGGAGGGGGGATAACCGGTGTGGATGTTTTTTTACTTTCTCTATCTTTTTCCACCATTTCGTCCTCCCTTTTCCCGGGGTTTTTTCTTATTTTTCTTTCTGTCCTCTTTTCCGCTGTCTGGCTTGGAATTATGGCCACAGGAGTCGAGCCGTTGCCACGGAAACCGGACCTGGACCAGACCTTTTGAGACACGGCGGTTCAAGGCAAACGAAATCTGTCTTTTTTTTCTTCTTTCAAAATAAAAGTCCATAGGTTGGAGAGAGACCCAGCTGAGACACTGTGTACGACAAACCGCCACTTGCTGGTGGTAGCAGGAGCTGTACCGTAGCCACGGAAACCGACCCTGGACCGACCCTGGACCGGACCTTTTGACACGCATCGTCATTCTTTCAAAATAAAAGTCCACAGTTTGGAGAGAGACCCAGCTGGGAGGCAGTGACCCGCCACCTGCGGTCACAGGAGTTGAACCGCCGCCACGGAAACCGGCCCTGGACCGGACCTTTTGAGAAGCGACAACCGAAGGCAACTGAAATCAGTCTTTTTTTTTTTTCTTTTCAAAATAAAAGTCTGTAGGTTAAAGAGAGACCCAGCCGGGAAGCTGTGACCCGCGAACAGCCACCTACGGCGGCCATGCCTCCGTCCGGACTTCCGCTCCAGCCCCTCCACTGCCAACACTCCCGACTCCCGCTCCTCCGTCGCCCGGGCCCCCTGACGCCTCCATGAGTCCCGGGCGCCTCGCCCTCCCCGCCGTCCTCTCACCCGCTGACCACCGCCGCCGCCAACAACGCCACCGCAACCCCCAACCCGTCGACATCTGCCGTCGGACTCCCTGTAAAGGAGAAAGGAGGCCCCTCCGGGGAGAAAGCCAGACGGACAGAGTGCCTTTGCACTCCGCCCTTGATGCATGGATCCCAACCGGAGCGGAGAGCGAGGAATGAGGAGGACCATGTCCCCGGGCTGGATCCTACTGCTGTCCTCCCTGGGAGTTTTATTTCAGAGGGTCTGCGCGGAGCTGCCGTTCATCTCCGAGAACAACGCCGCCATGCTGGTCAACTGGTGAGTAGAGAAGCAGTGTATGTGTCTATAAACTGGACCTTTGTAAGTCGGCCTGACAGGCTGGGTAGGTAGGTAGATCAGAACAGTCAAGAGCTTTTCTAAGGGTAATAGTGACATTTACAGCCCATGGGTTCCTTCCTTTTCAACCACGACTCAAAATAAAGACTTTCCAAAGTGTTCCCACTGTTAAAGGGCCTTCCAGGTTTTGTAGCCGTCCGACATGGAGATACCCCCATAACCTTAAGAAGTCTAGCAATGGAAATAGAAAGACTGACGTAATCTACCCCTCCTCCCATTCTGAACTTTCATATGTCCATCAAGGCATCATCCGTACGGTTACTCTGACATGGTTCTCAACACAGGGTCCGGGGACCCCTAGGGGGGTCTTTCAAGAGGTTCCAGGGGGTCCTCAGCAAAATGATTAATGGTTAAACAGATTAAATGCCGACATTATTTTGAATCGCAAATTCCTCCCTCCTCTACTCTCACTTTAGAGTAATATGGTATGACTGCTATTTCTTCTTATACATCCATAGTAACGAAGTTAAAAAAAGTTCAGGTGTGAAGTGTAGAAACTAATGAGTTATGACTCGCCTGACCTCACATGGTCGCTGTGTACGCTGCATATAAACTAGCCCTGCATTATCAACCAGACTGCGGTTCTATGTAAATTAATCTTGACGTCCTTGATGACTAAACAAGCAATTACTTTCCCGTGCTCAGGAGGCGAGATGGAGACAGGCACCTGCATTCATCGTCGTTATGTAGCGGTGAAGACTGTGTTTGGTACACACAGGAAAAAGCATCAAGGGAATAGGGAAGACATAGATAACATTATGTTATAACGTATACTGTATAGTTAAATCAGTCTACTGAAACAATGCTTGATTTATGACCCCTAGAGGGAGCACCAGTCTATCACAACATAACCCTAAATAAACAGAGAATGTTAAGTCACAATCAAACTATTTACTACAGTGTTCTGCCTCCCTGTGAGATTATTATTATTATGATTATAATTATTATTAGTCAGCAGTCATTGTTACTATTACTAGTTATTATTGTAGAAATGCAGATATGCAAAACATGTTACATACAACTAGGAGGGTAAAGTTGAGTTTAATATCGTTGTACGGATGCAACAACACCAGTATTGCATTTAAAAATTACATCTTTTGTCTTTTAAGTCATTGGGCAAAAAGGACACAGCGACAACTTTTAAAAAGTTAACAATTCCACCTTGATGCCGAAAGTCATCAGCAAACTCCAGAGACTTAGCAAGCTAAGACCAGACCTAACCCTTGGGCCACAACAGAAGCCACGCGTCAGCGTTCCAACGGCGTCGCGAAAGCGCTTCAGATACGCTGCCATGTCAGTCGATATGGAAGGTCACACCGAGCAGAAGCGTCGTGAAAGCGGCGTGCCTGCAAGGCTCCTGAACCCCTCACTTTTTTTTACGCCTCGGCTCTATTTTTTCCGGGCGCAAAGTGTAAACTGGAGCGTAGATTCCCATAGCGATCTGTTCAAAAGATGTATTTAGTGAAAATATAGAATTACCAAGCCTGGCAGGCGTCAAATAAAATCACTGATGTGCAGTCCGAACGTGGACTGCCTTTTCACTACAAGAAATTAAACCACACTTATGTAAATAACATATTATCATTCTAGCAGGAAAACAAATATCAAGCCCAGGAATAGACTGTTACTTCAAAGCTGGGAGGTTGCTCTGGATTCCTCGTTATATTTCAGTTGTGTTTGCGTTATTTTAGTCAGGCAGCTGGCCGGGCAGCTCAAGTTGTATTTGCGTTATTCAAGTTGGGCACCTGGCCTGGCAGCTCAGGTAGCCTCGGGGGGGGGGGGGGGGGGGTCCTCGTGCCCGTAAATCTCCGTGTGAATCTCCACAAATGTGAAATACAAACAACAATTTCACAAACGAATCCAACTACGTTCGTGAACAAACAGACCCCAAATGCGAATGTGATGAAAAGCAAAAGGTTAAAAATGAAAGCAAAGGTCCACTGCAACCCATTAAATGTTGACACGTTCCACAATTTGTAGTTTCGGTGATAGAAAGTCAGGGGAGCGCTGCGTTCCGTAGCGCGTCGCAAACTGAGAAATCGACAAAATGACGTGGCGGACGTGGTGGTTTTGGCCCAGGGGTGACGGGTGTCTGCAGAGCTGTCAGCTGTTCGCCGCCGATAGAGAGAGGCTGGATTTGGCCAAGCTGTGCATCACAGAAAAGTAGACAGAAATGCTGTTCAATGGCCCAAAGATCAATATGAGTCCCATACAGTCCTTTGTTTGTCGTACGCAAGAGACAAATATTTACAAAAGCGCAGCGGGCCGTAGCGTACGGTTTACCCTGCTACCTCGACGTGGACACTCGTCATGATAATGTCACTGGAATCCCCGAAGTTCATTGGGAGCGTGAGTCGGCAGGTTTGGACCACGGAGTCGAGTCTCATTGTTTAAAAGATTTACAACTTGTGATGTACCAACAGTGATAAAAAAAATAATAATAATAATAAAATAACTAAAAATAAATAAATAAATAAATAAATAAATAATAAAAAAATCATCCTTATTATAAAAGATTAATATCAATTAAAAAAAAAAGGAGTAAGTAACTTAATTAATAATATTAACATTATGACAATTATCGTCAAATAATTTGCAGACAAATGCTGCGGTGAAATTTGTTTTTTTTTTACTTGTGCTATTTTCCGCCGTCGGAAGCTCACTCTGCACACACCCTCTGCAGTACTTAACAAACCGCATTCGCAAATCCAGCCTGGCAGCCAGATAAGCTGATTGGTTTGCCAAAATACTTTGTGGGCACTACTAAACGGAATAGATATTGCATCTGTGAACAGACCACTCTTTTGCGAGCTTTCATTAGCATCTAAGATATTTGCCAACGCTCCTTCCATAATCCCCCCGCTTCCTCCGTCATCGTTTTATTTGGTGGTGTTTGGAATGCAAAATATCCAACATTAATAGTTATACTTTTTTTTTTTAAACATTTATACTTTTTCAGACATGTATATGAAAATACACACGTGCTCGACATGTCTAGACGCTAACGGCCGGTCAGTGAAGCAGCCAAAACAGGCGGCGGTCCACGACTCTTGAACTCCTCCGGCCCCCGTCTCAAAACCTGCCCGTTGCCGGGTCGTAAAATCACGCCCCGAGGTTTTCGGCAAAAGACGTACAAATAACCCGAAAAAGAATAAAAAAGAAAAGAAAAGAAAAGAGAAGGGGTGGGGTGGGGTGGGGTGGGGTGGGGTGGGGTGGGGGGGTCCACACTTTCAATAATGATCTGCGGGGGGAAGTGTATTACAGTTGCGTTTTACATAAGAGCATTAAGCAGATGCCTTTCAGTCCCCATAACACCCCCACCCTGTCGCCTGTCCCTCCCTCTCTCCCTCTCCCCCCCCGACTTGTCACAGCCCGCCTGTCCAATCCCCCCCCCCCACCGCGCACATGCACGTGCACACAGACATGCACACCACGATGGAAGGGGGCAACCAACCAACCAACCAGCCAACCAACCAGCCTGGCTGCCTGGCTGCTGGATCTGTGATGTCATGTTCTTAAGCAAAAGCCGCTGGGTGGTTGGCTGATGGATTAACCCCGGGTCTCGGGCCTCCGAATGTGTGTGTGTCTGTGTGTGTGTCTGTGTGTGTGTGTGTGGGTGTGTGTGTGTGTGTGTGTGTGTGTGTGTGTGTGTGTGTGTGTGTGTGTGTGTGGGTGTAGCGGGGGGGGGGGGGGCGTCATGTGCACGGTTCTGCGCGTGCACTTACGGGCTCATGCAGGGGATAAGTGTTGTTTCATAGCCGCTTGTGTGAGGGAGCGGCTACTCTTCCCCTGTTTCCCCGCCGCCCACTCTCCTCCACTCTGCATCCACTGATCTCCTGATGACATCCTCTCTCTCTCTCTCTCTCTCTCTCTCTCTCTCTCTCCCCTCTGGTATATTCTCTTCCTTGCACGCCCCTGCACCTTGTGACACGGGATCGAGCTCCGTTCAAGCCATAGTTCTAATACTTCCGGTCTGGCGGTAGAGCGAAAGGAGATTGTGGAGCAGGGAGCTTTGTGACATCAACATCCAATTTACATCCATGCAAATTGTGGCTCTGGGCACACATTCGCATCGTGCGAGGTGTGTGGTTTATACTCCATCAGTCTGTAGTAGTTGCAAACTGCGTGTGTGTGTGTGTGTGTGTGTGTGTGTGTGTGTGTGTGTGTGTGTGAGAGAGCATGTATCGTCCTACCTGCTTGACGTTGGAAGGGCTTTTCGTTTGATATTTTATCTCTCTTGCCCTTTTGGTAAATAAACACATTCTGTTCAGACTCGTGCGGTTTGTAGGAGTCGAAAACAGTCAAGAACATATTCCGTGTCTGTGTCCTCGCACATGGAGTTCGCTCGCAGCTCCAGAGCACTAGGTCTGAACGGTCCCCATATTATTTTAGTCCCAAAAGTTCAAAAAAGTTGATGAAATGTCTCTGAGGGGCATGCAGTGTTTCATCCGGTGGAATGGTGCTGCGTTCAGTGGAAACTCGAAAATTGTAACTTGTTTTAGTCGTAATGCTGATGTAAAGGCGAGCGACAGCACAAACTGATCCTGCGTCCATAGAAACTTGAAAGTTTGTAATTGGCGTCGATGATGGCGTCATGATGTGTTTTCAAGGAACTTGGATTTAACACGTATATAACACAACTAACCTGGACCCTATGTACTTCTGCCCGCATCTATATTCACCATTGTTTTTATTATTATTACGCAGGCAGGCTTAAAGCTGTCACATACACCTACGAGGGGAAAGTTCAGTTTAAAGTGATTGTATGGATGCAGGGATGCCAGTATTGCACTTCAAACTTCCATCTTTAGATTAATTCAGATCAGTCGTCAAATGACTTCCTTTACATTTCTGAGTTTCCCTACTTCCATAGAACCATGTTTTCTCATTTTGACCTCTAAAGCGAGCACTAGTCTATCAAAACCCAATCTAGACAAATCCACAATGTCAAGTCGGGATCAAGTCACAGACTTTGCCTCCCGGAGAGTTCTCCGTCTTGTAAACTCACGTGTCCAATATTGATCATAGTTGAAGCGCTTTCTGTCCAGTATCATTTTTTACAAAGAACAGAACTTCTTTGTTCCTGACACTCCAGGGCTCGTGTTTTTTGTTGTTTTTTTTGTGATGTGTTTCGCAACAGAGTCAGCCATCTTACAGGAGACTGCAATTACAGAAGTCAAGAAGTCAAATGATCTTTTCATCTTTAGTTATCTCAACCTCAACACAAATATCAGTTATTGTACCATTCGAAAGAAGAATGTATAATTATCTGTACCCGCATGGAATCTCCATCAAAATTAGGTACTTAAGTCTGGAAAGTCTGTGTTTTTCTTCTGAAGAAATCGTTCAGACTTGTTGACGGCGTTGACTTTAACGCGTAAGCAAATTATTTCCTCGCAGAGTTAATTTGAGGTAACTAGAGAGAAAATAGAACACAAGCTGTGTCCAGGGGAAATTTGGGTCTCCACTGATAACAATGGGGATTTACAACAACCAACCCAATGCCCCCTCCCTCTCAAGTCCCAGAAGCTCCTCCAGGAGGCGGAGGACTCTTCCTGTTTATATTTTTAATGGGCTAAATCTGTATCGCCTGGAACGGGGGCACCTTAACTTTTAAGGCGCGGCGTCAACTATTGTCAGATCAATCGCCACAACTTTGGGTTCATATCATGAAGTGAATCCAGGGGGGGCAGGAGGTAAGAGGGGGTCATCTAGCGGTGGTAAGATTGCCAGTTCGATCCCCGGCTCCTCCTTGTAGCGTGCTGAAGCGTCCTTGAACAAGAAACTTAACCGCCAACTGCTCCCGATGAGCCTTGCATGGCTGCCTGCATCAGTGTATGAATAAGTTTGCTTGGACAATAGTGTCCGCTCAGTGATGTCATGTAATGTAATCTAACCGTTGGAAGCGTTTGGAGCGGTGGCCTTTGGAACAACATGTACACTCTGTGGAGGGAGTGCACTCGGTTGATCGCAATTCATGTGGTGTCTAAGTATGAAAACCGTGAAATGTAAAGTCGCCTTTCATGCCGAATCCACCAACTTGACTGGACGTCCATTCATTTATGGGGAGTTTGAAACCATGTGCGAAAAGACCCGGGGTTCATATGCATTCAGATATACACGTTTGACACATTTTGGTCCAATGTTATGATCGGAAGCCATAAATGCTAAGCTAACTGGCAATCCAGCCATATTTGACAATAATGTGTTGAGCATTGACTAGGACGAGCGGTGTGGTCCAACGACAGCTGGTGGTGTTGGGGTTGAGGACAGGGCCACACCCTCCCTTCGCAGACCATCTGATACGCAGAGATTACACCACCACTCACCCACTTCCACCACCATCCCGTGAACTTCATCTACTTGCTGTGGAAGAGCAAAGGCAGACTAAGACAGTTTTTCCGCTTCCATTCTATTCTATGGTATTGTATTCTAGTCTATGGTATTATTTTCTAGGATATTCAAATCAGCTATATTCTAACCCACAATATTCTATTGTATTCTATGACATTCTATTGTAGTCTATGATATTCTATTCTGGGGTATTCTGTTCTATTAAATTCTATTCTATGGCGTTCTATTTTCCTATGCTATAAAATTATATTCTTGTCTATGATAATCTGTGACATTCTGTTCCTCGGTTTTCACTTCAGCGATTTTGTTTCGTGAATATGGAGTATAACTGCAATAAAATAAATTTTGCATGGGACCTTGCCGTATTCCAACCTTTGGTTCGTTTGCTTTGTTTCGATTCAGGGAATAATATGTTATGATGTTGCAATGCTTACTTGCAAAACTTGTAAACGAACGGCACGCGCTTGCAAGCCGTTTTGTGATTGGTCTTAATTTTCCCGGGAAGTGTCGTAGGATTTTTTCCGGAAACCACTGAGTTTTCTTGGCCCAGATAAAACCCCCCGGGGTGGGTTCATCGAAAATAGAGCATCAGCAGCGTGTGTGTACAATTGCTTTCGTTGCTCTTCTCAGGTTGATACGCCGGTGTTCAGTATATGAGCAACACATTCGACTTGAGCGAGCGCCGAGGCTGCGCCCTGTGTGTCCGCGCCTCCGCCGCGCTCCTCCATCCTCGCGCTCCGCGGGCCACGTCGCACGGTAATGCGCGACGTTTTGACCAATCCTTTGAACCAAACGACTCTTTTCACTGACTCGGGAGTGACAAGTCCTCGTCTCCACTAACTCATCCACTGACTCGCTCCCCGTGTCACTCACACTCACAGTTCTTCTATTAACTGTCTTTGTGGAAATGTATCAAGTTAATTACTGTGTTTACCATAGTTTTAATTAAAGGGGGGGTCTGACTAAGACTGACCTGATTAAGACTTGGACCCCCTCCAAAAGAGGTAAAAAACAACAGGTCGGGGGCATCAAAACATATATCTTTCCCTCTTGCCTGTATTTGTAAAGACTACAATATATTTCATGTCCATGCCTGGAAGAATCATGTAATACCATTTCAGTCACCCCTAAAGTGGACCATACCATTAAGCTGAGCATGGTGCTCCATGGAGCAGATCCGCCGCTGAAGGCGCGATCAGAGCGATCTTGTTTTCCAAACAAAGCGAAAAATGTGTTTTTATAGCAGATTTATTGGGGCCACTAACATTCTCACATTCATTCTCAGAAAAAGTTGAACCCCACCCGATTGTCATTGTGTATTTCATACTCTGGTATTTAACTATAGCCCTGAGAGAAAAAAAACAAAACGCTTTGGCGCTTGTTTTAAGGTCCGGCTCGGGCTGCACAAGGTCACTCACTCACCCACTCACCCACTCACCCACCATTTCCGTGCCATGGAAATCACTCAGACTCTCTTTAGTGAGTTACTCATACAAACCTGAGTCAGTAAAAATAATCAAACCGCCCATCTCTAGTGTGACATCAAGCAGCGCCATCCCTCGCTCTACGTGTGTGTGTGTGTGTGTGTGTGTGTTGTGAACTTCTGTTATTTCACTTATTTCAGATTACAGACTGGAGACACTTTATACCCTCTGTTGTATCTGACCTGGCTTTTACGCACGGAGAAGTCCAGTCGACTGCGGGTCCGAGCGGTCGGCACCATGGTGGTGTGCGCCGTTAACAGGGAACAATGTTCCCTTTGTATAGATTATTTATTTAGTATAACGTCGTTTTGAACTACTTTCAAAGCCCAAAGTCGCATATTATAAGCAGACTTGGCAACTCTGGTTCGTACCTGCTGTTATGAACTTTTGGAAGAAACCAATACCATAGGGAAAGGGGGTGTGTGACTTTATGACATAATAAGAAGAATACGATTGACTCAAAATGGTCATAATTACATGTTATAAAAAAATAAAATAAAAATGAAATAAAATAAAAATATAAAAAAAATCTGAAATCTGATGAGACACGTGCCCCCCCCCCCACATAACTTAAGTTTTAAATGTATTCAAGACTGATAATTCCTAAAACGGGCAGGTGCAGCAGTAGCATAAATGCGTAATGGAGAATCATCTCCGCTCCACTGAAGCCCCGTGCGTCACCTCCTTAAAGCAGAGCTTCCAAACCAGCGGACTGCAGACAGCTGCTTTGCTGCCGTGAGAAGGCAGGAGGTGGTTTAAAAGAAATGTATTTACTGCATTTCCTGATTGAAAGAAACAAAAAGAGCCCCATGCAAAATTGGGAGACCTTCACAGTCACTCTCTTACCTCTCTATCATCCCGCTGGGAGGGAATCATCACAGTATACGTACCCACTACAATGAACTAGATTACACCACTGCGCACACACACACACACACACACACACACACACACACACAGACACACACACACACACACACACACACACACACACACACACACACACACACACACACACACACACACACACACCTCTGCTGGTGTGTATATCCTCGGTGCCGGCGGTCTGGCCAATGAGGTGGTACTGGTTCAGCCTGGAGCCATCCTCCGCCACCACCACCGACTTGGCGGCCCCCTGTGTCCACGTGTAGACCACCTCCGACACAGGATAGGCGTCTGAGGGGGGACAGAGAGAGACATTTGTAGATGCTCTACTTCACTACTCCTCCTGTCTGAATATAGAGGGTCTTTAATATATTAATACACTAGTACAAAATATTACTATTGATATAATATATCACTATATACTGTTAATTTATATGATGATATTAGTATATTAAAGAAGAACATAAGTGTCCTCTCTTTTGTGCATGCCTGCCAAATGGTCATTTTGGAAAGAAGCGTCTCTATATTTGTGCCAGATATATTTTGAAATATTCCACACCCTGTCGCCGTACCACGTTTGCAGCCAAAAGGTTGTACTTTTGATTCTACAATGGACCAGTGTGAGCAACTGCTCAATTCCGAATGATTTGTCTTATTGACAAGTGACAAGTAATGTAATGAACACTGGTAACACCGATAACCGCAGCAACCCAAATATATATATATATATAAAATATAAAAATGGATATGGATTATTTATCAAAACACAACATTTTTATTTTGTGTGTGTGTGTGTGTGTGTGTGTGTGTGTGTGTACCATCCAGGCGGTTGCTTCCCAAAAACTGTCACCCTTTCGTGAGGCCATGGGCTTTACAGACAAGGGATTGATTTAGGGTTTGGCTTTCCTGTCTGTGTGTCTGTGTGTGTGTGTGTGTGTGTGTGTGTGTGTGTGTGTGTGTGTGTGTGTGTGCGTGTGTGTTGTGTTGTGTTGTGTTGTTAAACAGCAGCTCTGGGTCAGAGGCACGGCCCGCCAGACCCTCCCAGATTAAGTAGAATGCGTTGCATCATCACTCGATACTGGAGGAACCGAGGCGTCTGCCCGTTTCGTGGTCACTTGGGTTTTCGTTGAATTACTGTGCGATTAATAAAAGTAAATAAATCATCCGATGGGAAAATGTGGTATTTACGTGATCATATAAGTTAAGATAATAGAAAACATTATTAATCGTCATGGGGAACTTCAGGCTTAACAGCAGGAAACACACCGTCAAAAAAGGGATAAGAAGTAAGTTAAATAAAATTAAAAATAAGATACGTACAACAAAGTGCCACTATGATAATTACCATTACGATTATTATTACTAATAATGGTGTGATGTCGTAGTAATAATAATTAGGGGTGTCGCGATTCCGTTTCAAATTCGAAAATTGGTGGAAAATGAGCGTTGGATTTACAACTTGGAAATCAACCATGTTGGCGACTCTCCCCGTATTTTGGGGGTAATTCCACGATACGCCGGTAAACAAATGCGACGTGCGCTGGGGTTGGGGGGGGGGGGGGTGTCCGGCACCAGCTTTCAGGGAGTTTGGCTGGGAGTCCGGTGAGCTGCCTTCTGCGGTCAGCGATCCAATATGGCGGACGCACACAGCCACACGGTGGGAGTTGATGACGGAGCAGATGGCGTTTCAGTACACGTAGAAGACAAGACAGCGGTAGTAACTTTTACCACCAGCCTTCCCCTCTGGGAAAGCAGTTTTTCTGCGCTTATTTTGGTGAGTAACTTGAAAGTAGTGTAATCAGTTTAATTATTCTCACATTTTTTATTTATCATTTTTAATATTCAAATAAAAGTAAGTTATTGAGAAACAAGTATTTTTCTTTACAAATCAAGACTCGATAGTCTAACAGCGGCATAGTCGAATCACGGATTTCAAGAATCGTGACACCCCTAATAGTAATGGTAATGTTGTAATAATGTTGTATTAGTAATAATGTAGTTATGTAGTAGTTATACTAATGGTAATGTTGTATTATGTAGTAGTAGTAATGTTGTAGTAATTATAACAGAAATCTAATAATTCTGTAGTAGTAATAATGTAGTTATGTCGTAGTGATACTAATGGTAATGTTGTATTATGTAGTAATAGTAATGTAGTAGTAATAACAGTAATGCAATAATTCTGTAGTACTAAAAATGTAGTTATGTAGTAGTAATACTAAAGGTAATGTTGTATTATGTAGTAGTAGTAATGTAGTAATAATAACAGTAATATAATAATTCTGCAGTAGAAATAATGTAGTTATGTAGTAGTAATACTAAAGGTAATGTTGTATTATGTAGTAGTAGTGGTAATATTGTAGTAATAATAACAGTAATGTAATATTTCTGTAGTAGAAATAATGTAGTTATGTAGTAGTAATACTAATGGTAAAGTTGTATTACGAGGATTAAGAATGAGTACATTAGAGGGACAGCTCAGGTTGGACAGTTTGGTGGAAAAGTGAGAGAGAACAGATTGAGATGGTTTGGACACGTGTGGAGGAGAGATGAGAGTTACATTGGGAGAAGGATGCTGAGGATGGAGCTGCCAGGCAAGAGGAAAAGAGGAAGAGAAGGTTTATGGATGTAGTGAGGGAGGACATGCAGGCGCTTGGTGTAAGGGAGGGAGATGTGCAGATCACAAGGTTTTGGAGGCAGATGATCCACTGTGGGGACCCCTAACGGGAGCAGCTGAAAGGAGAAGAACAATGTAGTAATGTAGCAGTTATAATAATGATAAGGTTATGATTCTGTAGTGGTAATAATGTAGTTATGTAGTAGTGATACTAATGGTAATGTTGTACTATGTAGTAGTAGTAATGTAGTAGTAATAATAACAGTAATGTAATAATTCTGTGGTAGAAACAATGCAGTTATGTAGTAGTAATACTAATGGTAATGTTGTACTATGTAGTAGTAGTAATGTAGTAGTAATAATAACAGTAATGTAATAATTCTGTAGTAGAAACAATGCAGTTATGTAGTAGTAATACTAATGGTAATGTTATATTATGTAGTAGTAGTAGTAGTAGTAGTAATGTAGTAGTAATAATAACAGTAATGTAATAATTCTGTAGTAGAAACAATGCAGTTATGTAGTAGTAATACTAATGGTAATGTTGTACTATGTAGTAGTAGTAATGTAGTAGTAATAATAACAGTAATGTAATAATTCTGTAGTAGAAACAATGCAGTTATGTAGTAGTAATACTAATGGTAATGTTATATTATGTAGTAGTAGTAGTAGTAATGTAGTAGTAATAATAACAGTAATGTAATAATTCTGTAGTAGAAACAATGCAGTTATGTAGTAGTAATACTAATGGTAATGTTGTACTATGTAGTAGTAGTAATGTAGTAGTAATTATAACAGTAATGTAATAATTATGTAGTAGAAACAATGCAGTTATGTAGTAGTAATACTAATGGTAATGTTGTACTATGTAGTAGTAATAATGTAGTAGTAATTATAACAGTAATGTAATAATTCTGTAGTAGAAACAATGCAGTTATGTAGTAGTAATACTTATGGTAATGTTGTATTATGTAGTAGTAGTAGTAGTAGTAATATAGTAGTAATAATAACAGTAATGTAATAATTCTGTAGTAGAAACAATGCAGCTATGTAGTAGTAATACTAATGGTAATGTTGTATTATGTAGTAGTAGTAGTAATGTAGTAGTAATAATAACAGTAATGTAATAATTATGTAGTAGTAGTAATGTAGTAGTAATAATAACAGTAATGTAATAGTTCTGTAGTAGAAACAATGCAGTTATGTAGTAGTAATACTAATGGTAATGTTTTATTATGTAGTAGTAGTAGTAGTAATAATAACAGTAATGTAATAATTCTGTAGTAGTAACACCAATGGTAATGTTGTATTATGTAGTAGTAGTAATGTAGTAGTAATAATAACAGTAATGTAATAATTATGTAGTAGTAGTAATGTAGTTATGTAGTAGTAATACTAATGGTAATGTTGTATTATGTAGTAGTAGTAATGTAGTAGTAATAATAACAGTAATGTAATAATTATGTAGAAGTAGTAATGTTGTTATGTGGTAGTAATACTAATGGTAATGTTGTATTATGTAGTAGTAGTAGTAATGTAGTAGTAATAATAACAGTAATGTAATAATTCTGTAGTAGTAATGTAGTTATGTAGTAGTAATACTAATGGTAATGTTGTACTATGTGGTAGTAGTAATGTAGTAGTAATAATAACAGTAATGTAATAATTCTGTAGGAGAAAAAATGCAGTTATGTAGTAGTAATACTAATGATAATGTTATATTATGTAGTAGTAGTAGTAATGTAGTAGTAATAACAACAATAATGTAATAATTCTGTAGTAGAAACAATGCAGTTATGTAGTAGCAATACTAATGGTAATGTATTATGTAGTAGTAGTAGTAATGTAGTAGTAATAATAACAGTAATGTAATAATTCTGTAGTAGTAGTAATGTAGTTATGTAGTAGTAACACCAATGGTAATGTTGTATTATGTAGTAGAAGTAATGTAGTAGTAATAACAGTAATGTAATAATTCTGTTCTGAGGTGACCATGTGCTAAAGATGCAAATGGCTTCAACCACTGATCGTCACCTCCTCGGGCCAAACCACTGTGGTGGTGCTGGTGGGGGTGAGCTCAATGTAAATTGTTATTACTTGCTCGTCTATATTTATCCCCGGGGAACACGACCCGAGCCAACCTCCCGCCGCTTCCTGCCCGGGGCTCCGGCGCCTCGCGCTTGGACGCCGCGTGCGAGTGTAAACGTGGACGCGCTCGGACCAAAGGCCAGGGGCCTAAATTGGGAGGTTGTCGGATCGGAACACGGGATTACAGCGACATTTCATTATGCGCGGGCAGAGCTAAGGGCTTCCTGGCAAACCCCGCGCCGCACCTGAGCCAGCTCCTCCGCCGCGCTTTCACGCTCGGCCGCCGCCGCCGCTCCCGGATGAATAATCAAATAGACAAATATAATGTGATCAAAATGTCATTAAAAACAAAAAAAAAGATCTCCCCACTCATCGCGGTGGTCTCGGCTGAGTGGGAGGAGTGGAAACGATTAAAAAGGAAATAAATAAACGCACGGAGGTGGTGGTGGTGGTGGTGCTCATTTGCAGACCGAGTTGTTTACGGGTGAATATTCAACATGTCACCCTATCGTTTCATATTCTATGAGATTATATGACATTCTGTTCTGTGATATTCTGCTCTATATGCTCGGTGCTATTATATTCAAATATTATTCAATTTCACAACATTCTATTCTATGACATTCTATTTTACTATACTGTAGATAGTCTATTATGATATTCCATTTTTATAGTTTTCTATTTCTGATATTATACATACTGTATATTCTATGGCATTATATTCTATAATATGATACTCTATTCTATGATATTTTATTCAACAATTGTATTCTTTGACATTCTATTCTATACTATGATACTCAATGATATGATATTCTATTTAACAGCATTATACAGTATTCTATGATACCTTATTCTATGCTCGGGAATTACATTCTATGGCACTCTGTTCTATGAAAGTATATGACATTCTATGATATTAAATTACATTTTATGACATTCTATTCAAGGATACTCTATGATATTATAATCTATGATATCATATTCTATGAATATATTCTATAACATTCTATTGTAGAACATTCTGGTCTGATCACGGGCTTCCCGATCACGAAATACCGCTGCCCTGATGCCGTTCACGGTTTAAGGAAATAAATGCGCCGCATAAAAAGGGCACCATGGACATCAAGGGGCAGGTGCTCGGGCAAGCTGGCGGTTGAAATCCGTAAAGGCAGGCGGGGGCGCGGGGCTTTTTTGTTTCGTTCCATAAGTAGCAGTCATTTTGTCAAATAAAATGAAAACGCAATGTGCGCCAACTGTGCCCCAATAGCCCCCTCGGAGGAGACACACACACACACACACACACAATTTTAGATTTTTTTTCAATTTTAGTGCCCCCTCACTGGATCGGTCTATTTGTCTATCTATTATTTATTTTCGGTTCCCGCGCTGTACAAGTACTCCTCACTTAGCGACAGAGTTCCCGTTCCTAGGACCAGGTCAGTCAGTGAATTGGTCGATAAGTGAGGACCCGTGTTACTTCACGGTAAGGGGGCGTGGCCATCGTTTATACAGTGTATATACTATACATAGTGTATATAGTATATGTAATGTATATAGTGTATATAATGTGTGATGCGTGATGAGATGCTTGACGCTCAGACGTGGTATTGTACACAGTGTACAACACAGACTGGTCAGAGAGCTGGTCCTAAGTCCCAACGCTCGTTAAACAGGTGGGTGGTTCGGTGAGGAGTACCTGTATACACTGCCCAACGGTGTAGGGCGGGCGCGGTGTGGTGCCGCAGTGGAGGTGGCGGTGCCGCGGTGGGGGCAGCCGTGGTGCACCTCGCTCTGCTCCCTGGTCCCGAAGTCGGGGGTGGAATTCCGAGTTTATTCTCGAAACGCGGGGGGTACTTTTTTTTTTTTTGCGTCTGTGGTCGGTGAACATTTTGTGCGCTGCGATCCGTGAGGGTAAAAAGGTTGGGAACCCCTGCTCTACAGTGATGTGAAAGTCGCATGAATTCCGATTTGACTGTTCGCACTGAGGTCGCATTGCAAAAAAATCCGACCTGTATCTGATTTAGGACCACATATGGAAATGGCCCAAATCCATGAAGGAGACTCTCTATTTCCCGATCAGACTTTAATATGATGCCGTTTGTTATTATTAATTCATTTTTATAGTTTCTAATAATTTATTTTTCATTCCTACATTTTTTTTTTACATTTATTTAGGTGATACATATATTAGTCTTAAATAAATGTTCATTTAACTTCAGCAATTGTGTGCCTCATTATTTATTTTTATTATTATTATTATTATTATTATTATTATTAATAATAATACATTTTTGTGTTTTATCAGATGCAATTAAACAACAACAATATGATATCAGCATTATATATTTGCCATTGGCCACCCTGCTCTCAAAATATCAGCCAATGAAAAGTCCACATCGATCGAGCACTAATTAAAACCACTGCCTAATATTGTGTAGGTCCCCCCTTGTGCCGCCAAAACAGCTTTCACCCGTCGAGGCATGATCTGAACAAGACCTCTGAAGGTGTCCTGTGGAATCTGACACCAAGACATTAGCAGCAGATCCTTTAAGTCCTGGAAGGTGCGAGGTGGGGCCCCAATGGATCAGGCTTGTTGTTCCAACACATCCCACAGATGCTCGTCTGCAGCTACGCAGCCCCATACTCAGCAAGCTGTGATGCACTGTGTGTTCTGACACCTTTCTATCGTAGCAGCATTAACTTTTTCAGCAATTTTTGCTGCAGTAGCTCTTCTGTTGGAATGGACCAGACGGGCTGGACTTCTCTCCCCACGTGCATCAATGAGCCCATGGGCGCCCGTGACCCTGTCACCGGTTCACCGGGTGTCCTCCCTTGAACCACTTTTGGTAGGTACTTACCACTGCATACCGGGAACACTCCACAAGACCTGACGTTTTGGAGATGCTCTGGCCCAGTCGTCTAGCCATCACAATTTGGTCCTTGTCAAAGTCGCTCAGATCCTTACGCTTGCCCATTTTTCCTGCTTCCAACACATCAACTTCAAGACTTCAATTCATCTGTCAGTGGTTTTAATGTTGTGGCTGATCGGTGTATCTGATCATTGAGGAAAATTAACTCGTCAGAAATTAACTTGTATTCTTAATGATAATGGGTATGTTGGCATTCTGGTGGAAAAACAACCACTATCTTTTTCAGTAGTTGACTCGCATTATGCGTTCCCTTACGGGATTTAACCCTTTAACCCAGGGTTAACAGGGAAATTTGTTCCGCCTTTAACACGCTGTAATATCCACCCACAACAAGGACAGGGGGCAAGGGATTTGTCATTCACACATTGACCCCCAATTATCCTTTATGCTCTTATACCTCTCATGTGCCCTCAACCCCCGCAACGTGGCGGCACTACGTGGGCGGAGCGCGTGTCACAGAAATCTGGACATAAGAAGCCGCTCATCCCTTTAGCCAAAGAGGCTCCCGAGGTGTGGCTTTTGGCCAGATCAGTCTTTAAATACACCCCTCCCCCCCCTCCCCCCGGGGGTTACCCTGGTTGCTACACATGACCTGGCTTGTTAGGACACAAAGGCGGGCAATCGCGTTACCGCGTCATTAGAGCCGTTAGGCTGTAGAAAAGTCTGGCTCAATCCACTGTCATTCTGGTACAGGGGGGGAAAAAACGCTCTGTTCTTGTTTTGTATTTTTTAAACCCATCACATTTGTCTTGGGTGGCACTCAGCGCTGGATGCAGCGACAGTGGCCTGGCAAAATAGTGTCGGGTGGGAACTTGTTTTGGCGGAACCTTTGCATGACGGGAGGCGAGCCCTGGCAATTAAAATGGCAAAAGCCGCAAAAAAAAAAAAGGGCACATCACACAGTAAAAGACGTACGTCGACTGTGAAAACAAACATAACTGGATCATCGATGACCTAGTCTTGCAAAGCCAGAGCTCCACACTTGGTTCTAGCGCTGGAGTTCTTGTTTCATGTAGCAACAGGGTCTTTTGAAAACGGTAACACACATATAGCTGAAGGGGAGGAGAATGCAGACTGAAATAGTTGCCCAGTGGCTGTCTTTATACCAAAAACCTACGTCCGGTGAGTCAGACTCCCCCGTCATTAGCGTCAGGGAAAGGCCTTTTCTGAAATGCTACGCTTTGATCAATTTTGTTTTGATGATTCTCTGTTTGAAATGTTAAACGGGTAAACTCAAAACAATGGACAGAATGGAAAGCTGACGTGTAAAGCCAAGGTTTTACTCCTGATATGGGTTTGCTAAGTAAGGGATAATGTACGGCCAGCCAGTCGTTATCGCAAAATACCCCGTCAGGCGTTACTTTGCGATAACGAGCATCTGGCTGGACAATATCCTTTTTACACGGCTATTTACTAAAATAAAAGTAAACATTGAGACAGAATATTGATTTGAAATGAGGTCTTTTGAGCTGGTATGCCTGGTTTAACAGCTTCCTAAGCTAAGAAAAATTGCCACAGCAGCAGAGCTAATACTGCGTGAAACGAGCTCCGTGGCAACAGGTGTTATTGATAGACAGCGGTGGTTATTCAGAGATAGCTGACCGCTGGTTGCTGCTGTTGACCGATCAGAATCAAGTTTTCCAGCCACGTAGTAACATTTATTATTCCCTTTTGTACAAGTTTTTACGCCGGACGGGTCTAGATTTTGGGGTCGTGGGTCACTTGGTCGCAGGACATTTCTAAGATTGATATATTATATATGATATATTTATCATCAGCTTGGAAACAAATCATAATATCTATATGATCAATCTTCAGCTGCGTCCATGCTCTATGATAAAATAAAAGTAGTTAATTAGATACTATAAGATAACAAGTAAGGTTAATTTTTACCTTATAGGCCTATGAATTACAAAGCATTCGTGGTGTTGACTGCAAAAAAATAAAAATAAAATTAAAATAATGAAAATAATAAATACTGTTGCAGGCAGCAATACACAGGGTCCAGTTTAGTCGTGTTGGGTGTGTTTCATAGTTTCCTGGTTCTCTGAAACGCACAATTTTCAGAGTTTACTTGAACGCAGCATGGGCTCTCCCCAGTCCGTCGTCTCCTGGTTGCTTGTCTCGTTTCTTCAGTACGTTTTTTTTATTTATATTGTAACTGACCTTGACCACTGGATTTTTGGACAATGGCTTCGTTATTGCTATTTTCAGTGATATTTCTGTGGGTAATTACAATTTGCACGGTGCAGTTGAAATTTCAGGGATTATTTCCTTTTCTTTTTTTCATTAATCCGGCGAAGTAATGGGGACCACGGATTAAAAATAAAAATCGAACAGATCTTCTGACATGTACCAGGAAAGAAGTTATATAAATATACACGTCAATCGATAGTTTGGTAATATCTATAGAATATACAAGGACCAGTTCCACGCCGCCCCATGGACACGTCAAACTGGACATTCTCAATCTGAATTTGTACATTTAGTTAATAATATGATGACGTCATAAAGCAACTTACTGTAAATCTCATCTCGTTCAATTTTGCACGACACGTGCGATGTGTGATATAACTAGAAATACTGAATATTTTGGGTCAAATTTGTTTGGTTTCTAATGAATATCTGCTCCATATGTGGATCGATTTGGATGAAATTTAAACCACGCGATCCTTGTTATTAAAGCGGTTTGAACGACACCTTAACCGTGCTCCTAGCTTATGCCGAAGTATGTCTTCCAGGTAGTTTTAACCATTTCTGGTTGGTTTTTGCGCTAATATGTGCTCCGTATGTGGATCAATTAGGATGAAACCTCGACCACGAGGTCTTTGTAACAAGACAAGACACAAACCATGTGTTGTGCAGAAGTTGGTTTCCCAAATAGTTTTAGGCTTCAAAATTCCCGGAATTTGGGGTTCTTTTTCCTCTTACAATAACAATAAGGGGCTGCCGTACAATTACAGATAAGATCATTAGAATAGGGTTCCAGCTCGCTTCATTTAATCTAACTGGTTAGATCAGTGTCGGGTTGTTTTACTCACAGCTTCCAAACTTTAGGGGGCATGCGTGGGCGTCCATGGGGAAGTCCTCCAGCTGCATAGGACACTCGGCAGATATGGTCAACCTGCGGATGAAAAGCATAAAAAGCGTAAATTATGGGTGTATGAACAGTGGGGATTTAAAAAAAAATAAAATAAAAAATGACCACCTTGATGGTAGTATGTAATATTATATTTATTATATATAATATTACATTTATAATTAATTCTCAACACTCTTCTTACTATTATTATCCGGTTGGAGTGAAATAGCAAAGTAACGCTCTCCTTTGAAGCTTGACACTTGATGATTCCACATTTGACATTTTGGGTGTTTAAAACACCACAGATTTATTTAACATTTCCACCCAGCTGGGGAGGAGGTGTCAGCGGGTTTATAGAGACAACACTGCCACCTGGTGGCCACAAGGGCTCGGTGTAAGATTCATTTTATTTTATTTTATTTTTTGTTAAATAAAAAATAAAACATAAAAATTTAAATGAATTTAAATCAAATTAAATGTAAATAAATTGTGTGTAAAAATGTCCATATTTTTATCTGAGTTAGTTAAGGGTTTCAGTGTCCACTAAACATATACCGTATATAAGAGTAAGAGCTATATTTGTTTACTTTCCAGATGTAAGCAGCATTTTCCCTTGAAAATGTTCTTTTAAGCTATTTTTAGATAAAACATTAAACTATAAAGTATTAAGATCGTCATATACAGGCATATACAGTATACAGCATGCACAGTGTGTATATATATAAGGATTTAATTTGCTTATTTCTTCTTCTTCAGAAAACAAGAGTAAACCAGATCTGCTGAGAGCACCATTTGCACATGCACACACACACACACACACACACACACACACACACACATACACACACGGTAATAATTCACTTTTTTCCACTTCAAAAAGCACGTTGGGTTCTTAGATCTGGCCTAGATTCTATAAATTCCCCTGGAACATGCAGCGCTGCAGGAACCAGAAGAGGAAAATAAATGGCGGCGATGGCAGGATGAGGTGAACCCACTGGTGGACAGACTGTAATGAGCTGGCTGAAGATAGAGGGAATAGATTTAGAACCAACTTGTGTTTTTTTTAATTGAAATAAATTTTGCGCTCGGTTTCACTTTGGTCATTTTTGGGGGGGAAAAAATCCGGTATTCTGCAATTTTTATTTTACTTTGGTCCGTCCAGATGTGGTCGCGTAACTGGAGCGAATGAAGCTGAATGAAGTGTGAAAGGAGGACGCATCTTCCTCCTCCTCCTCCTCCTCTTCCTCCTCCTCCGCCTCCGCTCCGCAGGGACCTGCTGTTTTATTTTTTTGGGGGGTTTTTTTCAGGGCTCAGGTTGCTCTTCCACATCGCTGCCCGATTGTCCAATTGCATCGCTTTGGCCGTATTGTGTCTGAAACAGCTGGGAGGGGGTTCGTGAGGATCTGCTGCAGAGGCGGAAAAAGTCGAGCGCGGCTGTCGGCCATGACACCTCTTCTTTTTTTTTTTTTCCCCCGGATTCCAGACCCCATTTAAATGTCGGCTTTACCGCTGTTCTCGCACATACCGTTGGATTTATAAAACTACTTCTCGGAGTCGCCGCGATGCATCCGGTGCAGAGAGTCGGGCCGGGGCAGGTCGCCAGTCGGAAGCGTCGCAACTCGCCGTTTCTAGTCTCTCGGCCGCAAGTCCGAAAGGGTCGATAAGACCTGGAAAAACCTGATGAAATGCACGGTTTGGGACCGCTACTTGTCCGCTTGAGGTGATTATTCCCAAAACAGCGTTTTATCCCGAGGGGGCAGGGCCATGCATTGTATGACCTCGTGTACCTCATAGGGTCACAAAATCCTGACCAGAAAAATGGTGAGAAACTGTTTCAAAATGGAACTCCCCAGTTCAGTGCTACATCCTTCACAGTCTATCCGCATGTTTTCAGCAACTGCTTTCCAACATGTTATACATGGATGGAAACAAATCACGGAATCATTTTACAGGGACTTTAAGCGTTTGGTGAAGGGTTATGAATGAAGAACAGTTTTAAATCGTTTGAATAAAGCCTGAGCTGAAAAAACAACAACAGCACGCCTAGCCTTTAACTTTGGTGATGTGCTTTGATGGGAGATTCAGAAACCATTAAAAAAAAAAGGGACTGTACCTCCTCTTTGCGAGTGTGCACTTTGCAAAATGAGTCCGGGACAAACTCCACGCTACGAGAAGCGCGGCGTCAACCAGTGAAAGTGGTGACACGTCTTCACAGCCTGACGCGTCGAAACGTTTCGAGGAGAGCGACTCGAGATTTCAGACTGACAAACGAAAACGCCTGTTACAGGAAAAACACATTTTGCAGAAGAAGAAGGATTTCACCCCTGAAGAACCGTCCGTGTTGTATATTCAAACGGTTTACTCTCACAACAAACGCCTCTTGGGGTGAAACCGCTGTGTGGCGTGAAGATCATGTTGAAACGCGCCGGGCGTTATGAATAATCCATGGGGACAAACTCCAGGAGGAGATTCCTTTCCTACGCTGGCACCTACGTGACATTGATGCTTTTCCAAAACGCCAGGGCAGAGGAAACCCCCCTTTTCCCCAACGCCTGCAGCTCATGAATCATGAATGAACATGCGTGTGTGGGCGGGATGAATGCGTTACACATACATATACACAGTATATACAAGTCATGTAAGTAGTAGAATGAGAGATGGGTGAGATTAAGTAATAGGTGTTGAAATGGTTATAGAAAATAACAAAAATGACCAAAAAAAGCCAAAATATCAAGACGTAAAGTATAATGTTTTTGTAACATATATTTTATATGTGCTATATGTTTGTATGTTCTTATGATAAAAAGTGTATATATATATATATATATATATAAAAATATATGCACCGATCGGCCACAACATTAAAACCACCACTAATAACCACTAATATTGTGTAGCTCCCCCTTGTGCCGCCAAAACAGCTCTGACCCGTGGAGGCATGGACTCCACAAGACCTCTGAAGGTGTCCTGTGGTATCTGGCACCCAGACGTCAGCAGCAGATCCTTTAAGTCCTGGAAGTTGTGAGGTGGGGCCCCCATGGACCGGGTTCGTTGTTCCAGCACATCCCACTAATGCTCCATCTGATCGGACTCTAACCCCAACCATCCATATGACGTAGAAGAAAACGTGATTCATCAGATGAGGCCACCTTCTTCCATTGCTCCATGGTCCAATTATGCTGTTCCTGTTGTAGGAGCTTTCGGCTGTGGACAGGGGTCAGCACGAGCACTCTGCCGCTATGCAGCCCTGTGCGCAGCAAGCTGTGATGCACTGTGTGTTCTGACTCCTTTCTATCACAGCAGCATTAACTTTTTCAGCAACTTCTGTGGGATTGGACCAAACGGGCGAGACTTCCCTCCCCACGAGCATCAATGAGCCCATGGGCGCCCATGACCCTGTCGCTGGTTCACCGGTTGTCCTTGCTTGGACCACTTTTGGTAGGTACTTACCACTGCATACTTCTTTCGTATATCATCAGATGGCCAACTCAGTGTCATATAGCCACGCCCTCGTCTCCAGTCCTAGGTCAAAAAGGCCAGCTTCTGAGGGTGGGCTGTATAGGGGGCAGCTGGTGATTATGTGCTCGGCAGTCTGTTCAGGTTCGCCACACTCGCATGACGCACTGTCGGATAGGCCCCACTTCTTTAGAGAGGACTTGAAGCGCCCGACGCCAGTACGCAGGCGGTTCAGCGAGGTCCATAGGTGGCGTGGCATGTCTTCTCCTTTTACACCTCCTCCTGGGTCCCGGATGTATCGTTGGATGCGGGAGGGCGCAGCTGACTCCCACGATTGTCTCCAGGATGCTGCCAGCCAGGCGTCCTTGGACAAGTCGTCAGGGATCGACTGTAGCATCTCTTGTGCTGCCTTGTTGTAGGGATGGCGAGACTTGAGCCTGCATGGTGGTGCCGGTGTTGTTGTGGCTTTGTGTAGGATGTGCCAGTCGTTCTTCTGGGCTTTCCTTGCCAGGGCGAGGGTAGCTGCTTCCCGTCGGAGACTGGGTGGGGCGATACCAGCTAGGACTGGCAGGTAGGACACAGGGGTGGGTTTCAGACAACCAGTTACTATCCGGAGGGCGCTGTTGATGACAGTATCCACCTTGTTCGCATGTGGACTTCTGCTCCAGGCAGGGGCACAGTATTCCGCTACGGGTAGGACCAGGGCTTGCGTGGATATGCGTAGGGTCTGGGGGGAAGCTCCCCAAGTCGAGCCTGCAAGGCGGCGGATGAGCGAGACCCTTGCGGTTGTCTTGGCCTTCACTTCATCCAGGTGCTGCTTGTAGGACAGCGTCCGGTCCAAGCATACGCCGAGGTACTTGGGGGCTTGCTGGAACTCCAGGCGGATGTTGCCAACATGCACGTCCAGTTCCCTTCTTGCCTCCCGGTTGTAGAGGTGGTAAGCTGCAGACACTGTTTTGCCCATGCTGAGCTGAAGGTGCCACTTCTGGAGGTAGTCTGCCAGGATGCCCATGTCTCGGTTGAGGCCTTCTTCCATAGTGTTCCATGTTGGGCATCGAAGCATGATGGCCAGGTCGTCCGCATAGCCGTACTTCTTGGATGTTGTGTCTGGCAGGTCGTGAATATAGATGTTAAATAACATTGGTGGGAGGACAGAGCCTTGCGGGACACCGTTCTTCAGCCTTCTGAGCCTGCTGGTCTGGCCATCGCTGGTTTGTAGGATGAAGCTATGGTTAGATAGCATCTCCATAATAAATCTCACCATGTGCCGGTCCGGGATTGTTCTCAACAGTTTCAGGTGTAGTCCACGGTGCCACACGGTGTCATAAGCGGCTGTCAGGTCCAGGAATACTACTCCAGCTTTCTCATTATCTTGGAAGCTGTCCTCGATGTCCTGGGTGAGTAGCGTTACCTGGTCCACCGTTGACCTGCCTCTGCGGAAGCCGGCTTGTTCCGGTGGGAGTTGAGGGTCCACCACTGGCTCAATGCGGCTGTGGATCAGCCTCTCCAGAATCTTGTACGGGACACAGAGCAGGGATATGGGCCTGTAGGACTTCGGGTCTTCGGCGGGTTTGTTCGGCTTTGGAAGGGCTATGATGGAAGCACGGCGCCAGGTCTTCGGGAGCTTGGACCTCCGGAAGCATGATGAGAAGAATGTGCGTAGCCATTGAGATGTTCTTTCACTTTGGTGCATAACAAACTCTGGGTGGATATTGTCTCGACCTGGTGATTTGCCCAGCTTCAGTTTTTTAATTGCTGCCTTTAGCTCGGCTGCTGTGAAGTCTCCTGAGAGATTAGCATCAGCGCTGGCTGCTCTGGAGAGGGATGATACCTCACACGATGTCAGTCGTGCGAAGTTTTTGTCCGCATCAGGGAAGCGACCATTTTTCAGGAGCTGGGAAGCAATAGCATCTGCAGTCACTGGACACCTACGAGGTGTTGTTTTTCTCCCTGAGAGCAAGTTGATGGTCTGCCACGCCTTCCGGCTGGAGTGGGTGAAGTCGATGGATTCCGCTACTTCCGTCCACCTAGCCCTTCGGGTGTCATCCAGCTTCTGCAGTAGGGTTGTTGCTGTTGCGTCCATTTCTTCCCTGGTGATCGCCTGCTGGTGTTGGCGCAACAGGCAGCTGCACTCCTCATCCCAGCCCGTGATATAGTTTTTATTGTAGCCACGTGGGATGTTGTGCTTTGCTGCCCTTAGGAGGACTTCACAGTAGGCAATGTATGCAGCATCCACGTCTTCTGCTTCTGGGTCCATGAGACCAGCAGTTCTTCTTTCTGTTTCCACCGTAAACGACTGCCAGTTCGCCTTCCTGAAGTTCCATCTCCTGACCGGTTTGCCAGCTACCGGCTGTACTAGGGATGGTACTTTGATGATGGATGGCCGGTGGTGTGAGCGAGGGAACCTGTCCAAGACACGTCTCTCCGGTTTCAGGTCGTTACTGCGGCATATGACGAAGGCCAGATCTGGGTTGGTATAAGAGTTCCAACGTGCAGAGCAGAAGCTTGGGGGCTCCTTTGGGTCGTACAGCAGTAGTGCCTCAATGTTAGAGGCCCACTCACTCAGTGCTTCTCCATCCTGTGATGTGTGTTGGTAACCCCAATCCGTATGTTGGCAGTTGAAGTCACCTGCATAGATGGCAGGAGCAGTCACGGATGGAAGTGATGATGCAGTCAGCGCTGTTGGTGGGGGCTTATATACGTTCACGACAGATGTTTCTTGGATTTTAGTGGCCAGCCACTCGATGTTGCAGCCAGGTGGAGATTGGCTGGTGGCTGCCCAGCTCAAACCATCTCGGACGAAGGTTGCCATTCCATGCTTCTTGCTGTGGATGGATCCAGCGAGGGAGAACCCAGGAAGCTTGAGGTTTTCATCTGACACCCAGTGTGTCTCTTGCAGGAGGACCGCTGCCACTTTGTTGGAATCGGCGAGATGCCTGATGACTTCGAGTTTTGCGATGGTAAGGCCCTCGACATTGAGTTGGAGCACCGGCAGACCTTGGTTTTCGACGGTGGGGGTGTCCGCCCGTCCTAAAGAGGATGTTCTCTGCCTTGGTTTTGGCATTGGCTTGTACCTTGGTCTGCCAGCTCGATGATTCTTTAGCGACATTAGTTTCGTGAGTTGGTCTTGCACCATTTCTCACTACTCACAGGAGAGGCCTCGTGAAGGCTGTCGTCTTCTCCCCCAAACTCCCCCACTGCATACTGGGAACACCCCACAAGACCTGACGAATTAGAGATGCTCTGACCCAGTCGTCTAGCCATCACAATTTGGTCCTTGTTAAAGTGGCTCAGAACCTTACGCTTGCCCATTTTTCCTGTTTCCAACACATCAACTTCAACAACTGAATGTTCACCTGCTTCCTGGTTGTATGTTGTGGCTGATCGTTGTGTATATATATATATATATATATACTTATACTATTTACACCAGAAGATTCCAGTACAGAGAATTCCATACAAATGTAGCCTGGCTCTTCCCAGATGTGTGTTATGTGTTGATGTGAGGTGATGGCGGAGGGGGGTGTGTGTTTGTGTGTGTGTGTGTGTGTGTGTGTGTGTGTGTGTGTGTGTGTGTGTGTGTGTGTGTGTGTGTGTGTGCGTGCGTGCGTGCGTGCGTGTGTGTGTGTGTGGTGTGTGCACACAGTGCTCTCAGCAGCTAAGCCCCGTGGCGGTAATGACATCCATAGTGCTGTAACAATCAGACGATTAAAAGGAAAACCTGCTGGAGCTACCGTTTCCGATGAATCTGTTGCCATTTTTAGATTATGCAAACACACACACACACTAGAACACACACACACCGCGTTCCAAATTATTATGCAAATTGGATTTAAGTGTCATAAACATTACGTTTTTTGTTTTTCAATTAAACTCATGGATGGTATTGTGTCTCAGGGCTCTTTGGATCACTGAAACCAATCTCAGACACCTGTGATAATTAGTTTGCCAGGTGAGCCCAATTTAAGGAAAACTACTAAGAAGGACGTTCCACATCATTAAGCAGGCCGCAGGTTTCAAGCAATAAGGGAAAGAAAAAGGATCTCTCTGCTGCAGCAAAGCGTCAAATAGTGCAATGCCTTGGACAAGGTATGAAAACATTCGATATTTCACGAAAACTTAAGCGTGATCATCGCACTGTGAAGAGATTTGTGGCTGATTCAGAGCACAGACGGGTTTGTGCAGATGAAGGCAAAATGTGGAAGGTTTCTGCCAGACAAATTCATGAGATTAAGAGAGCAGCTGCTAAAATGCCATTACAAAGAGGCAAACAGGTATTTGAAGCTGCTGGTGCCTCTGGAGTCTCACGAACCTCAAGGTGTAGGATCCTCCAGAGGCTTGCAGTTGTACATAAACCTACTATTGGGCCACTCCTAACCAACGCTCTTGTTTACCTATGAGTGCCGTGCAACCCTGGATGGTGCAGATGGATGGAGTAGTGGATGGTTGGTGGATGGCCACCATGTCCCAACAAGGCTGCGACGTCAGCAAGGAGGTGGTGGAGTCATGTTTTGGGCTGAAATCATGGGGAGAGAGCTGGGAGGCCCCTTTAGGGTCCCTGAAGGTGTGAAAATGACCTCGGCAAAGTATATAGAGTTTGTGACTGACAACTTTCTTCCATGGTACAAAAAGAAGAACCGTGCCTTCTGCAGCAAAATCATCTTCATGCCTGACAATGCACCATCTCATGCTGCATAGAATACCTCTGTGTCATTGGCTGCTATGGGCATAAAAGGAGAGAAACTCATGGTGTGACCCCCATCCTCCCCTGACCTCAACCCTATTGAGAACCTTTGGAGCATCCTCAAGCAAAAGATCTATGAGGGTGGGAGGCAGTTCACATCAAAACAGCAGCTCTGGGAGGCTGTTCTAACATCCTGCAAAGAAATTCAAGAAGAAACTCTCCAAAAACTCACAAGTTCAATGGATGCAAGAATTGTGAAGGTGATATCAAAGAAGGGTCCTATGTTAACATGTAACTTAGTCTGTTAAGATGTTTTTGATTGAAATAGCTTTTGATTTCAGTAAATATGACCTGCTAATGCTGAAAATTCAACAAATGAGCATTTTCAGTTATTTACAACCTATAATATGTTTTGAAACTCTGTTGTGCATAATAATTTTGAACAGTTCATTATGAGTTTTTTATTTTTGAAAAAAATACTGTTATCATTGGGAGGTTTGTTCAACAACATTTGAATTAAACCCTAACGGTTGATGACTTGAGAATTATACCGACCGTCATTTGCATCGACTATTTAGGAAAATCAGAGAAAAACATCATTTGCATTATAATTTGGAACGCGGTGTAAAGTCCCATTTATACACACGCAGTGGAATACGTGGCAAAGTACGCGCATGTACTCAAACACACACACACACACACACACACGTACTTAAACACGCACACACACACAGACAATCCGCTACTTCTCAGGCTCTAGTGTCTGTGCTGCTACGCCTGATTAGTGTAGAAACCTCGCTTCGCATCCACGGTTTTGTGTGTGTGTGTGTGTGTGTGTGTGTATCTGTGTGTGTGTGTGTGTGTGTGTGTGTGTGTGGGTGTGTGCGTGTGTGTGTGTGTGTGTGCGTGGGGTTCACCGCACACGTACATCTGAGGGCGTGAGCTTTTGCATATGCGCTCGTACAGGAGCCTATTTGCGCCGGCACGTATGGGCTTTTTCATGTTGGTGTCTTTAGTTTCCCATGTGTACCTCCTGTGTGTGTGTGTGTTTGCATGCGTGCCTCTGTGTGTGTGTGTGTGTGTGTGTGTGTGCGTGCGTGCGTGCGTGCGTGTGTGTCCAGGGGGTTTACATATGGATAATCTATCCAACATGCAGCATTATGCTCCCAGTGGGTGGTGGTGATATCAGATAGAGTGCTCTCTTCCATGATACAGTCGTCACTCTTAAGTCCCGCAGACGGATAAAACCCCCAAGCCAAGAATTATCGTCCTTCTCCGGTTCAAAAGGTCGCGGCTTTACGGCCCCGTACTCCCTGGACATATAAATATACCGTATAATATACTTGTGTACAAACAACAAGACCCACATTTGCGCGTCACAAGGTGAGGGGGATTCCCATGGCTGCCACAAAACGACCCCAACTAAACCGTCTTCAAAATCCTCCAAAAAAAAAATAAGGGCCGTACAAGGTGCCAAACGGAGGATTCAATTCATGTTGAAAAAAAACCCCCAATAAATCTGAATATGTGTGTGTGTGTGTGTGTGTGTGTGTGTGTGTGTGTGTGTATGTGTGTGTATATATATATATATATATATATATATACACACAGCAAAAGCCACATTTGCACATCGCAGGGTAAGGGCACTCCCTGGCGGCGGGAAGCGATCCCAACCAAAAAAAGGTCTGGTCAGGAAGATTGTCCTCAAAAAAAAAAAGACGGTACTGATTTGCAAACAATTCGCTCATTATGAACAAATCCTTCAAAATGGCTGCCTGGAGTCCCTTCATGAGAGCTTTGGCAAGTCACAGAGTGAAAATAATTACTGAGGATTAAATACTGTAAATGTGACTTGTATTAGTAATTCATTAGTAGTTAGGACTCTTGTAATGCTGCAATACTGTAAATTGTACTTCCTGTAGACTTATACTTGCTTGGGTTAATAAAGTGTTGTCATATCTTGACAAAAAAAAAATACCATGGGATCTGGGATAGTTTGAATTGAATGTTGAACACTTGGATGATCAAATGGATGAATTTAACGCTTCCTGTGAGAATTCCGGTCACAACTCGGAGCCGGAGACTCTTACGAGACTCGTTCATGGTTCAGGAACTGTTTAGGAAATACTGAATCAAACAAACTAAGAACCACAAAATCGAAATGATCTTTTTTTTTTTACAGAAGACGACTAAAACTGAATTGGCATTCAACAACTATAAGCTACATAATCAATGGAAATTCTTTATAATTGTATTCATTTTCAAATGTAAACCCTGAATTCCTATTCTGTTTGTGTTTAAGTCATTGGCACAGGTATGGAATATTACATTTTCTTTTTATAAAAAATATGTATTGTTATGTAGCTGAAAAAAAATCTTTTGGATTTTTCGTTTTGGGAAAAAAAAACCCAAAACAAAACAAAACAAAACAAAACAAAAAAAAAAAAACAACTTGACTGACCCTGAATTAAAAATGAAAATAAAAACAACAAATAAAATAAGAATACAATTAAAAAAAAACTTGAATATCCACAAGGTGGCAGTGTTTCGCTGTGGGATCTGACAGATCCTGAGGTGCAGAAAATCCCTCCATATTGCATTAGTTCCAAAATATTTGAAATGAGTACTTGATAGTACATGTACTGGGGTATAAAAAGTCTAATAACTCATTCCATGACTACCATCTTTTGGTGTAAACAGGGGTGTAGTGGAGGGACGGAGAATATCCACCGATTACACCAGTGATTCCCAACCTGGGGCGCTGGACCCCCGCAGAGGGGCACCAGAGATCACAGGGGTGGTCGCTAGGCTTTAAATGATTTGAATCATATGTTTCCTAATAGTGGAATATTAGTTCAAAAATCCACACAAGAGTAAGTTCAAATGCAAGTGACTAAAAGTTTTAATGCCCTAAAAACCTTGCTCCCTCTACCTTGAAAATTAAAAACATTCCAACAAACGTGGCCACCGACTGTGAATCAATACATGGAAAAAAATGTAATCAGGTTTAATTCAAGGTGGGTCCCTGAGGGAAAAAATGTTTGGGAACCCCTTATTTACAGTATAGTCACCAACCAGCCAGTCATCCACTCCCCTTTTTAATAGTGTAGCCACCTCACCAATTAATACTGCAACCTCCGCGTGCGAAGATGCATTCTGCCCTTCATGCACTGAGCTAAAAGTCTTCATCATCCAATTATTAAAGTCAAGAACATGCAGGTGAGACTCACTGGAGATTATAAATCACCCAACGCTGGGAACAGGGCGTGAGGGAGGGGTTTCTCCCTGCCCCCCTCCGTCAACAGGAAGACAGCCTACAGTACGACGAGTGGGAAGCAAAAGATGGATGGATGGATGGATGGACACTGTAGAAGAATGGGTGGATGGACGGATGGATGGATGGAAGTAAAGATAGAAGGATGGATGGATGGATGGGTGGGTGGATGGATGGACGGATGGATGGATGGATGGATAGAAGCATACGGAGAAGAAGAAGAACATATAGAAGCATAGAAGCACACGGATGGATAGAAGCATGGATGGATGGACACCTGGATGGATGGGTGGATGGATCGATGACTGTGACTAAAAAAGTGCTTGTGAAGGCAGTGCTACCCCATGACGTGGAGCCGTGTGGAGGGATGGACGAACGGAGGAATGGAAGGATGGATAGACGGTGACTAAAAGCGTGATCGTGAGGGCGGTGCTGCGTCGTGGTGTAGGCCTCAGCAGCATGTTGGCCGTGGTCACATTATGGTTCGACGGACTTCTACGCCATTGAGAAAGCATGGATGGACGACTGGATGGACGGACGGGTGGGAGCGTGGATGAACGGACGGACGGATGACAAGGACGGGCGGCGACTCAAACGGTGCCAGCGAGGGGCCGGCGACGCTACCTCATGGTGTAGAGCAGCGTGCCGTCGTCCTGCAGCCTCAGCAGCTTGTTGGGCGTGGTCATGTTGTGGGCGATGGACTTCTTGCCGTTGAGGAAGAAGGTGTCGGGCGTCCAGATGTTGCTGGCCAGCAGGTTGTTCAGCGGCAGCATCTCCATGGGACCCTTGAAGCACAGGCGCTCGTCCTTCCAGCTCTGGCGGAAGAACACGTCGATGGTGTACTCCTGACGACAGAGGCAGGGGGAGACCGCAGGGTCAGCCCTCGGTCGACTGTGTTGTGACGCTGAGGCTGCCATCTTTATTTGTTCTCCTTAAATAACCTTGGCCATAACCGATTTGGCAGGTCCGTTGTCCATCGCCGTCTTTTTTCAAACTATGTCCCAACGGTGCGTCGCAGCAGTTGGTTACACCAGACAAGAACGACATAACGACAGAGGAAACAGCTTGTCCGCTAATAGGCCTTCGCCTTGAGCCGATTTCTTTTACCAATTTATGATCCTTTATCGCATTTTTGGGCAAAACCGCAAAGCAGTGTGACCCTCTCGCCGCAGTCGGTTAATCAATTGCGGATCCGCGTCCACGCCCATTTTATCGAGTCGAATACAAGCGACGTCCCACGTTTGGTCACCCGCGCCTACAGATATGACGGTGGGGTCTAATACGTCCGGGCGTTTTTATGAGCGGGGCCGTTCTGACGCCTCTTTCCCCGCACCGAGATTAAACCGATTTGGGTTCAGAAGGCAATAAATGAAGGGCAGAATGGATGGCGTTTAACTTTCCGCCCTTTAAAGCTGACCGTGTCATCCAATTTGGGTTGGAAACGAATCATTGTCATCTTCCCTTATCTGTGATGTCATCAATGTGAATCGATCCACAGCTCGTCGGGATGGGTCCAGATATCTGATTATTCGATTGTTGGATTATGCGATGAATTTAACGTCAGACTCATATTAACTCTATTTCATGTAAAAAGAATTTTGGAGCTAAGTAACTACACACAGTACAATTCAAATTGGACCTCTCCCTGGGACGTGCAGCAGGTCCGGTCTGTGATATCTCTGGGTAATTAACTTTTAATATATTCCTTTTTTTTTTTTTTTTTTTGGTTCGGTTCCAGAATGTGAAGGGCTCTTAATCGGAGCGGGCGTGGCACCCGGCAGTTGTTTCTCAATTTCAAAATTTCTGAATAATCGAATGATGGATAATCATCCAAATAATCGATTATTCGCTCACACCACCCGTCAAATATCCAGCCGTGAAAAAAAAGAGTTTTGCACGTCCCTAATAGCGAATGTGACTCGGTGGCGGCCTGATACAAACAGGCTGTCGGGAAGATGACGAATTACCGTATTTAATTTACCAATTCAAGTAAGGTTTATTGTGGGGCGTGTTGGCAGTGATTGGATGGACAATGCGATGTTTTAAAACCAAAAGGGATGTGACATGTGACGCGGCTCGGAAAGAGTTCCCGTCCCGCCATTGGCTCCTTCCCCCGAGGAGCTAAAAATACAGAGCCGGAGCGGCGGCGACCCCGTCGGGTTGTATCTATGGCGACGGACAACCGTGGACCGACACTCACCATCTCCGTGTCTGACACCGGTCCGAAGCTGGTGACGAAAATATTCGTCTTGATTTCGGTGACATTCTCTGGGCAGGGAGATGGAGGGAGGGAGAGAGAGAGAGAGAGAGAGAGAGAGAGAGACAGGTATTTACGGAACCTTCAACAAAAACGGAGGTGGATACAATGTCCAGGTGATTATATCGGCAGTAAGATTTCAATGGAGATTCCTCAGATGTCCATCCCTTAACCAGTACGCGGGCGTTGAATTTTTGACAAATTTGCTGCCAGAGGGGACGCTGGCTCGTTCTTTGGTTTTGTTTTTCTCAAACAGAGCCGCCGTGCGTGTCAACTGCTCTCATTTTTTTTTTTTTTTTTTTTGTGAATTGATCGAATTATTGATTCATCTTTTTTTTTCAGACATTTTCAGGCAACACGGGAAATAGCCATTAAATAAACGGGGAAAACATTCTGCAAATTCAGAAGAATAAATCAATATATGTACAATAATTGTATTATTATTTTATTTTTGCGTGAGTTTTTTTTTTCTCCTCATGACATTTTTTGGTTTATTTTGATTATTTTCCTGCCATATTATATTGTGTACAGCTAACTGGGTCTTATTGTATATTTCATTTTTCCCCCATATAGTGCCATATAATGGTGGACATGAGCTGCTGCAATCTCAATCAATCTGTCTATCTATCTATCTATCAGTCAGTCAGTCAGTCAGTCAGTCGTCTGTCTGTCTGTCTGTCTGTCTGTCTGTCTGTCTATCTATTTGGTATCAATCACCATTGACATGTATGTGAACGGATGGATGGATGGATGGATAGATGGATGGATAGATGGATGGATGGATGGATGGATGGATGGATGGATAGATGGATGGATGGATGGATGGATAGATGGATGGATGGATAGATAGATGATAGATGGATGGATAGATGGATGATAGATAGTTAGATAGATGGATGGATAGATAGTTAGATAGATGGATGGAGAGATGGATGGATGGATAGATGGATGGATAGATAGTTAGATAGATGGATGGATAGATAGTTAGATAGATGGATGGAGAGATGGATGGATGGATAGATGGATGGATAGATAGTTAGATAGATGGATGGATAGATAGTTAGATAGATGGATGGAGAGATGGATGGATGGATAGATGGATGGATAGATAGTTAGATAGATGGATGGATAGATAGTTAGATAGATGGATGGATAGATGGATGGATAGATGGATGGATAGATGGATGGATAGATGGATGGATAGATAGTTAGATAGATGGATAGATGGATGGATAGATGGATGGATAGATGGATGGATAGATAGTTAGATAGATGGATGGATAGTTAGATAGATGGATGGATAGATAGTTAGATAGATGGATGGATAGATGGATAGATGGATGGATAGATAGTTAGATAGATGGATGGAGAGATGGATGGATGGATAGATGGATGGATAGATAGTTAGATAGATGGATGGATAGATGGATGGATAGATGGATGGATAGATAGTTAGATAGATGGATGGATAGATGGATGGATAGATAGTTAGATAGATGGATGGATAGAGGGCTTGTAGAGATGGGGTTTTTTTTCGTCTTTTTTTCTGCTATGTATTTATAGGGCCCTCTTGTCAAGGGTAGCAACAGTAACCAGGATGTAAGAGTGAGGGTGGGCTCCCTCTCTCTCGCTCTCTCTCTCTCTCTCTCTCGCCATGACACATCAGCCGTTCCACCAAAAACAGAAGGAAATAAACGAGAAAAACAGGAAAGAAACGCTGCATCCTATATATGTACAGTATATATATATATATATATATATATATATATATATTAGAAAATCCAAAACGAGGTAACGAAATGCCAATGGTAAAAAAACTCAGTACAGTCATTGGACCAAAATGCGGTTATGAAAGAGAGGAGGAGAAGGGAGAGCGAGAGAGAGAGAGAGAGAGAGCGCGAGAAAGCGAGAGAGAGCGATGGACTGAAAGGACGGAAGCAAGAAAAGACGGACATTCATATGAAAAGGGCTGTCGGAGAAAATAAATAAACAAACAAACAAACAAATAAATAAATGAAAAAGCGGCGCCGTCTCTCAATGGGAGCGCGTGGGCTTCTCAAGGTTATCTTCCCCTGTCGCCGGAGCAAGGGAGTGAATGAGAGGGCGAACGAGCGAGGGGAGGAGGAGAGGAAGAAAGAAAAAAATAAACCGCAGATTTTTAGTGGATCAGGAGGCCTGTGTCTCGGAAATGACTTGATTGATTCTTGCAGACATACACACACACACACACACACACACACACACACACACACACACACACACACACACACACACACACACACACACACTCCATCCTCCCCCTTGGATTCCAGAAGAAGGAGAAAAAGAAGCACCTGGCAACGACTTGTGCCTCAAGGAGTCACCTTAAGGCCTGTTACGCACCCTGCCTGACGACAGCGCGCTCAAATGCCTCAATACGCGCTGAATGCAAACACTGCTCGACAAGCATCACGACCGAAGAAGGGAGCGTTTTCCACACACGTCACATCTTCTCCCCTTTTTAGCTCACGGCACTCGCTCAAGCTTCCTCCGACCGCGTGAAGTGATTTTACGCAATTATTTTTTCTAGAGTAGTAGTTTACTGCATTCACGCCGAGCCTACGTAGCGGGATAGCGGTGCGCTCTGACAAGCGGTATTAGGGCAAGGTCACCATGCGTTCAATTTCTTTTTTCATAAGTATTGGAAAATAAGGGAAGAGGTGAGAATTGCGTAATTGCACAAAAAGTGTTTTTTGTTTTTTTCAAGCAGTTATCTTTTAAAATAGTAATTCACACATAACATAAGTATAAAAAAACGTATATATGGTTCGTATACGCCAGTATTTGCTGTGAGATCATGTCAAATTCTCCTTAAAATAAATTAATAATGGAATTTTGCTTTTGTGAGCGCAAGATCAAAATTGCAGCGCTGCGCTACTCATCAATCGCTCTGTGTGATAAGCTCAGTTCTAAATGTTTGTGAACTTTTTGTTGTGGTTTAACATTACAGTAGTGCGCCGTGGGATTGCTTCCTTGTACAAAAGTGTGCCGCGGCAGGAAACGAGGGTGGGAAACATTGTCGTGTCATACATTGTCGTGTGCTAGTTAGGAAGTAGTAATAATTCATATTTATAATTTATACCCTACATACCCATAACAACAATTTATCCTGCGTATCACATTTTGATTATCCTGTTTATTCTGATATCTGATTTGCTGTTTTCGTTTTTTTTTTAATATTGTATATATTTAACAATTCTTATTTGTATTTTTATTCGATTTTTTATTTCCCTTTTTTTTCCTATTTTGTTTTCTATTTTTCTAGTTTTTTGGGGGAATGTTGAGCTTTTTTTATGCTTATCGTTTGTAGTGAAACGCACCAAACCAAACAAATGATAAATTCCTAGTTCCTTTGTACAGTATATGTAAATAGTTCCTAGTATATGTAAATGTACACTGGCGGAATACTGACACTGAACAACTGATTGTGATTTCGTGATACCGGTTGATCAAATAATCACACTCAACCCAAAGTTAGTTTTTGTTCTCCATTACAATACGGACAATGTCAGTTACGCAACTTTGGCAGCAAGCTCTCCGTTTCTATCGTCTGAAACCCTTCACGGGAAACCGTTTCAATTGTCATTTTCTATGGGTTTTTGGTTTTTTTTGTTTGTTTTTTACCGTTAAGTGACGCTTCATTTCGCATCATTTGGCGTCATTTCCCCTTTTACCTCCGAGTCCTGGTCGGAGTCTGTTGTCGTAGCCGTCCAGCAGCCCGTCCAGGATCCTGGTGAAAACTGTGCTGTTGTCGTTGGCGGCTGCCTCCTTCTGAGCCTCAGAGGAGCTCTGACACCAGCTGGAGGAGAGGAGGGGGAGAGGGGGGGATGGAGAGAGGGGGATAGAGAGAGGGGAGAGGAGAGGAGAGCAGAGGGGAGGAGGATGGAGAGAGGGGGAGAGGAGGGGAGAGGGGAGGAGAGGAGAGGGGGATGGAGAGAGGGGGAGAGGAGAGGAGAGGGGGATGGAGAGGGGGGGAGAGGAGAGGAGGATGGAGAGAGGGGGAGAGGAGGGGAGAGCAGAGGGGAGGAGGATGGAGAGAGGGGGAGAGGAGAGGAGAGGAGAGGGGGATGGAGAGAGGGGGAGAGGAGAGGAGAGGGGGATGGAGAGGGGGGGAGAGGAGAGGAGGATGGAGAGAGGGGGAGAGGAGGGGAGAGCAGAGGGGAGGAGGATGGAGGGAGGGGGAGAGGAGAGGAGAGGAATGGGGGGGAGAGGAGAGGGGGATGGAGAGAGGGGGAGAGGGGGATGGAGAGAGGGGGAGAGGGGAGGAGGAAACAAGAATAGGACGAAACAGAGAGGAGAGAAGGAAAGAAAGGAGAGGAGCGGAACAAAGGCGAGGAGAGTAGAACAGAGGAGCGGATGGAAGGGGAGGAGAGGAAGGGAGGAGCGGAAAGGAGGAGAGGAGGAAGGGAGGGAGGAGGAGGAAGAAAGGCGAGGAGAGGAGGAGGAGGAGGAGGAGGAGGAGACGGGGAACGGAGAGGAAAGAGCGGCGTGGGGAGGGAGCAGTTGAGAGAAGAGCGGCGGCGAGGAGGGGAGGAAATCAAACCCACCCAGAGCGAGCGCGTCCAAACGTATTATTAAACTGAAATATTTATGTCTCCCAAATTGAATCCTGGGAAACTCTTTCGTTCCCTCTTTAAGTTGCTGCTCTTCCCTTTTTTTTGGGAGCTTCATTCCATCGGCCCGAGGCAAAAGCACCTGGATAACCTCACCACTGATGAAGTTGAATTCCGAAATGGAATACAAGCGTCACACAAACGTGCTACGTATCATATATACGCGCGGGGCTCTGACCAGGTCCTTGAGGCGCTTGGGTCGCGTAACCTCAGGAATTAAAGTGCTGGAATACCTGGAAAGTGTCCCCGTTTCGTGCCGAAATGCCTGAAAGGTCCTCGAAAGAAAGAGTTGCGATAATTGAAAACCTGTGATATTCCCTGTAGATTACAATCACGTTAATAATCATATATTGATGATATTGACTATTTTGACTATTGAACGATGATCTATTTGCCTTCGGTGAAGTCCTTGAAAATGAAAGCGGTCGTGCTTGATAAAGTGCTTGAGCGTCCTTTCACTTTGTAATGCAAGAATGACCCCTGTATAGAAATAAATGTAAAAAAATACATACTGTGTATTAATATTATATGTTTTTGGTGATGCTTTGATTCAAACAGCTTGAACAGCTCACAAAATACCATACTTTGCTGTAGTGCAGTCTTGAAGACCAAATTTTACTATATCCCAGTATTGTGACCAGGGAAAATCCCGGGGCGATATATATATCGAGACTCGTGTCGCGATTATGAATAAGATAATAATTGAAGACGTAACACCATGTCACATATATAATGTATTCAGGCCTACCTGTGTTGGAATCCACACAGGAACAGGAGAGGAAGGATGGACCGCTCCATGGTTGTGTCACTTTAGATGTTTAGAGCTATAGCCCCACACACACACACACACACACACACACACACACACACGCACACACACGCACACAAAGAATGATTTCAAAACTAAAGCACCGGGAGTCGCAGCACCGTCTGTGTTGTCCCCTTTCATTCAAACGCCCCTTTATTTATATCGAGAAGATGATTTGGTCATCGTTTTCTCTTCTGACCGGTTGCTTTTTGGTCTGCGGGGTGTTTGGCTCCTCGTCAAGGTGAGCTAGGCGACCACTTCATTCGACGCGGGTCGATCAAATTTGCCGCGACCGCCACTCGTCCACCTTTTTGCCGCCCCCGCCGGAAATGGCGGACCCCGCCACCAACGACACAGTAGGACACGTGAAAACGCGAAATAAGATGAATTCTTATGAAGTGCCCCGTTAAATAATTTTAGGTTTCAAATATGGGGTTTATATGTATATATACGTGTATATTCATATTTTTTTTTTAAAATGACACAATAAAAAATCTCACGGATTACCACTTTAATATTACCCGATGACCATGAGGAGCCAAAGTCGAGGGGGAAACTCTTGATCCGATCAAACGTTTGGACAATAACGAGGTACAGTATGTGGATGGCATGTATTGGGGGATCATTTCGCATCGCATCTAAATCGATATATTGGTTATTAATGCCCGGCACAGTAGCAGTGCTGTGGTTTCCTGCGACCCACCCCCCCCCATAACACATTATTCCCCGGCCCATAAAAAAAAAAAAAAAAAAACGCTCTCTGCAGAGCTCCACTGCGTATGAATTCGCATCCAACGCATAAGGGGCCATAAGCCCCCTCGCCACAAAAAAAAAAACAACAAAAAAAACAAAAACAAAAAAGCATCTGTATCGTCATGTCGCCATTGCAATATGCGAGAGTGGGGAAGGAAAAAAAACATGCGCGCTACCTGCGAAAATGATTCATCACCAATAGATGCGTCTGCAGGTCGGCTACACAATGAGAGAGAGCAAACACACACACACGCACGCACACACGCACGCACGCACACGCACGCACACACACACACACGCACACACACACACACACACACACACACACAGTACCTTATCAATAACCCCCCCAAACCCGAGAGGTGCGTGCTTTCCTTTCCACCATCAGCGGTGTGTAAGTGTCGTTCTTTTTCTTTCCGGGTCCGGGTCCGGGTCCGGGTCCTCTTCTGGCTCTCGCTACCGGTCGCGGTCCGCCTCACATCGCGCGTCGTCCCCTGCAGCCTGCAGGAGCAGCGTGGTTCCGCACGGGCATCCCTCCTCCTGCGAGCCGCCAGCGCCTCCTGGTCCTGGGTGCTGCTGCGCGGGAGAGAGGGGGTGGGTGGAGCGGGGCTGCGGAGGTGGCGACGCTGCTCGCTCCGCATGCGCGCGCGTCCGTGCACGGCGTGAGACCGAGGACGAGGCGACCGGATTGAAATGTTTCATTGGATTTTATTTTGATTTGAATTGTTTTCATTTTTTTTATTGTGGCCCCCAGAGTGAGGGGCTCTCATTGGTAGGCAAGGGAGCTGCGTAAAAACAGCCGACGCTGCCCGGAGTCCTGGACTTAAAGACAATTATTTATCAATTCTGAAGAGGAAGAGGGGGCTGGGGGTGTTGGGGTGACACCGACTGCATTATTCAGAAAAAATGAAATGTTTTGTTGTTACCTTATATCTACCTCGGTTGGTTAGACTGGATGCTGTTTTGTTGTTTTCATCATACTCCTATTCAAAAGCATTGCTGGGTGGATTATATTCAAAAAATGACAAAATTACAACAACAACAATAATAATAATAATAACATTATTATTATTATTATTATTATTATTATTATTATTATTATTATTTAATAATAATAAAAATAAAAAATATAGCTGCAGGCAGCAATACACCGGGTCCAGGGTAATCGTCCCTTTGTTAAAGTTCAATGGAAGAGTGTGCTATGGCTCGAAGTTAATTTGGTCCGGCCTGGTTACAGTGTAATTCGAAGATCAGGCCGTGTTCAGCTGTGGGTGGCTTTCATACGCTGCAACTGACGGCAATTATCATTCTGAAGTATGGCCGCATGAATATGGCTGAAATGATAATCACGGTTATTTTAGTCAATATTGTGAGCGCAATTATTTCCCACGATCATTTATCAGTTTTGTGGGACATCATTATTTTATGGCGCTTTGTAAATCAACAGAAAACTGCCTTAACGATAATAATGTATTTTATAAACCTATAACCAAATATTATTAAATAAAGAATGAAAATATTTCAAAACACATATTCAATAAGTACATATTCCTTGTATTATGTAATTGCTTCTGGTTATTGTTACCAGTCATTATAATTCAAGAAGTTTGGATACATTGATATCTCTGGAACGTCGATAAATTCTGACAGTGATCTTATGAGTTTTAATTTTGTAGATCTTACTCTGGTGCGCGTTAGTTTACCTCAGAAGTGTAGATATTTATGATGTTTCAAACACTGCGCTTTGTTTAATCCATTTGTCTTCTGGTAATACTTTTCAAACATAATAAAAATGAATAGTAATAAAATAATACCTGTCACTTTGTAACTTTGTATGGTTAAGAGTGTGTATCTCACATGCCTATAGTTAACTTCCAATTGCGACTATATGTGTCACATGATCTGTGTACTCCATCGAGTTGCACATTCGCGCTGCGCGTGGGGCCATCTTGGTGAGGTGACGATTGTTGATCACCAACTTCTTCCACAATACTGAACCTGTCATGAAACTACCATGAAACTTGAAACTTGAAAAATGCCATGTCGGAACTTCCCCGAATACAAATCCTATTCAGATTGTCTATGGGTTGGTCGGATCCATGACATCCATACATTTCTGACGTCAGTTACATCTGCACATGCGGCCATCTTGGTGAGGACCCAGTTGTTGACAGATCTCTAGATTGCGACGCTACCACGTGACCCGTGTGAGCCACGCGTCATTTGTGCATGATGATGCCGAATGATTCCACAATCATGGACCGCTCCGGATCAAAATTGGACGACGGCATGTCGGGATTCCCCCGAATACACATTTTTATTGATCTTGTCTGTGAGTGTGGCGGAACCCTGACATCCATAGACTACTGATGTCACACTGATGTCAGTTTTCCATGAACAAAAGCAACCCCGATGTGAATTTTCTGTCCCGAATTTCCCCAAGGGGGTTAATAAAGTGTGATCTCATCTCATCTTAAAGTGTGATGTCACTCATCTCGGCTGTCCACACTAAAAAGTTACATGCAGTTGAGCCCTCAAGTCTTTTCACCAAGCCGTTTTATCCTGACCATTGCCATAAGATGGTACCAGAGTTCCACATTTCATTATTTTAGGTGAGGTAATTGTGCTCAGTGATCGAGGGAGCGCTTTGTTTGTTTTTTTTTTTGTTTTTTGTTTTTTTCTTTAGGCTTTGGTTTAATGCGTTTTGGAGATGTGGCATCACAGAAAAACATCACTGGGTTTCACCACCTCCCTGGCGCGGAAAGCTCCTGATAGGACAGAGCTGCAGCGCTGGGGCTTTACACCGTCCACCGTGTGCGTTTTCCCACCCATTGGATAGTATATATATATTGTACATTCACTCTCTGATTGTTAACCTGGTTACCTGTAGCCGCTCGCATCAAGTTCAAGTCTCTCATGCTGGCCTACAGAGTGATTGTTGGGAACGCTCCCGCCTACTTAAATGCTCTTGTAAGAGCGCATGTTACCCCCCGGATGCTGCGCTCGTAATATGAGCGTCGCCTGGCTCTGCCGGCCGTACAACCACGGCAATCCAGGATATTCTCATTTGTAGTTCCACGTTGGTGGAACGAGCTGCCAAAAATGACCAGAGCAGGGACCTCCCTCTCTGTCTTCAAGAAGCACTTGAAGACCCAGCTCTTCAGAGAGTACCTCCTGTCCTAACTTACAAGTGCTTAGCACTACCTAGCAGTATTTATTGTTACACTAATGTCTCTGTCGCAATGTAGCTTGAATGTTATTCTCCCTTGTAAGTCGCTTTGGATAAAAGCGTCTGCTAAATGACTAAATGACTAAATGTTAACCACAAGGGGTGTAAAAGAAGTTACGATATGCAGTCGCCACCACACGCCAGCCAAGTGGGGTTTTCAGGGCCCTCCGGCACAGAGAGACAGACGATGATGAGTTGTAGACACCAGTTTATTGTAGAGGGGAGGTGAGGTGGATTTTCGCCCAGCAGCAGATTGAACACGTCATGACAGGGCTCCTATCCTGAGTGTGTGTGAGGATGGTGGTTTTAAACCCACTGCTCGATAGCCCAACCCACGAGTGTCACATGTGGCTGCTCAAACAACCCCATCCACACACCACAGTTGAATTGGTAGAGCAATACTTTATATATATATATATATATATATATGCAAAAAATATATACACACACACACACACAGACATATAACGTTAAGCCACGTTAACATTAAAACCACTGACAGGTCAAGTGAATAACATTGATCATCTCATTCCAATGGCACCTGTCAAGGGGTGGGATGTATTAGGCAGCAAGTGAACATTCAGTTGTTGAAGTTGATGTGTTGGAAGCAGAAAAAATGGGCAAATGTAAGGATCTGAGCCACTTTGACAAGGACCAAATTGTGATGGATAGACGACTGGGCCAGAGCATCTCTAATACGTCAGGTCTTGTGGGGTGTTCCCAGTATGCAGTGGTAAGTACCGGTGGGTTAGGGTTAGGGTTAAGGTTAGGGTGGTTCAAGGAAGGACAACCGGCGAACTGGCGACAGGGTCATGAGCGCCCATGGGCTCATTGATGTTCGTGGAGACCGAAGTCTAGCCCGTCTGGTCCGATCCCACAGAAGCTTGCTGTGTATGGGGCTGTGTAGATGCAGACAGTCATAGTGCCCACGCTGACACCTGTCCACCACCGAAAGCGTCTGCACTGGGCACGTGAGCGTCAGAACTGGACCATGGAGCAATGGAAGAAGGAGGCCTGGTCTGATGAATCATGTTTTTTCTACGTCGTGTGGATGGCCGGGGTTAGGATCTGATCTGATTGAGCATCTGTGGGATGTGCAGGAACAACAAACACAATACATGGAGACCCAACTTCACAACTTCCAGGACTTAAAGGATCTGCTGCTAACGTCTTTGTGCCAGATACCACAGGACACCTTCAGAGGTCTTGTGGAGTCCATGCCTCGACTGGACAAGGCAGCACGAGGGGGAGCTACACAATATTAGTTATTATTAGTGGTAATTTTATTGTTGTGGCTGATCAGTGTATATACATGTTTAATGGTTGTTTTGTATATCTCACAAATGCAAAATTAAAAATGCAAAACAAAAAACTGTATCTAAAAAAAAATATATATATATATATATATATATATACATATATATAAAGGGGACATATATATACATTTAAAATATACATATATTTTTTCATATATATATTCATATTCATATATATATATATATATATATATATATATATATATATATGATGTATGTGAAATAATCTCTTGAACTTGAACTTGAACTTGAACTAATACAGTATATTATATATAAATATATATAAATTTTTTTGATACAGTTTTTTACTTATAATTATTTTTCCTGTATTTGTGAGAGATGCAAAACAAACATACCAGTAAACCTGTATACTCAAACCACTATTCTCAGACCTAAAAAACGGTCCTAAAAACCTGCACACCCTTATGAACATCAAAATAACAAAATATTTTTCATTACTGAAAACCAAAAACAGTTCCTCACTCATTGACTGACCCCCCCCCCCTTGTGTTTCAGGAATGCTGTTGATGTCAACAAAAAGCTGTTTGCCATCTATGACACCAGGTAAGACCCGTGCTATTCAATATTCAAAATTAAATATTTTAAATTATACAGTAATTATGTCAACCAATCACAACCAATTGTGGTTAAAAAAAAAAAAACGTGCAAAATCTGGGTTTGCCCTCCCCATCTGCTCAGATTCATATTCAGATTCATGAAAAAATATGTTTTGGCCAGTTGGGGATATTTTTTCCTTCATGGGTCCTCATTATTTTTCGTGAGGTTTCATCCAGTTCGACGGCAGCTGCAATTCACAATTCGCTCGCGCAATCTTTGAAAGGTGGCGGGCCCCGCCACCAACAACGGAGACGGCATGTGGAGGAGTACATATAAATGCAAAATACAACGAATGACTGTTTCCTTTAAAGGGCCAGATAAAAATGGAGAAAAAATATGGAAAAGAAAAACATATGGAATACATATGAAATACGTCTTTTCTTTTTTATTTTTATCTAACAGATGAACACATTCATTCTACACAATGAACCAACCATTAGTAGCAAACGTCTACCATTTCACGTAGGGCGAGCCATGGGTAACCCAAATACATTGAGTGGCTGTTTCTTAAAAAAAAACAGCAGCTCTGTTAATATGGGATGCAAATCAAATAAAGGCCTTTTTTTGTTGTACAAAATAATCTTACGGATTACCACTTTAATACCAGACATGGCAATGAACAAAGTGGTGCGTCCCTTGAGGGGGCAGTGGCTCAGGAGGTGCAGTAGAGAGGGTCACCTAGTCATCGGAAAATTGCCGGTTCGTTCCCCGGCTCCTTCTGGTAGCGTGCTGAAGGGTCCTTGAGCAAGTCCCCTAACCCCCCCCCCCCTATAAGGCAGCCCACTGCTGCTGGATACAGCATTTACTAGGATGGGTAAAATGCATTTTGTTGTCGGATCATCAGCGCTTGTATTCTGTGCAATGGCAAATGAAGTGAATCTAGTCTTAAAATCTCAAGACTAGGAAAACTCTTCGGAACAACAACAACGTACAAAGGCATGACCCTGGATTCAATACGTATATTTGGCGGACCCCGTCAGCGCCAGGGGAAACAGCCCACAGCGGAGCACATGCAAAGCGCAGGACACGCTGCTTTATAAAGCGCCTGTTAAATAAAGTATCAAACAGGGGATTTTTTTTGACTCAGTGGTGGTTTACACAACAACAACAACAACAACAACAACAACAACAACAACAACAACAACAACAACAACAACAACAACAACAACAACAAAACACTTTTGAATAACGATTACGGTTAACCAATCACAGCAGACCGATACCAAATCGGATAATAAAGATATCGTTCCTTGCAGGGTGCCGGTCCCGCCATCTCCACCCCGTGGTAAGGGGGAAGGGGATTGGCGCAGACGGCGTGAGGTAGAAGTGCGACGCGCGCCGACGCTCCGAATTTTGCACCGACCGAGCGCCAGTTGCGCACTGTGCGCGTCGACACGCGTGTGCGCTCAAAAGGGGGACGCGCCGTTCCGTCGCGCCGCCACCAAGCCACGAGATTCCACAGCTGAGTGATCCAGTGGATCCAGATCCCCCCCCCCCCCCGCCCCGCCCCCCCCCCCACCCCCACACCACCCTCAGCACCACCCTCCGCACCACCAACAGCAGGTGATTCATACAATACGCGGAGAGAGAGGGAGAGAGAGAGAGAGAGAGGAAGCGAGAGAGAGAGAGGGAGAGAGAGAGAGAGGGAGGGAGAGAGAGAGAGAGAGAACCAATGGATTACTGATTGGATTTGTCCAACCCCAAAAAAGAAGGAAAGAACCCTCCTCGAGTCGACGCTCCTCTCCTTCTTTTTCTGCTCTCTCTCAGTTTTCTTTATTATTCTTATTATTATTATTATTATTATTTATTTATTCTTATTATTATTTATTTTCATTTTTTTTTTTTTGCGCGCGCGCGCGTAAACAACGGAGGCGACGGGGAAATGTTGGCTTTGCGCGGAGCCCGACAAATGCGCGTCTTGTCGGCGCTGGTCGTCGGTTCGATTGTCTGTTGCGCCAAAAGGTGAGTGTGCGTCCGTGCGTCCGTGCGTCCGTGCGTGTGTGTGCGTGTGGGGGGGGGGGGGTGGAAGTGATTGATTTAGGGAACACACAATCAACGTTTTATTTAATTTTTTTTTTTTTTTTATTCATCCATTTTCCTTGGTGTGGGTCTCCCCAGCGTCAACGAACCGGGGAACATGTCATTCGTGAAGGAGACGGTGGATAAACTGCTGAAGGGCTACGACATCCGACTCAGACCCGACTTCGGAGGTACGTGTTGTTTATGCTCCGTAGAGGTTCCACGCTTCAGGTCAGGTGTCTGTGTGTGTGTGTGTGTGTGTGTGTGTGTGTGTGTGTGTGTGTGTGTGTGTGTGTGTGTGTGTGTGTGCGTGTGTGTGTGCGTGTACCCCAGTGCATCACTCCGCTGTGTTAACCTCATCCAGGCGCTCCCGTGGCTGTGGGCATGAGCATAGACGTGGCCAGCATAGACATGGTATCCGAAGTCAATATGGTGAGTCAACTCCACTTCCAAAAATAATAACAATAAGAATGATGGTGGTGATGATGATGATGATGTGTTTGTGTTTTGCCTGATGCAAGAAGAAATCATGCACATGTACATCTCCCTCCACACCCCCCAAACCGCCCCCCTCTTTATCTCTCAAGCAAACTATCTTAGTACTATCGGGTTTGCACACTCGCATGATTATGCAAAGCGGGCGGCCAAGACGCAGGACGCCGCGCTGCAACCACGGCGATTATTCTCGATATCGATGATTCGACAATGTCTCGGTGGGATCTGACGAACTGTGCTCTCATGAGGGATGCGGATGTTTTGACCAACAGTCGGAAGTTCGGGAAATTGCGTCAGAATACTGTCATTTGAAAAATGCGGTAGAATACCGTTGCCTTAGAGGCGAGTAAATAATGATGTCATGATGATATGGATATCGTACGGCTCTTGCTCCCAACCCCACTTTGAACAGCGCTAAAAGGGACAGTTGGGGTGTTGGTACCTATAAAGGATCGATGCAACGTTCCTCTCTCCATGCTGATCCCGGAGGAAGCCATGGTTTACACCTGGTTGTACTCTATATATAGGGTATTCCCTTAAACCGTCAAACGGCTGATGGTCAGAGAGGCCAGCATGTCCAAAAACAAACAAAAACAAACAAACGAGAACCCAATGAATATTGATAACCATAGCGCGAGTCCGTCCATTGAATTTCTGATGAACTGAATCAGTGGAGTCATAATTAAAGCTTTTTTTTTTGGTTGACAGTGTTGCTGACCTTTCTGGTTGACTGAATCTTATCTACAGTAGCTAAGTACACCATTTAATTAGGAACCTTCAGTACTTCTGTCCTGAAACCTATTTGCAGCGTTTGAACGCCGTGCGAGGCATGGCCGGTGTTTGCCTTCAGGGGGGAGTCAGAGCTGTGAGTGGACTCGCCAGCAATTAGTGAGCTGGACACCGTTCACCCCTGTGTCTGTACCTGAGCGATCACACGAGCCGTCCCCCATTGCGCCGCCGCCAACAACAACCTTGGCCAAAGCATTAAAGCGCCACTGATCTGGGGATGGATTGAAGGCGGGCGACGGAGCCTCCACGAAATACCACTGCCGTGATTCTAACTTTGACAAACAAAACGAGTGGAATGGATGGAGGTGTCGTGGCGGGTTTCTCTGGAGTCTCCAGTCTCGGGAGAGTTTCACGGGTCATCACCCCCGCCCCCCCACCCCCCCGGCTCGGCTGATTCAAGAATTGATGCTCTTATCAGAAAACGACCTCTGGCGACGACACGCGCGTCCAGGCGGACACCCGCGGCGTTGCTCGATCGCAAAACACCCCTTCCTTTTAAAAGGGGTGGCTGGCGGGTGAATCACCTTCAGTGCGTTGGGTTTATTTTGACGGTTGGAGATGCAGCGGGGGAGGCTAAGAAAGGAAGGGTCCCTCGAGATTCAATCCGTGGCTTCTGGGAGCTAGATGCAAGACCATAAGTCCTGGAATAAAATCCTCCATTTACCTTTGTGTTCTTTTGCATTAACGCTTACGGGAGCTTTGATCCGAAGCGCATTAAAAGGGCGTCGAGGTCCGCGTGTTTCGTCGCCGGGCTGTGCTTCCTCGCCGAGAAACTAATTCTCCCGGTAGTTCCGATGAGCGCCGGGGCTCTAGCAAATTGAGTCAAGGTCGCAAAAGGGGGGCAGAAATTAAAGGCTTTAAGGTTCGGACAATACACTGGTCATTTGGGATGTTGAGAAGGACAGGATGATACGGACGCATGGAGGAATTTGTTGAGGACAAGACGAAATTGCGTGCTGGTGAAAATGGCCCCTCCGTGGCCTCAAGGCTACTGCGACTGCTGAAACAGAACTTCCCAAACGGTGGAATGTCAAAATATTTAGGTCATTCAGTTTTCACACCATCTCTATATGTTCATGCTCACGTTCTATAATTGGTAAATAGCAGAGATATTTAAAAGTTGCAGTGAGTCATCTTTCAGTCGCTCCCTACACAAATTGACCATGAAATGTCAACGCAGTTCGCAAATGCCGCTTGATCAGCGCCGGTCAGTCCACCGCTTCCTCCTTGGCTGCTCAGATTTCGAGCCCTTTAAACCGGCCGGTTGTGTGTGGACTCTGGACTGTGTTTAGATGGAAATGACCCCAGACCCGTCGATTTCTGCTCAGCTCCCATTTCCTGAACTACGCTGCCTAGTATATCCCCAAACGGGTTTAATTTGAGTTTGTGTAAGCATGGACGAACACTCAGCTGGCGAACGACCGGCGTCGCAAGACCCCTCTGCCACTAAGCCTGGTGGAGGAGGAGCAGTTCTCTTTGGCGGCGTTGGTATACTTGTCGTGGCTTCCTTTAGCTCATAGTCCAATGTTACTGATTGCACCTTCCAATTGCCTGCTTTTCCCGTTAATTCCCCTTTTGTGAACCACCAATGGGACTTAAATCCATTGTTTGAAAATGACTGCTCAATGGTCACGCCTTGTTCTACTTCACAACCCAGGACGAGCCGGTACTAAGCATTACTAACCCGGTGAATCCATTGCCAGTGGCAGAGGGGTTAAAGACGGCTCCCAGGGGGCCCAGCCACGCCACTGTGGTCTGGATGTAGAAGTGCCGGCTTTAAGCTGCAGGTAAGTGGATGGTGGACAATGGGTGGCTCCGTCCATGATCTGACTGCGGCATGAAGGCAACACCGTGGCCTTCATGTCCTCTGCTGTAGTTGATTATTTTTTTCCAAGAAGCTCTCTCTTTCTCAAAAGGCTTTTTGACACAATTCTTGTTTAATTGACTCACCGTGAATTTCAAATAATTGCCACGCTGCGGATCGTAAATGTAATTGTTTTCTAACCAAGTAAAAACTTTACAGTCGTGGTCTGTGATTAGGGCTGTGACAATAACCGCATTGCTGCAATACTGCGGTTAGGTGACGTCACTGCGGTATTGAGCTCATTACCCTCATCACCACAAATTATATATATATATTTTGCTGTTGAAAGTTACAGGAGGATATTACATATAAAAACAATAATCATTGTTCAGCCATCATCATTGACTGTCTTTCATGCTACGTTCAACGGCTTCTGGAGAAACTGTTCAATGCGAATATAAACAGGGCACGGCTCTCCGTGCGTGTTCCCCTGATTTATAATTCCTCACTGGAATGTTATCCCTGTGCATTTTTTGTAAACTTCTATCTCTTTTATGATGTTATTGTAATGCACACTGACTGAAAAAAAACAAAGAGAAAAAAGCGCACGCCCCCCCAGTAAACCGCAGTACCGTGTGTATACGTTGCTTTTCACCGCGGTAAGAAAAAACTCATACAGCAAGAGCCCTAGCTGTGATGCCTGTAAGGTAAGGTCGCGCAATCCCAATAATCAACACCCCGTGTTCAAGGTGCACTCACTGAAAGTGGATAATTAACGAGACGAGTAAAAGCCATGGAAACTACGCCAACGTCACCAGACAACCTCCGCAGCCTTCGAAGCAGAGGGGTCCTCCAGCGCCGGTCGTTGGAAGTGAACATTCATTCATTAATTTCCCATAATTTCTATATCTCTTAGGGCAGCAAAGTTGATGTCAACATCGGTACAATGGAGAATCCAATGGCGGTTCATATCGTCAAGCCACTTCAAAATTAAACTCCCTGCGTGATATAAGATGTCGCTCATATCCGGGCGATGCCGTACATTCTCATCAGCGGGCTGTGCAGACGACGGAGCCGAGCGTCACAACAGTGAAATGATCTCTGCTTCACGACCGTTCAAAATCATTGGGGGAAGATAAGCGATGGCGCTGATTTGATCGCCCAGCGCTATATTCATTTAACCGCGGACCTCATACGTTGACCTATTACCTAAAACGTGATAGGTGTGCAAGGAAGATGAGGGGGTTGACCAACCTTGTTAGACTAAGTCTGATTTATGGCCCGGACTGGGAAGGGCGCGCGCATTAAAGGTTAGGCATTGAGTGATGAGGGTTTTAAGGTGAGGGCTGAGGAACGGAGAATGCGCACGAGTCAATATCTGTTCTGCCAATCGCTAGGACGCTGGGACTCGTGCTTTGTGTCTGTGTGTATGTGTGTGTGAGTGTGTGAAGGTCCATTTGTTTAGCGAGAAAAGGGGGAGGAGATCAAGCATCCTCGAGACGTGGGAAATAATTTTGTAGCCCACGGAGCCGCCGTCAATCTTCGGAATCTACGGATTTATTGAGCCGGCCGAGCAAAACGGAAACGGAGGGGTAGCGAGGCGTGGAGGTCGGAGGCGAGCTCCAGAGCGAGGGACGAGGGATTGGACAGGGACGAGGGGGCGCGCGACATCTGTCTCGCACCTGGTCCGAGTCGCCCCCCTTCCCCCGCACCCGCTGCTTCAACCGGGGAGCCCCCGCGCTACGCTACGCTACATAACCGCGCCGAGGCAGATGTCGTGGCGTCTCGGCAAGACGCGCTAATTACCTGTGAGGCTTGTTTTTCTTTTTTCCCCGTGGCTTGCAGGGACCGCCAGCTAAGGATAAACCAAACGAAAAAAATCTAGGGCGACGTCGGACGAAATAGATCATGCGCGAAAAGCGCCGACAATCTTTGGGGATCCGAGATGCGGCCTGGGGGAACGACCAAAAAAAAAAAGATCTTCTACTTTTAGATGTAACGTGTGATCGTCTGGGAAAAGGAGGGTTATTTTTCGGGGAGGGGGGGGTTATTCAACCGCCGTGCCTTTGAAATCCTGAAATCCTGAATTCCACCCTCATCAAAATGATCTTGTGTCGCGACTGTCGCAAGATCATAAGTTGCAAGGCTGCACTAACTCGTGGATTTCAGCTGGGATAGCAGCTCTGCGTTGATCAAAAGGGTCTTCGGTTTTACACTGAAACCGAGACCTATCGGTAAGGATACGCTCGCTCATACATGTTGTTTGTGAAGGGTTTTTTAGGGGTTGACGGGATAGCGGTGTGGCGGGTGGGCGGGGTACGTGCGGGTTATTGATCGTCGTGAAACACTGGAGTAGGCATCAGGTTGGAATCGTATTTTACCATAGGCATGTGGACGCTTGGCAGCGCAGATTTCACCCACCCCCCCCCCCCCCCCGGAATGTGGTTGAGCGCATCTGTGTGCGTTTGGAAGGAATTCAACCACGTCGCCAGCCAATTCCGTGCCACATCGCACGCTCGGCAGGACGAGGCGCTAACCGCCGGCTGGACGGCGAGTTCTCGCTCTTTTCGAAGACGTCCGCGAAGCAACGAGTACCGTGGAAAAGTTCCTCACACGCACCTACGATGTATGCGGCGACTATCCACAGAGTCTGCTCTCCGGATAGTCGCTAGCGAGTCATCCAGCACGCCCACGGCGCCGTGTGGGTGTCGGGCGAGAGAGAGAGAGAGAGAGAGAGAGGGAGTTAGAGAGGGCTGTCATTATGGAGAGGTGAAAAGCTATCTCTCTTTTTTTTTTTTTTTTTGCAATGTTCCTGCTATTTCGCGTTTGTTTTCATTTTCCCTCTCTCTCTCTCTCTCTCTCTCTCTCTCTCTCTTTCTCTCTCTCTCCCTACAGCTTTCAAAGAGATGCTCATGCACGCAGGTTTATAAACCCTCCTCGGGCCGGCGTTCGGAGTGCTTTCTTTCCCTCCGTGTCGGCTCTGTCGTTACGATCAGAATCTGCCTCCGTTGAGTTTGTTGCGCCAGGTGCACTCATGTGGGCCGGGACTGCGTCGTGGTGAGGATTGGTGCCTATCTAGTTCAAGTTCAAGAGGTTATGCTTATTGTGCGTAATCACTGGGTGTCATGACATTTCACTGCATATACTATGTATGACCGTAGGGACGATTAGCTTTAAAAAGAAAAAGTTAATGAAAAGCTTGACAGTCTGAGAAAAATATAATATAATACAATTTAATAGAATATAAAATATAAAAAGAAAATTTGAATACAAAGCTTGACAGTCTGAGAAAGAAATTTATGAACAATAAAATAAAATAAAACTGAAAGTAAAGTAAAAATATTTATATATATATATCAATATAAGAAATAAAATTAAAAAAAATGGCAAATATACACAACTATCCCCCAAATTGAAATTTTAAACAGAAATAGTCAAATACTAAACTATAAAAATATACAAATGCACAGGAAAGGTTATTGGTTCTGGGTATTGATGATAATGATGAAGATGTATTTATGAGGTTTGTTAGGCGTTAGTGCATGTGCATCAGCTTGCACGTCGTACCGTTATCGACATTTGCAACATGGAACAAATTAGATGTTGAGTGTCGTTTGGAAATACACGACCCCCCGCCGCCCCGCTGCCCCGCCCCACCCTGCCCAAGGTGACAAACATCCATGTGCTCTTACATTATGAAGTACGTCTCGCAGTCAGACGTCCCAGATGTGTAACTATGGCGTCCTTGCCATCCCGGTATAGATCTCTCGGCCGTGAGGAGTTTTCCACTGTGATGTGAGTAGGGGCTGAATTTACCCCCATATCTTTTATCCCGCATCCGGCTTCCTGACTGATGGAATGTAATTGGCCCCGGGAGGGAGAGCGAGACAACGAGAGAGCGATAGAGTGAGAGAGCCATAGGATGCATGACGATGGCTGAGATTAGGAAGGAACGGCGCCGGGCACCAGGTAGCCACTTACAGGGAAGGCCCCTTCCACAGTACGTACCCCGTTCCGATGCCACTCACTTTTTGGAACGTAACGGCATCAGGATGGAGTGGATTTCAGTTGGTTTTGCGCCTGTATGTACACCCTGTAGGACATGGGCTGCATTGCTTTACCCTGGGAATTTAGGAAAAACTTCAAAAACTTCCTTCTCAGACCTTTTGTAAGACCTGGAAACCCAAACCTTGTCGCTCCCAGTGAGGGGGTGGTTAATAAAGTTATAAACTACTCAGTGATTTTTGTTTATCACTGAGATTACTGTAAAATATCATATATTGGGCTCGGATTAGTGGTTAGTGGGAGTTTTTGAACATTAAAAAATCAGACTTTTTAGTGACCATATCACTCCGGTGATACGCGCAGAAGTAACTAAGACACACGCAGAACGCTGTCATACAGAAGTAAACATGGCAGGCAGATGCACCGTTGTCGAGTACCGTCGTGCACCGTTGTGGTTGTCGGGCGGCACACGCACACACACACACACACAAAAACACACACACACACACACACATACACACACACACACACACACACACACACACACACACACACACACACACACACACACTGGTGCGGAATTCCGAGTTTATTCTCGAAACGCAGGGCACTTTTTTGCATCCCTGGTCCGTGAACATTTTGTGCGCTGCGATCCATGGTAATAAAAAGGTTGGGAACCCCTGCTCTACAGTGACGTAAAAGTCACATGAGTTCCGATTTGACTGTTCAGACTGATGTCACATTGCAAAAAATCTGACCTGCATCCGATTTAGGACCACATATGGGGTGGCCCAAATCCGAATTGAAAAGATCACATTCCATGTGATTTGTGCTGTTCACACTGTTACGAAGACATAAACAGATCTGAGTCACATATGAGCAAAAAATTTGGGGTTTGGGCAACTTTGGCCTGCAATGTGAACGTAGCTTAAAAGTGTCTGATTGGCGTGAGACTCTTTACCTAGTAGCATAGTGCTATTAGCTAGCATTGGGCTACATTTTAGCCTAGTACTACTGCTGTAGTAAGCATAGTGCTCCTCCATGTTAACTCACTCTGTGGATGTGATGTGTGCAGAGGTTTTTATTCCATGTTTTTTTTTGCTTGTTTTTTAATCTCCACCTTCTTCTTATGCCTTTCTGCTGCAGACACTTAATGACATTTTTATTGTCATCGTATCATGTCGGACTAGCCCACATACCTTTCATCGTGAATTGAGCTGGAATTGTCCACTGTCTTTCGGGCCAGTTTGGACGCTCCCTGCCCGCGTTTCCCTTTTTCAGCAGCCGCGCCCGGACCGCCCCGCCCCCCGAGAGGCCTCATTTAATCAAAGCTAAACAGCTTGGACCTTTGTAGTCCCCCCCCCCCCCCCCCCCCCCACAGGACACCACAAACATTCCATCGCTCTCTTCGTTTCTTCTCATTTGGTCGGGCTCCAGTCGGGCTTCTGTTGCCGTTGCCGCGCCCGTTTGCTGTGATTTATTTATCAAGACGCAAATCAGTTATGTTCTGTTTCGTTTTTCTCTTTCCCTCTCCATCCCTCCATCTCCCCCCCCACCTGCCCCTCCTTCGGTTATAAGGCGATACATCATTCGATTCCAAGTGTTCGAGGAAATTATTGTATGTATTGAAGTCAGGAAGGCCTGATTTGTGACTGAAAGGTAGCTCTGTGGTAGGGTGAGAGAGAAAGCGAGAGAGGGTGTGTGTGTGTGTGTGTTGGTGTGTGCGTGTGTGTGTGTGCGTGTGTGTGCGTGTGTGTGTGTGCGTATGCGTGTGCGTGTGTGTGTTGATATATGCCGCCGCGGGGCCGATTCCCCGCCTCCTCCTCACCCACATCCCCCGGGGGGGAAAACGCTCCCGAAATGACATTGAAGTGACTCAAATTGCTTTACTGCACTGGGTTCATGGGCAGCGCACGGCAGTCACACATCCTGTTATCAGTTTGTTTGTTTCTTCTGCTTCTGTCCAATAGTATCTGTTTCCAAAGGTTAGTGCAGATTCAGGTTGCTTTTCAGGAGAGTACATAGTTGACAGTGGATGAAGAGCAGCATGTGCTGGATACAGGGAACATGACAGAGAGAGAGAGAGAGAGAGAGAGAGAGAGAGAGAGAAAGAATGACAGAGATTTTATTTTTAAAATTCATATTGTTGAACAACCATCTAAAACACGTTGCTTAGCGTTTTGAGTATGAATAAGAGAAATAAGAGAAAGTGAGAACATGCACAACAGAATAAATAACCACAAACTACATGAGAGAAACAAAGACGTAATGGGCAGGATTATTGATGATAATAGAAGTAAATGGATAAAAGAAAAAAACAAATACATTAGTTGCAACAATAGTGATAGCAATCAAAAATTGATAAAAGTATGAAAAGGGAACAACTGTAGGAATAAATAGGTATATAAATAAATAAAAAGAGCATTTGAAAAACAATAAACTGTAAGAATAAATATATATAAAATAAATCAAATATGAAAATTAAAATGTATGAAAAGGGTAAACTACAAAAATAAAGAGAGCCCTGTTCCTGGATCTGGTTCTTCCTAATTTTCCATATAGATAACTTCGCAACGCCAAAAAAAAAGAATTTTCAGAACTTGGACCTGCTTTCTGTTTGCTGCATACCTGGGTTCCAAAAATAGAGAACCGCTGTGAAAAAAAACCTAGCCCCTGACGCCATCCCTGCAGCAACCTAAACATCCCTGCTAGCGTAGCACACCACAAGAAAAGGTACTCCACAGTCTCTCCATCATGGCAGAACGGACAGCCCTCCCCTCAACCCAGTTCCGGGTTGAGGGGAATAGCCTGTTGGTGGCTATTATCCTGTGCACCACCCTCCACTGGAGATCCCCCGTCCTTTTATCAATTGGGGGCTTGTATGTGGAACGCCAGCTGCCCCAGGGGGGAGAGTCCAGTCCAAAGGAGTCGGTCCACCTGGAGACCCTCACCCCTCTGAGAGAGCGCAGCTGTAGCACCTTGGTGCAGGTGTGGTAGGCTGCTCTCCTCCTCACTGTCTCAAAGCGGCCCAGCTGCGGAGTTGTGAAGGACAGGAGTTGCCCTCTCTCTCACGGTCTCGCCTGCTGTGGAGGGGTGGGCAGAAGAGAGGGGGCAACTCCTGTCCTTCACAACATGTACTTGTCCATGATGGTCCTGTCATGGATGCTGTAGGCCTGGTCTCGGTGTACCACTAGCCCCAGGTGTTCTCTGAGCCTGTTGGCCAGCACTTTAGAGAGCACCTTGTAGTTGGCACAGAGGAGGGCTACAGGCCTTCAGTTTTTTGAGGAGCGCCAGGTCTCCCTTCTTGGGCGGCGGAGACAGAGGGCACGAGGACAGGAGCCTGGCAGGGAGCCCCTCCCCACGCATTCCAGCCGGACGTCCAGGAGGTCTTCCCGCAGGCAGCTCCAGAAGTGTCTGAGAAACTCAACAGGAAGCCCGTCCACTCCTGGCGCCTTGCCCCGTCCCATCTGCCCCACTACAGCGGTGAGTTCCTCCGGGGTGATCGGAGCATCCAGGGTGACCTGCTCCTCCTCTCTCAGCTGAGGCGGCCCCTGAAGAAGCTGTGAGGTGGATTCCTCCTGGCAGTCCTCCACCATGTAGAGGGCAGCGTAGAACACCACCGCCAGCCTCCTCATCTCAGTCGGGTCGGTGGTCACCATTTCATTGGGCAGACAGAGGGAAACCATCAGCTTCCTCTGGGCCGCAGTCCTCTCCAAATGAAAGAAAAAATTGCTGGGAGCATCTATATCATTAAAAGGCATAAAACGAGCCCTGCCTAGAGCCCCCTTCACTGTCTGGCGTAAAAATAAACATAACTGCTGGTTTTTGGTCTGTAATAGTAAACTCCCGTCTGTGCTGCTGTTGGTTATAAGGTTGTCTTCTATATTCTTTTTATCTCGGTCTCCAGGGTGCTTAGCGCCACCCTGGTGCAAGACAAGGGGCATGGCAAACTGAACTGGGTGAGGAGCGCAGACAGAGTGGTGGTGGACTGGAGGTGGGGTTCTTCATCAGTCCTGTCCACAATAAAATCCACAGTTCAGTTCCCCTGCTAAAATATAGTGCTTCCTGGTGTCCTACTGCTCTAAAACAGCCCTGAGACTGTTGAATAAAGCCACCCACTCTGTGCCCTAGTTCGATGCATAAATGTTGATAGAACAGAACACGCCTCCAGTTCTGCCCTAACCGTCAGTGCTCTCCTCACCACTACCTCCACTGTGGACAATACTGTCACCTGCAAACTAGGAGAAAATAAAATGGCTACCCTGTACTAAAATTTGTCCCACGACTGAGACAGTGCTGGCCCTTCCACCCCAGACCCCAGTCCACCTGGTTATCTCCGTCACTGTGCGTCTCCTGGAGGAACAGAATATCCAACTTTTTTTGTGGTGACATCTCAAAACCTAAAGCCCTCTTCTGTTTATCCCGGCCACCGTTAATGTTGAAGGACCCAAAATTAAAGTACTCCTAAGCAAGAGGAAAATGAAAAACAGTAGATGAAAATCCATAACAGAGACATCGCAATGACTAGTACCTTCCCCCGTGTGTGACGTGTTTTTTCTTTTCGTCCAGCTGCTCTACTCCAACCCTCCTTTGCAGTACAGCTACAGTTCTTATGAACTTATTGGTGTCCAGAAAGAAATCCTTCTCCTTAACAGACTGCCCATATGTCTCATCCACAAAATAAATGATCTCCTCCAGAGAGTAGAAGTTTTCATTTGGACAGTCTCTAGAGAGGCTCGGCTCGGGCGAGGGGGGGGCTCTGCGCCAGCGAGAGAGGTGGATCCCTGGTCGGGGGACCAACCTGCTCTCTTGTTTAAAGGAGCTTTATACAAGACTCTCCACACTGGCCTGTACCCAGGTACTTTCTCCACACTATGTCGCGCCTTCTATTTAAGTTATTTTTGTTTCAGACTTTGACACAGTGTTTGTAATGTATTTTGCCTTTCACCATATACAAATCTATTTCTTTTGTCGTTTTAAAACCGTCTGTGGTCTCTTTAAAACCTTCTAAAACAGGGCCAAAACCATGTTCTGGAAAAGGGTAAGTTGGGAAGTTCTGTTCTGTTGCCGTAGTCCCTTGGCATCGCCAGCTCATCCTCTGAAAGTCTTTAAATCCACATGTTTAGAATGTCCCTTGTGTGCCGTGTGGATCGAAGATTTAACTGCTGCCTGGGTGTTGTAGAGTCCTGGTCCTGCTTAATCCATTATGTGGCGTGGCATGATGTTCCCGGTGTAAACCAGTCTCTGGGAAAGTCCTGGTGTATGGTTATCCTCGACATCAAACCTGGCGCCATGGATCAGAGGCTCCTCAAGGAGTGCAGGGAAAATGCAGGTCCCAACCTTTTCCATTTAGAAAGAGACCATGTTTTCAAAAGACTCAAAAAGGAGGTAAAACGGCTATTTCAAAGGACCTAAAATCAGTTAAAAACACATTGAAATCCAGCCCTAGCCCACCTATCCTTCTTGAAATGGTGCTTGTTATCTGCCTCCACGCTACATCATTAGTGCCGGTGAGGTAGCGCTGAATGAATTGCAGCCGAAAAGTTGCAATCGTGCTGTTCAAGTGGAACAGCCCCTGTCCTCCTTCCTTTTTTGGTAAAAATAAGACACTCTGATATACCCAGTGCAGTATTTCCCCCAAGAAATGAACCGTTAGACATTGAATTTTCCTAATCAGACCTGCAGGCGGCTCCAGACAGCCTACCCTGTGCCACAGTACAGAGGCCACCGGGTTGTTGATGATTAAAACCCTACCTCTAGAAGACATTTTGGGGAGTAGACACTTCCACTTGGCCAACCTCTCCTCTACTTTCTCTGTCACTCCTTCCCAGTTTCTCTTCGTTGTCTGTTGATTTCCAAGAAAAACTCCTAAATATTTAAAACCAGTCCTACTCCAACTGAGACCTCCTGGTAGTTTAGGAGGTCCAGTGGGCCAGCTCCCAACAGCTAGCACATTACTTTTCTCCCAATTTACCTTTGCAGCTGAAATAGTTCCAAATTCTTTTACTATTTTTACCACTTTTGCAATGTCCTCTCTTTTGTTTGTAAAGACAATGATATGATGTCAGTATAGGTCGATAAAACATATTTCATGCTAAAATCTGGTAAAAGCAGTCCTTTTCAAACATCAGATCTTTTGTAACATGGGTTCAATGGAAAGTGAGTACAACATACCTGATAACGAGCAACCCTGACAGAACACCCTGTGCACATTAAAAGGCCGACTTAGACCCCCATTGATCTTCAGTACACACTCAATGCCCTGATACAAAACCTTGATCTTTGCAGTGAGACCTTGGCTCAGACCAAACCTTTCCAAAATTTTCCATAAGTATTGATGCTCAACGCTATCAAACGCCTTGAGCTGGTCCAAGGACATGAGACCAGTAGCTAGCTAAATCAATGAACCAGAGACGTCCAAACTGTCCCAAATCAATGAAATATTGTCTAGGATGGACCGACCAGGCACGCAGTACGTCTGATCCTGATGAATGAGCTCTGCCATGACCTTCCTCAGTCAGTTTGCCAGCGCCTTATAGTCCATACAGAGCAGAGATACTGGTCTCCAGGTCTTTATGTCTTGGAGGTTGCCTCTTTTTTTGGTGAAAGGGTTAAAACCGCCTTCCTGCAGCTCAGAGGTAAAACCATTCAATAAAGCTTTCATTAAAAAACATTTAAAAGATCTTTGTTTAATTCCTCCCAAAAGTAAAAAAAAAACAAAAAAAACTGCAGGAAGCCCATCTACAGTATGCCCCGGGCCTTGCCCACCTCCATGCTCTGAAGAGTGATGTGCAGCACAGTGGCCCCTCCACCATGTTGGTCCTCTCAGAGACCTGGGGCACGTTGCTGCAGAATGAGTTAAACAACTCTTCGTCCTCCACATGTTCACTGCTGTACAGCTCAGTATGGAACTGCACAGCCCTGCCACGTATCTCCACTGGCAGAGTCCACTGGCAGAGTACGACGTCTGGATGAGTCCGCTTTGTCCTTTCGTCTTCTCTAAACTGAAGAAGAACTTGGAAGGTTTGCCCATTAACTTCTCGGACGGAAAACGTGATGCGCCCCCCTGTGGACGCCCCCCCCCCAAGCAGGTCCACGAGCACATATTTTGTTAGATTTTGGATTTTAACATGTCCTCCATCTCCTGTGGACGCTATTAAACCCTGCAGTTCCACCGCCTCGGTCTCTGGATACTTTATAGACCTGGTGACGTCTCGTGTGGCATTGAGGGTGGACCGCTGACAGAGTTGCTTCAGCTCTACTTTTCCACACTCCCACCGTTGTCTGAGAGAGGTAAAATCCTGCTTTGGGAGAGAGGGAAAGAGGGAGAAATGACGGGGTGGAGGAAAGAGAGGGGTACGGGGAGAGAGAGACAGACAGAGAGCGAGAGAGACAGAGAGAGAGCGAGAGAGAGACAAAAAACAAGAGAAAGAGTGGCAGGGAGAGAGAGGGCGATCAGCAAAAGTGAGAGAGAGCAAGGTCAGGAGAGAGATGGGGGAGAGACAGATAGGGAGGGGGATAAAGAAAAGGAGAGTGGGAAAGAGGGTTACAGAGAGAGAGAAAACAGGAGAAAGATTGGCAGGGAGAGAGAGAGAGAGAGAGATCAGGAAAAGTGAGAGAGAGAAAGATCAGGAGAGAGGAGAAAGATGGGGGAGAGACAGATGGGGAGGGAGAGAAAGAAAAGGAGAGAGGGAAAGGGGAGGGCTGAGACAGAAAGAGAGGGGGGGGGAGTGAGGGAGGGAGAGAGAAATAGGGAGAGAGAGAGAGAGGACAGGGAGAGGTAAAGGGGGAGAGAGGCATTGAGAATGGTGATGAAAAGTTGGATTCCACTCTTTTTGTGTGTTAGGGATTCGACTTTTTCGTTCAAAAGATTTGTTGGTTGGCGGTGTCGCCTTGCTGCTCGAAGAAACAGACATATATATATATATATATATATATATATATATATATATATGGCATATATATATATATATATATATATATATATATATATATATATATATATATATATGCCATTACTGTGCAATAGTCCTCTTGGAATAATAGAAAAAAATTCACTATAGTCTCACAATAATCTCACAATTTGAGCACATTTGTCAGGTCACGCACAGAAACCATAATATTTCCATATATGCAACTTTCAGTTCCTATACTCATCAATGGTATTAAAAATACTTGGTCAGCCATGTTGTTTGGGGGCTGTGAGCTTCCGAAGCTGCAAGGCGGCAGCTTCCACCGTACACATCCCCCGACTCCACACCGGCCAAGCCTGCCCTCTCACGCTGCGTTGGCAATCTGGATCCTGTGTTTGGATATGGTCTTTCCTGTCCGTCCACTCTGCCAAGCGCCTTTCTAACCAAACACAATATCAGGTTGTTGTTTTTCTTTCTTTTTTTTTGGACAAAAACAAACCATTGGGCAAAACAAACTCCTTCTGTTCAAAAGAGCTAACGAGGAAATTAGTCCCCTTCTATTTACGCCTGAACATGGGATCTGTGTAAAGCCTATGTTTTGCGAATCCACGGTTGAATAGAGATGAATAAAGATAAATAAAGTAAACATATAATCGTCCGGTATAATCAATTGGGTTTGACAGGACATGTGGATGTGGATGGATGTAAAATCATTTAAATGATATTATTGGATTGGATCGTGCTCCGGCGGTGTTTATTGTGGATAAAAAAATAAAAATGAATGATAAAAAATAAAAATAAACAAAATAAGAATGATAATAATAATAATAATAATAATGATAATAATAATAATAATTTTTATTATTATCATTATTATTATTATTATTATCATTATTATTATTATTATTAGTAGTAGTAGTAGTAGTATTATTAGTATTATTATTAGTATTATTATGGAAAACTGATAAATATAACCATAGACAGTTTTGGGAAAGAAAAATCAAAAATACAAAAAAACCAACTGAATCCGTTGGTCGAGATCTTGTGAAAAAACCTTGTCTCAAAGCATTAACAGGAGGTATAAATAGAAAACTGCGCTGTGTGAAGTTGCAGCTTCAAAAAACGTCTCATGCCGGTGAGTTATTCCACCTTTTGACAACTTTTTTCCATCTCACCTAACGACGTCTGAAAAAAAAAAAAAAAATTCTAATTCTGACGCCGTGGACGCGGATGTAACACCTGGAGCGTTTTTTTCCGAGCCCAAATCATCATCCAGTGGGGAACAAAACAACACAGAGAAATAAACAAAGCGCTTTGGTCGGATAAAGACAACGTTTCCGCAAGCGGAACAAAAACATCTCGGTTTAAAACAACAACGAAAAAACAGGGTCACATTCCAGTGCAGCGCTTTTGATCACTGCTTTTCGTTTTTATGTGTGTGTGTGTGTGTGTGCGTGCGTGCGTGCGTGTGTGTGTGCGTTTTCGGGTTTGGTGTAAAACCTGGTGTGAAGGAGAGATTCTGCCCCACCGACCGTCATCTGGTGCTTTCTCGCCAAACGCCAGCTTGGCGTGGCCTGGTTCTATTTCCACACCACAGTGGGAGGACTGGAGATCATGGCATGGCCCCGGGAGGAAGGGAGGGGTGGGGGCAGAGCGAGAGGGAGCAGAGAGAAAGAGAGAGAGAGAGAGAGAGAGGGAGGGGGCAGAGAGAGGGGGGTGGCAGAGGGTGAGAGGGAGGGAGGGAAAGAAGGAAGAGGGAGAGAGAGAAAGAGGGAACAGAGAGAGAGAGACTGAGTTTGGGAGGGAGGGGGAGCTAGGGGAGAGCGAGAGAAGAAGGGAGGCAGAGAGAGAGAGAGAGAGAAGGGGTGAGTGGGGAGTCCGAGAGAAAGGGGGGAGGGGGAGAGAGAAAATGGGAGAGAGGAAAAGGAGGGTGAGAGAAAAAGGGGGAGAAACCAACTAAGGGTGAGACAGACATCGGGGGTGAGGGAGTGAAAATGGGGAGAGAGAGGGAAAGAGAGGGGTACAGGGAGAGGGAGAGAGGAGGGGTTAGGGAGAGCGAGAGAAAGAGAGAGAGGAGCGAGTGAGCGAGCGAGACAAAACAAGGTAAGAGACAGAAAGACGAGACACGTCGCCAAAGACGTAGAGAGAGAGCGAGAGAGAGGGGGGGGGACAAAGGGAGGGAACGAAGGAAGAGAAGAGAGAGAAAGAGGCTGAGATATGAACTCCAGGGGAAAACGATGAGAGAGAGAGAGAGAGAGAGAGGGAGAGAAAGAGAGAGAGAGGGAGGGAGGGAGGGAGCTGGAAGGTCTGGTAAGGGGATTATGTGGTGTGGAAAGATGGAGGGAGGGGACGGGCTCTGAGTGGGGCTCTGGTTGGTTCGCTCGCCACCAACCCCCGCCACGCTTACGCTCCGCTACGGCCAAGCGGCCCCTTCAGCAGGCGAGCAAACAAACAGGGTTGAGTACGAAAAGATGCTCGAGCTTCAATTCAGACACGTCGCCGTCTCCCCCGGATTTTGCACGGCTCTCGGGACGGACCAGCGCTACCGCCCGCCCCTAGTCCGGAGCTTCTTGCCCACCGGGAAGTATCCAGTCCTCCCTATTATGTCCGGCCGCATTCCGGGACCTATGCCAGGTGAAACCAACGCAGGTGCCTGATTTCCACCTGGGGAATGGGAACGGCCACCACCGGGTCCCAACGTGGGACCTGCGTGGGAAAAATTTCCAAAGTCCCAGAACGATGCTCAGGCTGCTGGCTGATGATGACTGTGAAATATCGCAATGTTCCTTGAGGAGTACCTCAAGAACGGTGGTTTGCGTTCGAGAACGGTCTATGAGGTTCAGAAAAACGCGCCACTTTAGGTTTAACAATATCGTAATATGACAGTAACCAGATGATGATACGTCGTGTCAAATCACGATATCAATATTATCACGATATATCACCAACATGAGAAACAACTAATCCGTTAGATGAGAGAGGATGAAAAGATCATACAGTAATACTAAACTAAAGATAATCATCTACCCTCTCCCCAAAAAGAAAATGATAAATTGAGATATAATGTACTGTATAATAAATTCCGTGTGAAGTCGTGACTCCAGCACGTCGTTTCTTCTTACGCCTTTTCACAATGTTCCATCTCACCTGAGGCACCTGTCAAGGGGTGGGATATATTAGGCAGCAAGTGAACAGTCAGTTGTTGAAGGTGATGTTTTGGAAGCAGGAAAAATGGGCAAGCGTAAGGATCTGAGCCACTTTGACAAGGACCAAATTGTGATGGCTAGACGACTGCGTCAGGTCTTGTGGGGTGTTCCCAGTATGCAGTGGTAAGTACCTACCAAAAGTGGTCCAAGGAAGGACAACAGATGAACCGGTGACAGGGTCACGGGCGGCCATGGGCTCATTGATGTACGTGGGGAGTGAAGTCCAGCCCGTCTGGTCCGTTCCAACAGAAGAGCTACTGCAGCACAAATTGCTGAAAAAGTTAATGCTCCTACGATAGAAAGGTGTCAGAACAGACAGTGCATCACAGCTTGCTGAGTATGGGGCTGCGTAGCTGCAGACCGGTCAGAGTGTCCACGCTGACCCCTGTCCACCTCCAGAAGCACCTACAATGAGCACGTGGGCGTCAGAACTGGACCATGGAGCAATGGAAGAGACCATGTGGCCTGGTCTGATGAATCATGTTTTCTTCTCCATGTGGATGGCCGGGGTTAGGATCCGATCTGATCGAGCATCTGCGTGATGGGCTGGAACTACAAGCTTGATCGATATAAATGTGTGTGTGTGTGTGTGTGTGTATAAACTGTATGTATATATATTTTTTGTATATATATATAAAATGTTCTCTGAATTGGGAGTGACTCAACAAGAGGCACCATGCCACAATGGAGGATTAGGCCTTGGAGCAAACATGCAGAAAACTGCTTTTGGAAAGTTTTGGGGTTTTGCATAAAGTGTCCTTTTGAGGACAGAGACAAACCCCCCCCCCCATTCTGAAGGCTTCACCGTCTGCTGGTTGACCTACCAACAGACAATCGGAAAATAAATATAAAAATCGGTTTTGGGGCCCTGTAAATCGTAGTCTTTGTCAATGCATTTGTTGACAAAAATGGCGGGGGGTGGGGGAGCACTGACATGTTTTACATGGGGTGAATTCTTCTTGTCAAATGTCCCATTAATGGCTGTATGGCTCTGTGAGTCAGCCTGCCCACACACCATTGTGCCACGCCACATGAATTCAATACAATACAATTCAAAAGGTTTATTTGTCACATACATATAAATACGTTCATACATATATGCAGTGAATTCTCTTTGCAACGCACCTGGAGATTATGCACAATAGTTACTCAACCGAACATAATAGCTAACCTAATTCCTACCGAGCAACTAACTGAAACTAACTGATTCCTAAAACATAGTGCAGTTAGTGAATAGAATAATATAAATAAAAATTAAATAAATATATAATAAGACTCAAAAAGATAATATATAGTGAGGGTACAAAATAGAAGTAAAGGGAATAGAGTTATGTATATGGGATAGGCTATTTGTATATACAGATATGTGCAGTAAAGTGCATGTGAGTAAAGTGAGTATGGCGATATACAGTACAGTTAGAACAGTACCACACAGCAATACAGTAACACCGAACAGAACAGCAATACAGCACAGTATGCAGTAACCCAGAACAGTGATACAGTATGCAGTACAGTATGCTCCACTATGCATCACTGTAGTTGCTACGGTATACCAGAGTCTCCGCTCAACAGGAAGTGGCTGCGGCGCGTCAATCGGTTGGCCTACACCCGCTCATCAGATTGTATGTAATGTGTCACAACACGGAAACAATAATAAAATAATAATAAAAAAAAGAAAAGGAAAAAAGACTGCAGGGAGAAGCAGGGAAAACAGAGAGCGGTGGTTTTTGTAGCGGAGTCCGCAGCGTGTTGCCAGTTGCCCCACGTTCCCGGTGCATAAAAGAGGATATTGTCTATACTATACATCTGGTGTATCCACAAACAAAATCAGGGCTGGACAAATTTGTTGTCCGGACGCCGGCGGGAGACTCAACTTTTTCAACGAGCGGAACTTCCCGCGTGTCCCCCGCGTTTAAACGTTTTTAAACGTGGAACCGGTTGGAATTGAGCGTTGCAGGTTCCAAACTTACAATTCGTACACGCCATACGTCGGCAACCCCGGATGACGACTTTTAATGCGCCCCTCCGCTGTAGAGCCCACGTACACGTTCACGTTGTCCGCAGAACGCATAAAGCTGTAGCTAACTTTAACGTCGCTGCAGAATGATGATCTCTCAGACGTAGCGAGACAGAACAGCGCATGTCGATTGCTGTGAATTGTGTGACTGCCGTACGTACGGACATTTTGGTAATCTCGTACGTATGCCAAAGGTTTGTTTGGGGCTTAAGTTATTCAACAGTGGAGTGGAATCAGTGGGGAACGGAGCGGTTGCACTGAGGGGAACCGTAACCTAGTGATGGGCAGAGGAAAAGACGCGGGCGTGGGTTGGATACCTGGGGGATGGGGTCGCTGGAGGGAGGACGTCCCCGGTCGCTCCGAAAGGTCACGGTACAAAAACTGGAAAACATCAGTGTGACTTCTCAGGGTGCTGCTCTGCTGGCTTTTTTTTTCCTCTTTCCTTCTTTCCTTTTTCTTTCTGTCTTTCTTTCTTTCCCACACCTTAAAAATACATTCACACATAATTCAACCCGGCAAACAAGCTACATCTGCAGCTTCCACAGCCGATGGATGTCCCCCTCCCTAACCGCCCCTGTAGTGGCCATGGGGTCACATTGCAATCTGTCGATCTGTCCATCTCCTTACCACCATTGTTCTTTTTGATGTCAGTGCCAATTCCAATGACCAATCAGGTGAACCGGAGTTTTCAGTCAGTTTTGGAGCTAACAGGCGTTTCTCCTCGGCCCCCCCCCAGGACTACACGCTGACCATGTACTTCCAGCAGTACTGGCGGGACAAGCGTCTGGCCTACGTGGGCATCCCCCTCAACCTGACCCTGGACAACCGGGTGGCCGACCAGCTGTGGGTGCCCGACACCTACTTCCTCAACGACAAGAAGTCCTTTGTGCACGGCGTCACCGTCAAGAACCGCATGATCCGGCTGCACCCGGACGGCACGGTGCTGTACGGCCTCCGGTGGGTTCCAAATGTAATCCCTCAAATGTAATCCCCAGAGTGAAATCCTGTGTTTTCTTGGATAGGGGTGTCGGGAAATATGGACTATGCAATATGGACGATGGGGATTCATGGTTTTCCCAATGATGTCCTCCACTTGAATAAGTAGTAATTTGTCCTTCCCTGTCTTAAAATTCTTTAACATTTGTCTTGAAGACATCTTTAAAAGTATTAAATTCGTATGAATGTAGACTATTAATTTATGCATGATATCCAGTATATAGGAACATTGTAGGTTGATGTCTTGTATAGTGATTGGTTTTTGAAGACGTGTCAACTCATGATTGTAAAATACCAATATAATGCTCCATTAACGGTATCACAATTTATCTGCATATATGGAACCCTTACGCCGGTGCTGTGATAGCTCTTGAAATTCCAATTTCTTGCCAATACGCAGCACTCGGTCATGAATTGTTGTCTATGAAAATATTTCTTTCCCTGGCAAAAAAAAAAAAAGGTGTCTTTGTTTGCCTTAATAGGGAGACGGTGATTTGAGGTTGTCAACCTATTGTATTGCAAGGCCTTGACACCGTCGCTTCACACCGAATCCTTAATTGTATCCGACAGTCGGATTCTCCCGACTGTCGATCTGGGTTTAGGGTTGGGGTCGGCAAGTCCACTTCTCTTAGAGACGTCCGGCGTACACCTATCCAAGCAAGCTCGGGTTTGGGTTATTACGAGTCCTGAGGTTGAAGGAACACACCTTCAGCTATTTTAGTTGCAGGTGACATTTTTCCCTGTGTATTAATGCATCTCGGATTGCATGAGCATGCGTGCGTCGGGTTTTGCGTTTTGCAAGATCAGCATTGCAAGGCTGTACCGCTTCATCTGAGGCAGGGGTTCCAGGTAGAACAGCAGCTCTCTGTTCATCAGAACAAGCTCAAGCTCCACGCCGACAGTGAAAACGATGAGCGGGGACGTGAGGTTCCGCTCTTTCTTCCGAGATTTGGTGCTTTTCGCCCGTCAGTTTTTTCCTTTTCAAATTTCCCGACCCTGCGTTCGCCTGATTCAGTCGGCGCAGGAGGGAGGACTCGCAGAGCGATGAGCAAGAGTCAGAAGAGTGGGCTGAAGATTGTTTTTCATTCATTTCATTGTTGCAATATAAAGAGCGTAAACGATCTCTTGGCCCAAAGCTTTAAATACAGCAGAAGTTCAAAAGTCCCAAACTCAACTGTCCCAAATGGACACACCTGCTTTTTCTCCTTTTTTAGACAGTTTGAGCTTCACCGAGGCCAAAAGTACAGTTAACGCACGACCCCCCCCCTTTCCTGGGGAATCAAACCCATTAGAATGAAACGGATCCAAACGTTGGAGCTACCTCCCTGGTCCGCCCCGTCACCGCGGATCGCGTTACACCGTCTTCAATTTACCTTCGAGGTGGAGGAAGACGGTGTCGTTTTACATTACGAGGCCCACAGCCCTCCAGGTATTGGCGGAGTCATCTGAGAGCGTTCCGAGGCGTCGGCCTGAGAACTAATGGGCTTTCATGTCCTCCAAAGATGGCGAGAGAACATTTCAATGGAATCATCCTTTAGGGTTCGGCCTTCTAATCGCATCCCGGCCCGACTTCGATTCCAGTGTTAAGCACCTGGTTTACCTGCTTATAACCACTTTACACGAGAGGCACTTCCTGCCTTGAGTTGTGCCTCCTCTCTTATGCCGTTCCTTCCTTCCTTAGGTCCTTCCTTCCTGCCTGGTTTACCTGCATATCACCAGTTTACACGAAAGGCGCTTCCTGGCTTCTTTTGTGCTTCCTTCCTTCCTTCCTGCCTTCCTTCCTTCCTTCCTTCCTTCCTTCCTTCCTTACTCCCTGGTTTACCTGCAGAATCAATTTACACAAGAGGCACTTCCTCGCTAGTTTTATGCTTCCTTCCTTGCATCCTTCCTGTCTTTCTTCATTCCTTCCTTCCTTTCTTCCATCTTTCCTTCCTTAGATCCTTCTTACCTCCCTGGTTTATCTGCAGACAACCAGTTTACACAACAGTCACTTGTTTATTTTGTGCTTCCTTCCTTCCTTCCTTCCCTCCTTCCTTCCTTCCTTCCTTCCTTCCTTCCTTCCTTCCTTGCTTTCCTTCGTTAGGTCCTTCCTTCCTTCCCCCTCTTTCCTTCTTCAGGTCCTTCCTTCCTCGCTGGTTAACTTGCATATAACCAGTTTACACAAGAGGCACTTCCTGGCACTTCCTTGTTTTGTGCTTCCTTCCATCCTTCCTTCCTCCCTCCCTTACTTTCTTCAATCCTTCCTTCCTTCCTTCCTTCCTTCCTTCCTTCCTTCCTTCCTTCCTTCCTTCATTCCTTCATTCCTTCCTCCTTCCTTCCTTAGGTCCTCTCTACCTCCCTTCCTTCCTTCCTCCTTTCCTCCCTCCCTCCCTCCCTTCTTTCATTCCCTCTTTCCTTGCTTAGATCCTTTCATTCTCCCTTCCTTCCTTCCTACCCTCTTTCTTTCCTTCCTTCTTTCCTTCCTCGCTCTTTCCTTCCTCCCTTCCCTCCCAACATGGGCTCACATGTCTCAGACGTCTGTCTCCCCACCCTCAGGATCACCACCACGGCAGCGTGCATGATGGATCTGAGGCGCTACCCCCTGGACGAGCAGAACTGCACCCTGGAGATAGAGAGCTGTGAGTAGACAGGCTCCCAATGGCTGGGTCGCTGGGTTCATTAGGAGTTAGGAGGAGACATTATATACATCCCATCATGTATTTCTTTTCAAGCGTCCCGGATTTCCAATGTCGCCAGTATCGCCACTGCACTGTTTGTTTGGTGAAAAAGATTTGAATGGTTCAAATCCCAAACTGTTTTTCAGTCGTGACTCAGCGACCCAGGACAAAATGTGGTTCTAATTGGTTTAGAACACTATTCCAATTTGTATTATTATAACAGTGCAGGTGCTCCTCACTTAAGGGCTGAGTTCCGTTGCTAGGACCAGGTTGTTAAGTGAATTGGTGGATAAGCGAGGACCCGTGTTATGTCACGGTAAAGGGGGCGTGGCCATTGAGAACGCTAGTGTAGTGAATACTGACAAACTGAGGGAACGACACTGACACTGAGAACGGTGATGAGATGTATACAGTGTATATAGTGTATATAGTTTATATAGTGTATATACAGTGCATATAGTATATGTAGTGTATATAGTATATATTTTGTGTATACAGTGTATACAGTATATATAGTATATATAGTGTATATAGCATATGTAGTTTATATAGTGTATACAGTGTATATAGTAAATATCGTATATATAGTGTATATAGTGTATATAGTGTACATACTATATCCAGTGTATATATAGTGTATATAGTATATACAGTGTATATATAGTGTATATAGTGTATATAGTATATACAGTGTATATATAGTGTATATAGTATATACAGTGTATATAAAGTGTATATAGTATATTCAGTTTATATATAGTATATATTGTGTATATAGTGTATATAGTATATACAGTGTATATATAGTGTATATAAAGGGTGATGTGAGATGCTTGACGCTCAGACGTGGTATTGTACACAGTGTACAACACAGACTGGTCAGAGAGCTGGTCCTAAGTCTGAAAGGTTGTTAAACAGGTAGGTGGTTCAGTGAGGAGTACCTGTATACACATTATTTGTTATTATTATTATTAGTAGATTGAGGTATTTTATGTTGATCTCCAGACAACGAATCAAAAGCTTGTGTTTTGCGTACTTTCATAGACTTGGTAGACAAAGATGGAACACATTACTCTCCACGTGTTGTGGTAGTTGGAGTGCTAAAAATAGAACTCAAACTGGTAAAAAAAAAATTGAAAAAATACAAAAATCCATGAATGTCAGGATCATTTTCGCGAAAATGATCCTGACATTGGTGTGAACTCAAACAAACCCCCCCCATCAATCGACTCTTTTCAAAGCAAAGATTCCGCAGATTTTTGGAAGCGACTTCAAAGGTGTCCGCTCCGCTCCCCCGGCGACAGCCCGGTCGGATGATCGGCAACGCTGAATATCTCCGTCTCCGATGACGCTCTGGCAGATGGTCGCACTTTGGTGTGTGCGCGTCAGCGCGCCTATGAGTGTTCGTGCACCCGCCCAAAGCGGCCACGGTGCACCGTGCCGAAACATTATTATCAGTGTTTTTTCGGGCGTCCTCGTGTTTGATTAATCTCCATCTGGGCGGACGCGCGCGTGGCCTGGCGTGGCGCGGCGTAGCGTGGCCTGGCGTGGCGTGGCGTGGCCTGGCGTGGCGTGGCGCGGCGTAGCGTGGCCTGGCGTGGCGTGTTCTCCTCCGTTTCATCTGGCCGCGTTGCCGTGTCCCGCAGACGGCTACACCACGGACGACATCGAGTTCTACTGGAAGGGCGGGGAGATGGCGGTGACGGGGGTGACGCGCATCGAGCTGCCGCAGTTCTCCATCGTCGACTACAAGCTGGTGTCCAGGAACGTCGTCTTTTCCACAGGTAAACACCGCAAACAAATTAAAAATAAACAAAGCCACCACGGCAACAACAACAACAACAACAACAACAACAACAACCACAACAACAGCCACCTCCAAACCTTGAAAATCTGACCAACCTCATGAGCCTTCAATGTCTGGTCCATTTTTTTTTAAAATCTGAACCACAGCTGATTAAGCCACGTTAAGATCACGTATTTGGCCCATTTTCCAGTTGAACGATTCATAAAAAAAAAATGTCGACGTAGATTTTCCACATCTGAGTTCCTGTTCCTGTTGGTTTATCAGCGGCGATGCTTTCTCGTCTTTAAAGAGTAACGTGAAGGGGCGATGAGAATACGATGGATTTTAAATGTTTCAAAAAAGTACCTTTGTTTCTCTTTGGTCACAAATGTATAATCAAACCAAAATGTAGAAATTTATCAAATTTAAATAAATAAACACACACACACACACACACACACACACACACACACACACACAAATATATATATATAAATACATACTGTATATAAATAAATATATATATATATATATATATATATATATATATATATATATATATATATATATATATATATATATATATATATATATACGCACTGTCCCCCACCCCCACCAACCAATACGTTTTGTGCTGGTTTTTGGTGGATTGGGCAGTTTTTAGACTGTGGTTGGGCTGGAACTCGTCAACCCGACCTGGCAACACCGGCTGTAACGACGTAGGCTCACAAGCTCGGGAGTTTTTCTGCCCAAACACTTTCATCGATGCGCTTCCTCAGGGAGGAATAAATCAGAGACATGTATATTTTTCACGCGACATTTTTTTCACCGCCCCCGAAACTCGTTTCGTAAAAAAAAAAAACTTGTTTTTTTTTTTTGACGTAATTAGGTAATCGATTCCTGGAGCTGACAAAACTGTGCGAGAGCTGGATCCTCAGAGCCAGCGTTGCGTTTGTCTTTTCTGCTAATAGGGTTGAAAGGAGGCAAAAAAATAAAATAAATGTTGCCTGCTTTGAAGTCCCCCCCCCAAAAAAAAATAAAAAATGGACGTGTCAACACTAGTGACTCAACATTACTTACAGGAAGGCAGCGGGATGGCTGTTATTAATAGCGTAAAACATACTTCTGTGTTCCAGAAGTGTGTTTGTTTTCCCCTACGAGCCTGACTCATTTGCTTCACCGCCAACTAATGGAACAAAGTGAAAGTCTCCAACAGTGGTGGAACAGATCCTTTCTGATATAAAAAAAAAAAAAGCATAAATTCCCAAAGAAAATAATACCGCGTGAAATATCGAGAGTTTAAAGTTACTTCAAGCAGCTGTCCATCCAGTGTCAGGTTTGAGTTGAAGCCAGTTCTTTAGTCTTCAGCTTCCCGCCCCGTTTTCCCGTCGATGGCTCACGTTTTTTTATCTTTTTTTTTTTTTTTTTTGGTCCGAAAACCGGATCTTAGAATTCTTAATGCGTCTGTTTTGTGAGTTTAAAGTCACCTCGTTTTCATGTGTCCCCGAACCACAACCTCACCCTTGTCTTTGTTTTTTTTTTAACATCCGTACGGTGCTTTATTTACAGTGACCTGACATGCTGGTTTCCAGCTGTGTCCCGAGTCCCCGCGGATATCTGTAAAAAGCACTCAAACCTCCCGGTTTTCATCGTTCACGACCAAATTGTCCTGGTTTTCAGCACAATTCAAATAATAATAATAATAATGTTATTATACATACAGTATATTATATACTGTATAGAGACAGGGAGAAAGGAGCTTGCACGAAGAGATCCTTCAAACAAAGAGAGCGCCGTGCATAAGAGGGGGGCACTTCATCAGTCCCTCTCTTACGCTTAAGAGAGTGAGAGATTCCACCTTTGAACGCCCAATGAACGCGAGTGGCGGAGCGGCGGCGCACCAGCGTTGTTTTATCGGCGTCCCTCAAAGGTTTATTGATCCCAGACCAAACACATGTGGTCCGCGCAGGGCGTAGAAGGAGGGGGAGGGAGAGAGAGAGAGAGAGAGAGAGAGAGAGAGAGAGAGGGAGAGAGGAGCGAACTGTGAATCTCGCCTCCGTGATTGCCGTCATTAACTCCTGTTCCAAAACATGTCCATCAAGAGGTATTTATGGTGGCCAGAGCTGCTCTTACGGCCGGGCGCTGACCAATTCCATGAGTCGGGCCCGGCTTTGCAAATTTGATCTTGCAACACAAAAAGGTCGAAAAAAGGGGCTGCTGGAGGGGGGGGGGGCGAAGTTCCTCAACAATAGCGGGATTCCGACTCGCTGCGGAGCGTTAATGCGCGGCGACCTTCACTGGCCGTCGCGGAATGGGGGTGGCCGCCGCGTAATCTGGCCGGCGGAGAGCGCGGCGTTTGACGCCCGGTCCCGCTCCTCCCAGCAGCAAGCCGGTCCCTTTTGGAAACCAACTACTGTCGCCGCCACGCCCTGTCGAGTTCAAAGCAACACTTCACAGCGTGCTATTTTTAACAGACAGTGTTATTTTCCTCATCTCTCTTGTTATTTGTGGCTCTGACGCGAGGCTCTGCTTTTGCCAGATTTTTGTGTGTCTGGCTGTGTAGTCTATTCATATAGACTATGTCTGGCTCCGATATATATGTATTGTATAAATATACAGTATATATATTTAAATAACATAGATAGTTAAGATCATGGATGAGACCTAAATGCAGGACACAGAATCAGAAAATGCAAAAGGGAAAAAGTTTATTTGAGGATGGGATCCAGGCACAGAGACCGAGCAGGGGAAAGGGGGTCCGGGTGGAGCAGAAGGCGAGACGGGGAAGGGAGGTGCGGAGCTGGCGGGCGCCGTGGCGGGGAAGCGGCCGCGGGACAGGCGGGCAGGGCGGCAGGCAACGCGGGGTGGGGCGCGGGTCGGCGAGGGACAAAGCAGGACGCGAGGATGACAGACTGGCGTCTAGGTTGTTGAGCGGCACCACGGCGGAGACACGACGATGAGCGGGTGAAGTGCCCGGGTCGGACGTACCGGGCGAGAGGATACGGCTTTTACGAGGTGCGGCGGTGGAGTTGGGGGGGGGGAGCCACGCCCGCGCGGACATACACACACGGAGAGGGGGAGACAGGTGACATAAGGGGAAAGGGAAACACAGGTGTAGCAGGCGTTCTATCCAGGTTGGGGGTAAGGGGTCGGAGAGACGCGGGTCGTAGGCAAAGTTGAGCCACGACGGCGGCTTCTATTACCAAACAGCTCAAAACGTAACCGCGCTCAAGTGGCCAAAATGGAAAAACGTAACGGCCGACGTCACGATGGGACCACACGTCGGTCTCTGAGGTTCTCTGGCACAAAGCGCTTGGCTCCGGAGGGCGACCCCCCGCCGTGGACCCCTCACCGCGAGACAAGACGGACACAGATGGAGCCTTCCCAGCCGCCGCGGCCAGTCGGCTCAGCTGGCCAGGGCCGGCACCGGGGCGGGGCGCGCCCGCCACGCTGACTTCCCCTCGCCCCCCGGAGCCGGCTCGACCGAGTCTGCCACGATATGGAAACACAAGGAAAACAACTGAAGGCACAGCCGAGGCCATGACATACACACACACACACATACAGTATATATAAAGTATACTGTATATACAGTAATACTGTATCTACAGATAGTATGTAGAATATATATACTGTATATATATGTGTGTGTGTGTGTGTGTGTGTGTGTCTGTATATAAAGTATACTGTATATACAGTATATAATGTATATATAGATGGAATATATATATACTGTATATTTATATACTGTAAATGTGTGTATATCTATCTATATATACTGTATATACAGTATATACATATGTTTTATATATACAGTATATACTGTATGTAGATATGTGTATATATACTGTATACATATGTATATACAGTATATATATACTGCATATACAGCATATGTATACGGTATCTATCTATCTATCTATATATATACATATATATATATACACTCCATATATACGCCATTCCTTCCTTCTTTTGTTCCATCCTTCCTCCCTCCCTCCCACTCTTATTTCCGTTCCACCATTCTGCCCTCCTTCCTTCCTCCCTCCTTTCCTCCTCTCTTCCTTCTTTCCTGTTACTTCCCTCCTCCCTCCTGCCTTTCGCTCCTTTCTTCCATCCTTCCTTCCTCCCTCCCTTTATCCTTCTTCCCTTCCAACTGTCCTTTGATTCCTTCCCATGTCTTCCCCCCTCCCTGCATTCCATCATCTCTCTTTTGTTCCTTTGTTCCCCTCTTCCTCCCTCCCTCCCTCCCTCCATTTCGTCCTTTCTCCCTTCCGTTGTTCCTTCCTTCCGTCCTTCCATCCCTCCGTCCTTTCTTCCTCTCTCCCGCTCCTCTGCTGCCCCCCCCCTCTGTCATTCTTTCCATCCCTCCTTCCTTCTTTCCATGCTTCCTTCCTTCCTTCCTACCGTCCTTCCCCCCGTTCTTCTTCTTCCCGTCCCGTTTTTTTTTCTTCCGACCCAGTCTCCTGGTCCATTTCTCTGTCTCTGTCCCTTCATTTCTTCTGTCCTTATTCCTTTCCACCCTTTTCTTACCCCCCCGCCCCCCCCCCCCTCTCATTCTCTCTCTCTCTCACTCTCGCTCTCCCTCTGTAGTGTGAGGGATGGTGGGATGCCAATTACCCCGCTGTTTCTCGCGGCTCTCTGACAGAAAAACAGCCCAGGATCCAGGGCATCATATTTTGCTGTGAAATGAGACCCACGACATCAATTATTCTCCTCTAAGCGCACACACACACACACACACACACACACACACACACACACACACACACACAGACACACACATACAGACACACACATACAGACATTGGCCCGTATGGGTGTTCGTGCGTGTGTGTGTGTGTGTGCGCGCGTCTCATTCCCTAATGTGGGTGATTTACATTTGTATGCATCCGTGTTTGTGTGCTGAAATAAGCGCAGTAATGACTTTGCTTGTATTGTTTATTTTGGCCGTGTTTGTTCACGTAGGGGAAATACGTTGCATGCACACACACACACACGCGCGCACACACACACACACACACACGTGCACGCCTGGAGATACGTGTGGCCGTGGCTCCACAAATCACAACGTGCGGGTGCAATGGCTTATGGGCTGCGTGGCGGCCATTGTCATCATCATCATCATCATCATCATCATCATCATCATCATCATCATGGGCCCTGTCGTCAAAGCGGTTGTTACCGTGGGCTTTGACGTGACTGCCCGCCACGATGACTTGTACGCCTGACAATGGCCGACGATATGACGATGGAGATGTCGTGGGCGTGCATTCGTCCCCTGAGGTAGAATTATCTGGCGCCTATTTTTTTACATGTGCAGGCGTTGGGTGAAGCTCCTCCATCCCCAACACATTCATCATACACTACACACATTACATGTAAAGTGTGGGGCACTGGACAATGTTTGGTACAGTGTCCGTTCTCGTCCTGGGGACACAAAGGCCTCACATTCAGTCGTTCGCGCACGTGTCAGATTTTCACACGGCA
>NC_137189.1:36871564-36914064 GCF_960531495.2 Zeus faber
GCGGAGTGACGCAAAACCCCACGTGGTTCGGGTGGAGCGCGCAAGGTGAGCAGGCGCTCTGCGGTTATGTCGACGGCCGCAGGCTTGATCGTTCTCTCCGTTATCGGCACTTCAGGGGCCAACGTGACGATTGCTTTGGGCGGGTCTGGTCTCCGCTGGTCTTACAAACGGGGGCTAAAAAGCTCACGGCCGAGGCAGTTCGATTAAAAAACAAAACCAAAACATACGGTCGTCGCTATGGCAACACCTCCCACAGCGGATGTGACTCCGTTGTGTCTGACTGGCTGTTAAGAATGGTGGAATACCCCTTTAAGACGGGGCCACCGGGCAGCTTTAAACCTATGAAGTGCCAACGTTACTGCCCTAGATAGGCTAATGTCTGCGAGTGAGTGTATGTGTGTGTGTGTGTGTGTGCGTGTGTGTGTGCGTGTGAGATTGTGTGTGTGTGTGTGTGTGGGGGGGGTTTAAAAAGGCCATGAGGTACGAGTTTCACCTAAAAACGCGTCGAAGATCAATGAAATGTCTGAAATTAATACTAGTATTAATATGCACTAGTATGACATTGGTAGTGATATAGTACGTATTATAGTACCAATACGAACGCCAACATGTAGGGATGCCTGACTTGAAAGGGAGGGAGGGAAATTAAAGTTACCACGGCAGTGAACATCCATGCTGATGTACCCTTGAGCAAATGATGGAAGCCCACCACCTCCGATGTTGTGTTGACCTGTATACCGTGCACAGGAGTTGGGGGCGGGGGGCTGCAAGGGAGTGACTGAGAGAGGGTCCCTCATTAGACACGACGCATTTTTTCTTTCTTTCAATAAGGGAATTGAGTCAAATGAAACACGTCTAAAAACAAAAAAAAAAACCTGTTTCTATTTGCTTTATTTTGAGGAACAGGACACGCGATCGCTCGCTCTCCGATGTGTCCATTACGCATGGAGAGGGAGACAGGGCCCCGATCGCTCCCCCGGGAGGACGTAGAGAACGTACTTGTGTTTTTGATCAACGAAATCATATTGTTTTCAGGGGCTTTACTGCATGATCGGAATGACAGATGAATAGATCATCATATCATATTTTTTTACGACTCTTATTTTTGTAAAAATATATATTTTTTTTTGATCTGGGCTATTTTACTCGTTTTTTATGAACGAGTTCAAGTTCAAGAGCTTATTTGTCACCTACATATACAGTACATACAGTCATACATACTATATGCAGTGAAATGTCTTGACTAAACCCATTTGTCCTTAATTACACATACCTTTCACATGTGACATTGTTTACAAATAACTGACAGTTTGTGTGAACCGGACGTTATCGGTCGTGAACACTTTTACGACCCGCCTCTTTCATCTGATTGGCCAAGCAAGCCACTATAATGGGACATTGACGAGTGACGCTTCTGTTTGGCTCGCGTGGCACAGGAGGGGAAAGCGGCGGCGTGTCATACAGAGAACACAGAGGATTTCAAGCGGCGAGCTCCAAACCACAATGTTAGTGAAGATTTCGGAGCACCGGAGGGTGCATATTAAAATCGGCAGCTCGCCGATTCGTCGTGGCACTGAAATGAGGCGCCAAAATCCACCTTGTGGTTCAGTACCGATCCGATCGATACCGATTGTATAGGAGAGAGAGAGAGAGAGAATCAATGCGCAACTCTACAATAATATATATTTTCTATTTTAAATAGTAAGCAAATAATAGAAAATCAATATGTGGCGGCCAATTTTGATTTTGTGGCGGGCCGCCGCAAATAAATCCAATGTATGGGAAACACTGTACTTATTAACAGATACTTACTATGAGCCTTGAGCATAATTTTGTATCTCCTACCATCCGGCATCATATTTTATTTACCGTAATTTTACACATTTTTATGTATTATAGCATATTGCATAGATTAAGTATATTTATTGCCACTTATCAAGCAGAAAAGCTTTTATGTACAACATATAACTCCACATAGTTGCATTAGTAGTAAAGTAACACATGCCCAATAACAGGCAATATATATGGGACAAGACAACAACATTATTATGTGCAGTACACAATAGTTCAAGTGGGCAATTCACTCAAAAATCACGTTTTGTTAACAATTTATGGTTGTTCATAATTGATTTTTAGCAATATTATGAAAACAAACAAATCAAAATTTCTTAGCTCCCGCCCCCTACAGCTCAGAGTAGGCCCCACTTATCTACTCCAGCTGGGGCGAATGGTGCTGTGGGGTTATTGAGCCATGTTGGAGTGACGTCGATAACGTCCATTCAACTGACAATGGGTGTGGGCTACGATCCACAGGCCATGCCCACCCAACAGAACCACGCCCACTTTCCAAGCGTTCTCCAAAAAAAAAAAGGGGGGGGGCAGGCGAGAGACACTGAAAACTCTGGTTTGAGGGGCTCTTTCATCGGAGATTGTTTCAGTGTTCTAGATGTAAGAGAGGAGGTTGTAGTCCCGTGTGGAGGTAGGAGTTCAGTCTATGGTCTGGGGGGAGAGACGGTGGTTGAGTGCCTCCGCCCCTGACCCGTTACACCTCCAAAAAGGCCAAAGAATGCGCTTCCGCCGGATGAGAGGGGCCCCGGATGATCCTGCACTCCGTCTCCATTCATATCGATATGCTCTCGGTACCAGACGGAGATGCGAGATTGGAAGTCGTCGGGCGGCGGAGAGGGCGCCGGGCAGCGGTGACGGGACACGTCCCCGCGGAGCATGTGCGCAGGGGGCGAGACGCTAAACTGCCGGCTTTCACGGTTTGTCTGCTGAGGTCGTGATTCTCTCACAATCTCAGTTCTACTCAAGAGAAATGGGGCTGTCAAACGGGGCTAACGTTGGCAAAAAAAAAAAACACGGGCCGACCGTTTTGTCCCCCCCCGTTCAAACAGAGGCTTAGCGCATCACATTTAGCAACCCTATAGCTGAGCTTGGTTTAATGCAAGTGAGCTCCATAACGCAAACGCAGCAGCAACACCATCTTGTAGATCGCGTTGAGGTTAAAATGGTGATCGCGATCCTATACATTGTTTATCCTTCTCAAGGGATCACCACCGTGCTGACCATGACCACCATCAACACCCACCTGAGGGAGACGCTGCCGAAGATCCCTTACGTCAAGGCCATCGACATGTACCTGATGGGCTGTTTCGTCATGGTCTTCCTGGCGCTGCTGGAGTACGCCTTCGTCAACTACATCTTCTTTGGGAGGGGTCCCCAGATGCAGAAGAAGCTGGCCGAGAAGGCGGAGAGGGCCAACAATGAGAGGGCCGCCAAGTATGACTCGGCCAGGGTGAGTTGGGAGTTGCTGGCGAGATGGTTGATGAACCTTAACGTAACTAACTGAACAAAGTGAACGGTTGGAATGAATGGACAAACGAATGGACGGGTGAAGGGACTAAGCTGAACCGCTTTTGTTGTTGATGTTTGTGGAGAACCCTTTCCCTTGTGTTAGCAATTTAGTCTCAAGTGCTTAAGGGAAACTTCTATCAAAACTCTAATGTGTGATACTGTAATCGCCGTTAAAGCTTCGGGAAGCCATAGTTAAAGGGTAGGTAGTGAATGTTGACCGTTCATATAAATACTGTAGTACTTGAATTCCCAGACAACGCTTTCTGTCGAGTCATCTGTTGAGCAGGACAAGTTCAAATGTCAACCAGCGACTGTGCCGCTTACGAGTGCCAACGGGAAAGAGCAGAACGAGTCCCCCAAAAATAAGTTTAGCCTACGTAGCTCTTACCTCCACAGCAGACGAGGCAAAGCTTCGGTTTCAAGTTATATCGCCTCCTTGTTAAATGTTTGAAATGATTCCTGATCATAGCTGCAAGGTAAAAGGTACCTTGCCTGTGGCGGCTTTCAAAATTCAAAATAAGACGGTTTTCTGCGCTGACCTTCCTTTGACAGCGGCAACAAGAAGGAAGGTGAAAGGGGCGATGGCTTGAAGCCAGTTAATGTTCATTTAGGTACCTGGCAACATACAGTTGCTGATTTTATTTGGGGGGGACACGTCCTGGATTTTCCTACATAAATGTATTTTTTTACTGTCAGATGTCAAATGGTCAAATGTTTAAATGAAAGGTAGGCAACTGGTCAGCAATTTGTACATAGGTTCAGCATCGGCAAAGGTACGACGATCAACAAAATAAAACAAGCTCCGGGATAAGACGGAGAAGCTGATCAGATTGGACGTTTACGATAGCTACTTGACCTACTTTTTCTGGGTGAGGAAAAGTCGGGAAGACTAAACTGTACCAGGTAGCGGTGTTAATAATTAACCATTTAACCATCAACCGACAACAAGAATTTTCACCGATTAATACAATGAGTTTAACAGTTAAAAAAATATATAATTAAAAAAAAAATGATTAAAAAAAAGCTTGTTGCATAATGATAGAAAAATAGGCTATGCAATCTATTTCTTAAATACAACCCATGCGGGCGACACGTGCAACCCGCGCTGTGGGGATTACCGCAATACCGTGGTCGCGTGACATCACTGCGTGGTTGAGCCCATTACAGTCATCACCGCAAATAATAAAATAAAATATTTACAATTTTAATAAATTTTGCTGGTGAATATAACAGGGGTGCATATGACATATAAACACAATAATCATTGTTTGGTTAGTATCATGAACGGCTTCAGGAGAAGCAGAACTTTTCCGAATCTTGTCTGATAACGGTTTATGATCCGTTAAAGCAACACTATGCAACCTTTTTACCTTTTAATTACCTTAATAAATCACTTTGATGGCACGCTGACTTGTCATATCAAGAATGGCACCTCTTTCACGACACCGGACAGAGTTTTACAAACAGTGGTGTAAAAGTGCAATTGAATTCAGAATACGGCAGGGGCGCCAAATACCAAGCGTTACGTAGTGCTGCTTTAACTAGGGTCGGAAAAAAGTTCTAAATAAGCATCCCTAGTAGCGGGAAAATGTCTTACGTCATCTATTTGTATTATGTACGTATGTGGGTCTATTTCCACTTATCTGGGCTCCGATAGCCGAAATGTCTTGAGTTTTCACTTTTTTTTTTATAACCTAGTGTGGCTGAATATTTTCATCTCCTCAGGAGGCAGGTAGTCGGACCGCATCCCTAAAACGGTCCAATCAGGTTAAAGGTCTCCGACACTCACGCTCGGTGAGTTTTTTGGGGTTTTTTTTTAATCCAATGGGACGCCGCAGTATTCTTACATCAACTCCACCATTGCCATCAAGCGATACCGAGTATTCTCTTACTGTCTTCCGTTCACCTTGTCGTTTGTTTGTGCTTGTAATGGAATGCATCCAGACATTTCGATGACATTCACTCCAATCCCGGGGGAGGGTTCAATGTTGTTTTGTTTCTGGACTTCTCCACGCGCAAACGCATTGAGTCGATAACATTTCTGCGTGGAATGGAAGCGCATGATACATACATTTCCTCCAGCTGTTCACCTTTCGCAGCTCGTTCAGGACGCGCGGTCGCCGTGAAGAGCGCGTCGTCGCGCGGTTGTTGGGCTCGCTCAAGATTCGTGAGGTTTATTCGTCACATACACATACATACTTTCATACATATATGCATTGCAATGCAAATGTTAAAGCTCGTTGTTCGGAATCCGCAGCGTCGGGAGCGTCGGGATTTTCCCGACGGGGCTTTCTCCTCGCTCCCTCCCGCAGGCTCTGGAGCGGTAGGCGCGGCAGAAGCCCCCCAACACGGGTCTTTGTCACAGTAGCCTTTATTCGCCTTATTCTGCAGATGAAGGTCTATGTTTCGGTCGGAGAAATCCGCCATTTACAAAAATGTGGCGACGGTGCAGCGACTATGATGGCTGCGGTGACGTGTAGACACATGGTTGTAAATGGATAGATAACAGATAATGGATATAGGCATAATTTGGTTGGCGAGGCGGCGGAAAAAGCTATTACCTGTATATATGTATGTATGTACTTTCACTTTTGAGCTGCCTCGGAGATGGATCATTTCCAACTGTTCATAGTACAATCATGCTAAACGCTTTACTATCGAGGAACTTACCACGCTGCTGCAACCTCTCACTGTGCTTAAAACGCAGTCCAATGAGGCAAACGGAGGCTTAAATGAAAACGTTTTCTCTCCTCTCCGAAAAATGTTAAAAACTGGCTTTATAGTCCCGCTATTTATAGTGTCTTTGTTTTGTGTTTTGAATAACGGCAATATCCGCTTTTATTTGATGCAGATACTGCACATCCAGAGCGTAACATTGGCTCCAGCAGGAGGTGGCGTAACTTCCTGTTTCTGGTCTCTTACAATAGAGCAAATAAAAAGCCGATGAAATGGCTGTTTTTCGCATTTTTCTCATATAATATATATGTATTGTAGTAAAGCGTTCCTCGAATTCCGGTAAACCCTGGTAATAATGTGCGATGAAGTGAATTTCAACATACGTAACGCATGGGGGGGGGGGGTTAAAATAGCAACGAGCGCAGGGGTTAGAGGGCGCTTGCATGCCAATTCAAGCTCTTCGATCGGTCATTCGCTGCCTGTTCCTGAAATGGCTGCCTCGGCATGAGAGATCGTGGGGTCATGGAGATGGAAAAAAAAAAACGTGTTTGGTGCATGAAGAACATAACACCATCACTCGCCGCCCGCGCTTGGAAGCATTACGCCCATCGAACATGTCCATCGCACACCCAAAAAAAAAAAAAAAAAAAAACAAACAGCGCCATAGCAGCCGCATCCCATGGAAACGCCAACCTAACGAGCTCGCCAAAACGGGCCGGTCGTAGCGGCGCTAACCGTCTCTCCCCGCCCTCCATCTCTCTCTCTCTCTCTCTCTCCGCCCCCCCCCCCCCCTCCAAGGCGGAGCCCCACGGCCACGGCAACGTGCTGCTCACCACCCTGGAGATCCACAACGAGGTGGCGGGCAACGAGATCACCACCAGCGTGGCGGACATCAGGAACTCTCAGTCCATGGTGCAGCTGGACAGCGCCGCCTCGTCGCACATCCAGTACCGCAAGCAGAGCGGCGGCATCGGCCCGCGCTCCGCCAGCCGCCACTCGCTGGACCGCGCCGCCCAGATGAAGCGCAGCCGCCTGCGCCGCCGGTCGTCGCAGCTGAAGATCAAAATCCCCGACCTGACGGACGTGAACGCCATCGACCGCTGGTCGCGGATCATCTTCCCCTCCGTCTTCTCGCTGTTCAACCTCATCTACTGGCTCTACTATGTCTGACCGGCTTGTTGCCTGTTTGTTCCTGTCGTGTTTTTTCGTCGTCACGGTTTCTTTGTCGGTCCTTCTCCTTTTTTTGTTTGTTTCTTTATTATTATTACTATTATAATTATTATTATTATTATTATTATTATTGTTATTATAATTTTTACGTGGTAGAATCTTATCGGGGAGAACGCTCGGACCAGCTCCTCGTTAGAAATGATTTTTTTTATATATATTTGCAGTTGACTCATCCTTCGAGCGGATGTTGGGTTTGTTTGTGTCTTTGTACGTTTCTCTGTTTATCAGTTTTTCTTTCGTCGTGTTTTTTTTTTTTTGTTTTGTTTTTTTTTCCTCCTTTCCGAGACGTACGTACTGTAATTGGGACTCGTTAATGTCATTTCCTCGACATTTGCTCTTTTCGGTTATTTGTAAAAAAAAAAAAAAAAAAAGAAAAGAAAAAAAGAGCGATGCACAGCCAGCAAATAAACAAATAATACTGTGTTTGCACACACACGGACAAAATAAAAAAAAAAATGAACAGCAGACACGAAAAAGGTCGTCAAAATAACTTTTGTAACGAAGGGAAAATGACACAAATACTAGAACTATTAATCGAGGAAAAGCTCAACTTTTTAGTACATTCCAAAAATCCGTCGAACAAACTAACGTAGGTTGGACCAGAACCCTATGCAGTATTAACGCATGCAATGATCAGCCATATTGAAATATTGATCGTTTCCTGCCTTTTGGTTATACAGTATAGCATTTTTGAAAAAAAAAAAAAAAACGCAGGAGTCTTTTTTTTTCGTTTGTTTGTTTGTTTGGTTTTTTTTCCAAACAAACGATTCCGTTGGTGTGTATTTGTGTATAGTGTCGATATTATATTTGTTAAACCACATGTTATCCAGATAGGACTAAATCCAAAAGGTATTTCTTTAAAGTCGGGGACCTTGACCTCTATTCAGGATGATCGTTTCTCAGGTTCTGGATTTTCCATATTCGGCATCGTTTTTTGTTTTTACTGTCTCGACGAAGGAAGCGGTTCCTCGGTCGGCTCAACGCGGAAAACAAAAGCACAAAAGTGAAACGGGCGACGGTTTGCTTCACGTCTCTATTTGCTTCGACTGCGGTTCTTTAAAGCGATCGCGTGACAGAATTGCACTCTGTTTCAAAGTTACGCAAATTAACCTCTTAAAAGAATGACTTTTTGGTTCTCAAAGGAAATAACAATGCCAAGGGCCTTTGTGGGCGATTGCTCAGTTGCATAGTCCAAGAAATATTTTAATATTTTTGTATTCTGTGTCTTCAGGTCCGTATTTAGTTTCCTTTACCGTCGATGTTTCACGATGCTTTGCGAGAGGTCTACTTTTGGGAAACTCTGGTGATTTATTTATTTTTTTTGTTTGTTTTTTGCAATTCTCTACCAGAAGGATGACGGACGTTGTTTTGTACATAAGTACATAAATGTGTATATAAATATACATATATATAAATATACGGTATACTGTGTGTACAACCAAAAATGAAAGGCGATTGCATATTCTGAAATTTTCGTGATTGTCGAGCTGACCATTTGATTTAAAATCGTCAGTCTACTTTGTGCAAAAAAAAAAAAAAAAAGACGTTGACAAAACAATTCAACTGTTGAATCATAATCACACGGATGAAGTTACTTTTTTCGCATATTTACGTGGGGCATGCTGCGCACATCTCTCTCTCTCTCACGCATCAAGCCGTCTCGCGACTTTATCCCAGACGCCGTTTACTGTATATGCACTTCCACGCTCCTTTACGCCCGCGCCACGCCCAACCACGCACTGGTCAGTGATTCGACGCGCCGGTCGGCCTCGTCGACGGACGAGCACACGCCAACATGAATGTATCGGCTTCATTTTCTTCCAGGGAGAGGACACTGAGCCACGGTGATTCAGCCGATTTAGAATGTAACAAGCCCATTTTGTTTGTGTGCGTGCCGGGCCGCCTGAGAATGGATAGGACGATAGCGACGGCGAAACTCGGCGAGTGGAAGGCATTGCCCGCGTGCATGTGTGCGCCGTGTGTGCAGCTGTATGTGCATGAGAGAAAGTGGCTGGAGGGTGCCCAGACCGACGACGCGGACGGAGGTGGTTTTCAATGGAGGGACCCATAGGTCGCCAAGGGGTAGACCGATGGGTGAGCGGCCGGTCGCATAAGGGAAAATTTCTAAACCCCGCTGTTGTTCAAGACAATGCGGCGTACATCCGCTGACGATTTCCAATCAGCACGGTGCACAGAGATAGATATTTTATTACAACCTGTTTCCCCGGTGTGGCTCCATTACGACGGCGCACGAATCACCATGACTCAACGTCGGAAAAAAAACTCCCCATCGAAATCCCTCCGTATTCAGAACGTGAATTCTCATCCGAACTGAAAGTGCAAACTGTAATTCTTTCTGCTTGTTGTATATGCAATCTTAAACGATGGATGAATAGGAACTGAATGTAATGTGGGTTGTTTTTTTTTGACTGTTGTTGCCGCGATTTGCTTTCCGAAATCAATCGTGCAAAAATTGACCGCAACCCCGATTAACATACAGCAGTGGCTGGTTTTATTTTATTTTTTTGTTCATCTTGCATCTCTGACTCCCGGTCCTATTTTCTACTGTGTAGATGGGGCTGAGTGTCGACCCAGTCTGGAATTTCCTGATGATTTGACACCTACGGTATGAGTTTGAGTTTTTTTTCTCAGAACATTGGAAATATCCCCCTCTAGGCGGAACAGTCCTGGTTTGAGGACAACCAGACAATGCCTCGCGGCCTTGTGTGTTGCGACGTTATTGCCATGGACGGAGACCCTGCAACTCCTACAAAAGTCAACAGCTGCTCCGTGCAGTCCAGCATGCAGCGGCAAGAAATCCAGAACCCGTCGGATGTTCTCCAACTGTTTATAATGTAACTTTGGAGCCAACTTAACAAAGCTGGACAGCCTGGATTTAAGCTAGAAAATCAAGTCATTTCCGTGATCTAAGGTTTACTTACCGAGGAAAGATTGATTCCTGGATTTGTGGGTAAATTTGGTTTTTACGCAGTATTTATTTTAATATTTTTTTCTTCACTATGTTCTCTCTCTTTTATTTGGGAAACAACAAAGCGCAGTGGCCCAAAAAGAAAAAAGCCCGATGGGGGTAGGGATGGGGTTGTTGAAAAGTATAAATACTCGTCATGCATGAATTCAACATCAATTTAGGGTTAAGGAAAAAAAATAAATTTTAAAAAGCAAATTAATTTATCTATTATAGTTGCCAAGCTCTCGCGTTGAGGATGACATCACACCGAGCGAGCCTACTGTAAAAAGAAGATTAAAAAAAAATAAAAAATTTAATAATATAATGGCCTTGGTCCCATAATGGAATGTGAAATGTTCTGTGCTGCCACAACATGTATCTAGGTTTAGATTTCTACTGTATATCTCTGTATGTTTCCCTTCCCCTTTTGAATAGATTTCCATGTTAAACCATCAAATAAATGATATACATTGTATCTGTGATGTGTACTTGGTGTTGCGATATTGCATGCCGCTACGCCAGAGATTCTCAAACTTGGGGTCGAGGCCCGACGTGAGGTCACTTGATATGCACATGGGGAGGTTCCTAAGACTGATTTATATTGATATTTGGTTGATTTTGTTTCTTTAAAAATGTAGTCAAATGTTTGCCTTAGCAATAGAATCTTGAGCAGTAGAACCGTTAACAATTGCATTGCGGGATAACAATGGCATCTAGGGAATTTCCCGCGGCACTCTGAAACCAGAAGTGTCATTGTACGCAGATGACCTTCTTTTGTTTGTTTGAAATCTAAATGTTTCTCTGCCCAAGGCCTTGTGTGTCATGGAAGCTTTTGGCAAAATATCAAACTAAATGTAGGAACTAAATGTGGGGAAAAGTTGACTATTCCTGGTGAATACAGCTGCCCCGAATAGCTCATTTTCAAACTTCACGATCAAAGTGGTTTGTGACCAGTAAACGTGTCTGGGATTGAAGGTGACATGGAAATGCCCCGATCTTTTCAAGGCTTATGGCCTAAATGTAGTTAAAGAGGCAGGAAATACAGTTTATCATCATATCTCTATCAACCATTTGTAGCTCTCTCCATGCTCTATGATCTGATAAAAGTAGGCGATGCAATACTGAAATTCATGGTTCATTTTTTAAAAGAAAAAAAGTTGAGAACCCCTGCGCGACGCAATTAAAATAGCATTAATACATGGAAATTAATGTGCATACTTAAAGACACGGAAGAGTCAAGTCAAGAGGTAAATTTGGCGGTACATGTTACCGCATCGGCATTTCAAGAACATTTTTCAGAAAATCTGGAGGAAAAAGAGCCTTTTCAGATCAATAAGTACTTGGCCACAATTCATTATCTTCATTTATTATTCATTATTACCTGCTCCAAAACGTATGAAAACACGAAAACAAAGATTCTTTATGTAGTTTCATAATTAGGACTATCAGTCGATGGAGTCTCAAATAATTTGACGGGAAGCCATCGGCTGAAGCTGAGGTCACAGCTCCTTTGAGACGTGGCCTCAATGGAACGGTGACCTTAAAACTTGAAATACATTCACAGGTTAACGGCTTGAGCAATTCCCAAATAACTGGAGAAAGACACAAATTAAAGGAATATGTTCATATATATATATAGTGTTTGAAGAAGAAAGCTCAGTTTTAAAGCTAATTCTTAAGAATGAGACCATTAAAAGGTGGTCAGGAACACCACCAAGAGGAAAAACACCTAAGTGATTGGGATCTCACCAACACACAACAGCCCTGTAAGAATATCACACATCACAGGATAACATGATCTCTCAAAAATATTCAAAAATATTTAAATACTTTTCTCTGGTTATGAAACAGTGATTAACCAACTGAGGGGCGAATGCACAAAAGGATTGCACGGCGTTTGCGGCCGCCAAACCGGCGCAAATAAGAGAAAAAGCAAGGGTCTAATTCACAAAGCAAACGATGAAATGCGTCGCTAAATGTGCTGCCACGCATAGCGACTCGGTGCACCTGTGTCGTTTGCACATTTTTTAAATAAGGTATCATTCATACATTTGGTGCAAATCTGGCCCCCTTCTATGCAAATGAGCTTTGTGGCAAATAGCGTCCAATTCACAAACACTGGCACTAATAGCCACCTGCAGCTAGGGTGAAATAATTACCGTCTGCAGAGAGCCGGTAGTATCTGTGTGCTCCCCGCCTGATCAGATCATATATACCTGTCACTTTAGACATTGTGATTTGAAAACAATGGAAATGGCACAGGGGGTCTCCCAACGGGTCTCCCAGTTACGCGTCTCCGGGCAATTGCCCTGATTTACGTTGCCACATGGACGATTGCGATGAAGGGGCAAAACAAGGGCTAATTGCACCCAGCAGCAAAGTTTTATGGGAGGCTAAGACGACGCAGATAGCGTCCGCAATTGATGCGCAATTTATGGTGCTAGTAGTGGCCTGCATTCCCTTCTTTGTGAATTTTCTTATTGTTTGTGAATTTGTAAAGGTATTAACTTAGATTAGTCAAATCGCGCTTGTCACAATCACACTCTCCAAGTCATTCATTTTGGTTTCTATGTGCCGCCACAAGATGGCGCCACTAGCTAGCGTTGGCATTAGCGTGTGTAGATGGCGTGAAGCGCAGGACGTAACAAGGGTCATTATTAACAGATCAGCGGTCATTACGCAGAAATAACCGACCTCTGATGGCCGCTAATGACCAATCAGAGTATTTCACAGAGCTGTGTAATAAACGCATATAACAGCTGGTGTTGTTGCTGGTAATCTTTGACCTGAAATGTTACGTTTGTGCTGTTGCGTGACCAAACTCACCGTTTAGATTCTCCCTCTTTTCTCCACATTGATCTGCTGCTGAGGTGAATGTCTGTGATTTGTTGAGCGATCAAACAGTTTTAGCTGGATGCTTGTACTGGCGCTGATTTAACACTTATTAAATGGCCAATCTGTTTGGCCAATCCCCCAGATCAAGGACCAAATTTAACATCGGAATGAAGTCAAAGGTGAATAAAGTGAAAATCCTGCACTCAATGTCAAGTTTAAATCACATTGATTTGTGAATATGAAATATGACCAGATATAGATATAGATGAGCGACATTTTTCAATCAGTCATAGTCAATCAATCAACATATTTTTCCACTGCCTTAGCTGTAGGTTGAGTGAGCAAACTAACATTAAGCTCACCACTGGGGGATTGAGGAATGGCTCTTTAATGATTTCCAAAAATAACCCCAAAGAAGTTTCTCCTCTCATGTAAACGTAGACAATTAACATGAAGGGGGAAAAAAAATTAAATATCACCTCCCGGGAGATTTGTCACATGGAACCCCGATAAATCTTCCTGAGATTATATGTATGCATCGCGGCATAAGAAAAGGCTGGGTTGTGCAGCCCCATCCACAACCACCTCCTCCTCCTTCTCCATATTACGCCGGTCCCCTGGGTGCACGTGTGCGATAGAGTTTTAATCTCCCCCTACTTTGGAGCCTCCATGATGTATATAAGGGGTTTTAGCCCCCAAGGTGCGGCAAGCAGTTTATCATTAAACTAATCCTGAAAGAAAAAGTTGCGCCCGTCAGCACTTTGAGGGAGCACGGTGGCGGTGGGTTTTGGTCGATAATGAGAAGCACTTTATCTTTGGCAATGCGGGCCGAGACGCACATGCAGACACGGGGGAACACCTATAGGGGCGGTTTGGGGGACACAGATTAGGCCTAATCTTAGACTAAATCACACCATCACTCTGTACTCACTGAAATGCCCTTTCTCAGTCAGGGTTTAACATAGTCTCAGACTTGCCCTGCTCATGGGTTTACAAAATCAGATTTCCAGAAGTAAGATCAGAGCTAATCTAGGTCCAAGTGAAGGCTTAAATTAGACCTAGCCAGAGGCAGGTTTATCTTTGGATTAATGGATGTGGGCCTCCAGGTCAACCTGGACAATAGAGAAAATGGAATATCAGGACTAATACCAGCACCAACCTCTAGTTATCTTGCCTTTTTGGTGTCGCAGATTTAATTAATTCATAGGAGTTGGCTGAAAGAGCCGTAGTGTAGATAAGACGCATAAATCACTTTTTGATACCGTGTAAATATATCAGGATGACGTTCATCGTGCTTTGTTGAAGCCACTGAAGATGTGACTTGCCATGAATAAAACTCTCTCAATGCTATATGCATCAGTGAATATATGGGCTTCTCAATGCTAATTAATGCAAGAGATTTAATAAGGCCAGGGTGGAAAAACACAAGCCTCTCCTTTAAGGTGCCTTTGAATATTGGCCAGCAAGGCTAAAATATTGGACTGATTGGGACACCGATCTGGATCCTTCTGCGGGGGGACGCTTTCTGGTTTCAGGGGGTTTTAAACGCTCGCCGAATCGGGGGCATGAAAGTTGAATGACCAACGTGCCCTATTTCTATGAAGTGACGGACGGACAAAGGCTCAAACATCATCACTTTTACATTTTGCACTTGTGTGGTAGCCAATGGCCTTTATGTCCACAAAGCCTTCTCCAGCCCTGGTCTTCTGTGTAATGGGGACATAATATAAGGACACTGTGGCCGTTTCGCCTACCACGTGTCACTCGAGTGGCGTGTTCAGGGACCTCCGTCACAGAAGACGGGGTTGTAGAAAACACACAAGCTTATTGTGGAGAGGGGACTTGATAGTACAAACCCCGGAGAAGATGGACATGTGACATGACACGGGCTCCTCTCCTGAGTGTGTGTGGGGATGGGGGTTTTACCTGATGCCAGTGAGCTCAACCAACGAGCAACAGGGATGCAGCCACTCTGACCCTGGGTCCCCAATTATACAGATCCAAGTCAGGTGTGGCTGCTCAAACCACACCATCCCCACACCACGGACACCATGGGATGTTTAGCATTTTTTTCCCCTGGTCCCTACTATTTTATATATGTCGATTTCTGTCTGTCTGTCTGTCACTCTGCCTACTGTACCTTAAACCTAATACTGCCCCTCCATTATTGCAGTACTACTAGAGAAGGCTGCTATTAAACTTTTTCTTTCTCGATACCGATCCTGAAATCTTGAGTGTCCGCTGATACCAACACCAAACAGATGTTGTTTCTTTAACAATCAGTAGGTATTCAATTAATGATGTTTCTTATTGATGCGCTTTGCTTCAGAAGGCTGTCTCAAAATACCATGCTCAAGCTGCTCTACTATACCGCCGTTAGAGAAGGCCTATTTTTCTTCTGGAAAACATTCGAGCAATGTTTGCTGTTGCGGCTCAGCAGCTGTAGCCCAAATTAATTTGTCATGTTCCTTTAGGTGATGCATCTGCGTGTGCTTAGTCAATTTTTCTGTTGTCGATGTTATTGTAGTTTCCCCTCGCCCCTCGACACACTTGCTTTACAAATATTGCGCAACATACAGTATACGTAAATATTGTTTTGCTTTTCTCCGCCTTTGTGTGTGAAGCATCTCCACACAGCTGACATTATGGCAACTCCCTGAATGGCTGGCTTGCTGTTGGTGTTGTCACAGTAAGGCCAGGCCCCACGTGCCAACTGTTGTTATCACCTATCACGTATCACAACTGTTGTTAGGTTACTTATCATTGATTACCTCGCACAACCGCTTCTGTGATATTTCAGCCCAGATTTGTTAGAGGAACCCAATATATGCGTACTTTTTTTGTTTCCCTCCGTTATCTGATTCAGCATTTATTCGCTGGTATCGATCCGATACCAATACTGTGTATTGGAGCGGCTCCGCTTCTAAAGCTGACGCAACTACGTCACAGGATGAGTGGGATTTCTACACTGGTGTCCAACTGCCGCCAGGAGAAGAGTCCTCTTAGAAATCTGTTGTACTCATTTTGCATTTCATATACAGTATTTCATCTTTTTTTGCGATCACAAACAAGAGAAAATAGTCGGCTTTTTCAAGCTTATGTTAGCGCACGTGCACAGAACCCAGCTCCACCCAGCCTCACACAGCTTCAACCAACTGAACCCAGCTCCATCCAGCAGCGCCCTGCTACACCCAACTGCACCTAGCTGCACTCAGCTCCACCCAGCTGTACCCAGCTGCACTCAGTTTCACCCAATTGCACCAAGTTCCATCCAACTGCACCCAGCTTCAACCACACCGACCCAGATCCAGCCAGCTCCACCCAGCAGTGCCCAGCTCCACCCAACCGCACCCAGCTGTACCAAGTCTGACCCAGATCCACGTAGCTGTACCCAGCTAAATTCCAACTAGACCCAGCTGCACCAGGCTCCATCCAACTGCACCCAGCTCCACCCACTCCGACCCAGATGCACCCAGTCCATCAGGCTGGGTGGGTGACAGAGATGTAACAGCAATATTGTGTCGACAACCCCGAGCTGAGGCGATCCGAGTCGCTGATAAAAAGCACTCAAGAGAGCCGTAAACACCAGTCAAGCAAAGGTTATCGGCATACGAGTCTCTTCTTACTCGCTGAGCCTCTCTTTTTGTGTTGGGGTCTGTGATCTGGAATTCCCGCCACATGTCGATAAAAAAGTAGCTGGCCATTTTGAAAGTGTCTCCGTGTGAAGTCATTAAGGAGGAACAGCGGGGGCGAGAAGACCCTCGCCCGGCGTTTTCCTCACGTTCACTGATTTCCCCAAAGAACTCTCCAAAATGAGGCTTGTTTAAATTGGATGAACAAAATAACAAATAGGGCACACATAAATACATAAATTATGAAGTTAAAAAATGCCATTTATTTGGCTTTAAGTGTGACTAAAGCCTCATTGTGTTTGTTTTTTTATTTAATTGTATGGGATACCCCCTGCTGTATTGTGGGGGGTTGTTGCGTAATCCACCAAAGACAGACAATCTTACATTTATTTTTTTATTTTTTTGGGGGGCAAGTACCTCCTTATCGGGGCCAGTTATCCGGGTTAGTATTGGGGAATTCAGCTTTTGGGAAGTTGAGCTACTTTGCAGACATTTTCCGCCGTCTAGCTTCTCGGCATACGGCATGCAGTATGAGCATTAGCATCTTAAGTGTCTCTTTCAGTGAAGCCAAACATATAAATGTAGGAAACCCTGCGTGTAGGGAACGTTGTCGCTATGCCTGGAACGTTGCCGCTATGCCCGCATGGAAGGCCCATAAAATTGCTCATGTAATAGCTTCCTGTTAATGAAATGAACCGTGATAGTGGTAATCCTCTCGATTATTTTGCCGGAATATCCTGGATCTCAATGGCTGGATCTCAACAGAAACAGCCATTCAATGTACATTATATATCCTGTAGGTCAGGGGTCTTCAACCATTTTCAGCCCAAGGACCCCTCGGTGGATTGAGAAACAGCAGGGACCCCCTATATTTTTTTTAATTGAGGTTGTGATTTTTCAACGTTACTCAAAAATTGGAGGTTTATGAACGCAGCAAAAGGGCAGAAGTTGTGAGTCGGCTCACTGTCAGCTGATTACTGAAATAAAATAGCGCTGCTGTTCTCGTTTTAATGGCTGGAGTTTCAATATTACTAACAGTACTCAATATTATCGTTGTTGTCTCAAATATATTATTTTTACTTTTCACAAAAATAATTTGGACATAAAAAAATGTTTCAGGGGACTCCCCGGTTGAAGACCGCTGCCCTAGTGTGGGTCGACTGGGTCTGCAGTGGCATTGTAGGGGGTCCAGCAAATTTATTTTTGAAATGTCAAAATTCAATAATGATGTGAAAGCGAGCCATTTAAGTGATATTCACTTCACTCATGACTCTACTCGTAGAGGAAACAGTGACTGAGAACGTGTCCCTGTTACGCACGGTTACACAGGGGGCTTTTCTTTTTGTTTCATTCAGCTACAAACAAAAACATTGCTTTGTTTGGGGGAAAAAAGCAGATCGCACCCTCTGCCAGCTTGCCTGGGTCCAGCACGGAGCCCGATGCTCAGTGTAATGGTGTGGTCCACTTTAGGGGTGTCTGAAATCATATTACAAGAATCTCCCAGGCATAAATATGGGAAATATATATTCTTCCAAGGATTTCCTGACAATTTTACATTTTCATTCTTCTTCTTCTTCTTTCGGCTGCTCCTGAAAGTAACTACTGTCCAACAATTATTTTAAGTTTTATATTTATTTAAGACGAATAATTTGTAAAACAGGCAAGGTTAGAGCGGTGGCATTAATGCGTAATGACTCTCCAATGGAGACCTCCTCCCCTCACCACCTGCTAACGCACAGATAATTTTACTTTACGGGTGTGTTTGCACCGGCATATCAATTGCGCAATATCTTTTGTGAATAGGACGCTAAAATGGCGCAGATAATGAGATCATTTTACATGGCACTTAATTCATGGTGCAATTCATTTCTTTGTGAATTTGATCATCACGAAAATCAACACGAAAAAAAAAAAGGTTTAAAAGTCAAAGCTCTCATCATGATGATAAGGCGGAACCCATAAGTCATCAGGATCTTTTATGTTCAGTTGCACATACTGTTGTATCTGCCCTCCTATCACAGCCCCAACCAATCTGTACATTAATGCTCTCATGCAGGTCAAGGTACAAGTGCAGAAAAACTGCACAGTTCCAAATACAAGAAGCACTGGTATTTGCACTTGAACTAACATAGCACCCCAACAGCCTAGTCTATCAGTAACCAAGCATTGAAACTGTACCCGGCAGAGTCAGATGGTCCAAATGCATCTCTTATCATCTCTAATGCAGTTATCACACTTGTAATGTTGTCAGAGTTGTTCGGGAATGAGAGTCACATATGCATCACCTCTCATGTTTAGAGTAACACATGGTCCACCAGTCTTAGCCATAAGGAAGTCCCTGGCCAGTTCATGTTTGAGCAGAGGGAGTCTGTGAGACCAATCATTTGCTGCCAGCAACTTTTATGACCAGGGTGCTTTAACCTTCACTTAGGCCTCATCCAAGCCGCCTGAAGGGATTCCACGGGCTACTGGGTGGCGTCATGCTCCGCTAGTCGTCTGCTGGTTCAGGTATCTTCTTATACTGACTGGCATGAATCCACGTGACTCTTTCCGCTACCTTGACGACTGAAGCTGTTCTCACCACCTGGGGGAACTTCACCCTTACCTCATGGAATGTTTCACCACAATCTAGTCACCTGGTGCTGGGCTGTGCAGCTGTTCCTTGGCCTCTCATGGTAATGTGTCCTTCACCAATCTGTGAATGTCACGAGGCGCAGGGGAGAGGTTTGCACAATAACATAACATTTCATCCTCACATAGGTCTGTGTTAGGTAACTGACTCTTCTAGGGCCCAATCCCTGTGTTCAGTGGTCTTCAAACAACACTTCAAAAGGATTAAACCCATTTCAGAGTCTATCTCTTGCTCTCGTGTGCATTAGGACTCATGGAAGAGCTTTCATACAACTAAGAGCGGTTTCTCTGCAACATTTTGCCAATTTATTTTTCAATGTGCCGTTTTCTCGTTCAACAGCGCCTCCACTGGCTGGATGGTAGGCACAGTGATAATATCACTGTGCCGTCAGAGTAGCCTTTGCAAAATGTTCACCACTGTCACTGCTCATTTTTGGTGGTATCCCCCATCTTGGATTAATCTCTCTTACCAACGCTTAGGCCACCACACCTGCATTCGCTTTAGAAGTGGGAAAGGCTTCAACCCATTTAGAAAACATGCCGACAAATATCAAACAGTGTTTCTTTCTTTCACTCAATGTAAGCTCAATGAAGTGGATTTGAAAGTGATCAAAGGTTCATCTGATGGTGGGTGTGGCGTCTACTGTCCTCTGCCAACTTTCTCGCAATATTTTTTAGAGTCATTTGAGAAACTTTTAGTGATCCAATATCTGTTGATCTCTGACATCGTTTCCCCTTTTGACACGTGGTCTTTACCATATGTCATTTTAGCGTATGAGGGAAACAGATATCAAGGTAAGCATGGTTGGTCGTTCGACCCATACCAAGCTCCTTCCTTGACATATTCCTGTGACTACTTCCAGAGGCACTTTTCTTTACATGTGGCTCTGCTCTGCAGTTCCTGTAAACCAGCTGTTGGTTTTAGTGTATTAGTTCTTACTGAGAAGAAATAAGTTTGAATTGGCAAGAGAGGCCTGTAAGCAATTACAAGTAAACGGGTGAGCTGCGTTTTTTTCCAGATTGAAGGCACTTTACATCTCTCAACCGATTTCAATGATTGGTTTTTGTTTTCAAGGCTTTATGACCTACCTGGTTGACGCAATTCCTGTGACGCACAAAATAAATAATTTTCCTGGGAGATCCAACCCGGTGGCAGTTTGTATTGCATAGTAAGTGGTGGCTTATAGGGAACCAATTTAAACCCCCATGGTGTTGTCCTATAGCCATTACACTGTGCAATCAACATTTACTTCATCATGAAAAGTCAAAGCAAAAAAGTTGTCTCTTGTTTCTTTAACGTTAAATATACAGGTTTTTCGGACGAAATAACCACGAGGATTACCATGGTAACGGTTCATTTCATTAACAGGAAGCTATTCCATGACCAATTTTATGGGCCTTCCATGCAGGCATAGCGACAACGTTCCCTACACGCGGGAGATACTTAAGATGCTAACGCTCATACTGCATGTCGTAGGCCGAGAAGCTAGGCGGCGGAAATGTCCGTGTGGTGGACCAAGGGGACGGGGCCAAGCCGCCGCTGCAGACAGGCGGTGCAGTGCCCATCACGGGGCCGCTCAGCTGCTGGGGATCGGCCTAATCAGCGGAGGACTGATTCCAAAACCAGGAAGTTATAAATGTGTGTGTGTGTGTCCCCGCAGCAGGCATCGGATTGGACACGGACAGCGGGAAATCACGGAAGCAGGGATCCAAGGATCAACCTGGACTATTAAAGTATATTGGCCTGCGAGCCCTGAGCCCTGAGTTTCCCACGAGCCACCTTGATTTAAAAAGGACGAAGCAATCGAACCGGCAACTGGCGCTGTTTCGCCTCCGCCTGCCTCCTCTTCCTCATTCCCTGGCCCTGAGCCAGGGCACACCTCCACAATCTGCAAAGTAGCTCAACTTCTCCAAAGCTGAATTCTCCAACACTAACCCGGATAACTGGCCCCGATAAGGGGGTACTTGCCCGAAGAAGAAGAAAAAAAGATTCAAATATAAATCACGGATATGTTATTATGCCAGGCGGCGAAGAGTCAGTCCACACTGAATGAATTCTTTCTGATGTGTGCGTGTCTCTCTCTCTCTCTCTCTCTCTGATGCTTGCCTGCCAACTGACATACTTTTCTTCTTAGTTCCACAGCAGAGGCGATGGAGGGAGTGTTGAAGGGAGTGAGAGAGAGAGAGAGAGAGAGAGAGAGAGAGAGAGAGAGAGAGAGAGAGAGAGAGAGAGAGGTCTGTTCCGGCATCAAAAGCAGACTGGGGGGAATACACAGGCTTCTCAAGGCGCTTTCTGATGCTGCCTCTGTTTTACCAAACTACAGTGTCAACCTACTTCCCTCCACACCTCCCTCTCTCTCTCTCTAGCCTTACCTCCCTCTCCCTCTCTCCACACCTCCCTCTCTCTCGCTTCGTACCTCCCTCTCTCTCGCTCGCTCCATATCTCCCTCTCCCTCTCTCCCCCGTACCTTCCTCTCTCTCTCTCCCTCTCCCTCTCTCTCTGTACCTCCCTCTGCCTCTCTCCACACCTCCCTCTCCCTCTCTCTCTGTACCTCCCTCTGCCTCTCTCTCTGAACCTCCCTCTCTGTCTCTCTCCACACCTCCCTCTCCCTCTCTTTTCATACCTCCCTCTACCTCTCCCTCCATACCTCCCTCCTCTCTCTTGTTGTACCTCCCTCTCCCTCTCTCTCCACACCTCTTTCTCCCTCTCTCTCTCTGTACCTCACGCTCTCTGTATCTCCCCCTCCCTCTCTCCCCGTACACCCCTCTCTCTCTCTACCTCCCTCTCACTCTCTCTGTACCTCCCTCTCCCTCTCTCTCCCCGTACCTCCCTCTCCAACTCTCCATACCTCCCTCTCCCGACCTCCCTCTCCCTCTCTCTCTTCACACCTCCCTTAACCGCTCTCTCCATACCTCCCCTCTCTCTTGTTGTACCTCCCGCTCCCTCTCTCCACACCTCCCTCTCTCTCCAAACCTCTCTCTCCCTCCCCCTCTTCCTGTACCTCCCTCTCCCTCTCTCTCCCTACCTCCCTCTCCCTCCTTTTGCTCTCTCTCATTTCGTCCATAAAGTCTGTCACTGACCCCTTCTCCCTTTTCTTCTTCTCTTTCTTCCTCCCCCCTTCATGCCTCTCTCTCCCCCCGTTCCCTCCCTCACTCACTATTTACCCCTACGCTCTCCCTCCTCCCTCTTTCTTTCCCCCGTATGCCTCTCTCCCCTCTTTCTCCCTCCTCCCTCTCTTTATTTCCCCTCTTCATGCCTCCCCCGGTTCTCTCTCACTCACTATTCACTCCTCTCCCTCCCTCCTCCTTCTCTATCTCACCCCGACTCTCCACTTCATATCTCTCCCTCCCTCCCTCCCCCTCACTCACCCACTCTTCACCCTTTCTCCCTCTCTCTGTCTTTCTCTCCCCAGTCTCTCGCCCCCTCATGCCTCGCTCTCCTATTCACTCCTTCTCTCTCGCTCTCATTCTCTCCCCATCTATGCCTCTCTCTCCCATGCCCTCCCCCCCTTCTTTTTCGTTCCCTCTTCATGCCTCTTTCTCTCGCCCCCTCCTTTTCTTTCCCCTTCGTGCCGACCCTCTCTCCCTGTTTTTCTTTCCCCTCCCTCTTTTACGTCCCCTCTTCATGCCTCTCTCACTCCCCCTCCCTCGTCGCAACCTGTCCTTTCTCACGCCGGGCGACACATGAGGCACGGCGCCGGGGCGGCAGGTACTTTAGCCGGTGGCAGAATTTATGGCTCGTCAGCGGGCCCGTCACTCCCAAATCCCCCCCCGGCCACGTGCCTAAACCGCGGGCCAATTAACTTTTAGAAGACCGCATGCAAATCATGAGAGATGAAAAAGGGGGTAATTCCCCCCAGTGCCCGGCGCTATATGGCGAGCACGCGGTAACAAACCCTGTTATTTATGACCCAGAAACAAGGCCGCCTTCCTATCTGGTGTCACATCGGCAAACCCGTAATAATTGATCAAGGGGGGTCCAGGCTCTTTGGAGAGGGATTAAAAAAAGAGAGAGAATCTTGTTCTTGACCAGTGTTCTGGTTTGTCAAAAGGATTTTATTTATTTTTTTACTAGCGAGGAGCGGCCGCGTTAAATAGTCAAGACCATGGCGATGGATGTCGAGTCTTTACTACCCAATGCAAGGCGGGAAGTCAAATTATTTTGGGAGGCCTTTTGTCTGATTAGCGACACCGGCGTTGATAGGTCAGTTACCATAGCTGAATTGAAAGCTGTGACGAATGCATCTTCGCCTCTTAATGTGTGGTTAAAGTGCTAATCCTGAGATCGTCTGTGGGAGGTGGGTGACTCCACAGGTCCCAGAATTATATTCAACACTTTTTCTTTCTTTTTTTTGAACATCTAGGTTTACCGCCAACATGGAAAAACAGCGTAGAGAGAAGCACATGCACAACACAAATACTGTACATCGAATGGCTGTTTTTGACATGTTTGGCAGACACAGATTAGTTCTGATCCTAGACTAAATCACTTTTTATCCGGACTAACTGAATTGGTCTTTCTCAGTCATGGTTTGAAATAGTTTCAGATTTAGCCCTATTCTCGGTTTAAAAAGGAAAAAACAAATTTCCGGGGGGAAATTTAGGGGTAATCTAGGTCCAAACACAGCAAATCGATGAGTGTTTAGGGGTGGTGATGATAGAGAGAGTTGGTGTTGTTATATCACCACACAGTTATAAAATATAGAATAGCACCGCCAGTGTTGCCAGTGACTCAGTGACGTTGTACGAGTGTGTTTTCCGCTGGCGTTCAATTTAACACTGATTGGGGTAGATCAAAGCCATGCCTTCATGTAACGTCCTCAAATCTTCGCCGTGCCACCGGTAGGTTTTTCACAAGGTAAGAGAAAGTCTCACTTTAATCGCACGCGTGATGGTTTATGATCATTTGTATTTCCTCCATAACTCGGTGCTTATTTAAGTTGGAACTGCAGGGAAAAGCGGGTTCGAGTGCAAGGGAGTCGGGAAATGGCTACGAATACCAATGAAGGACACCAGCTACGACGACTTCCAATTTCTTCAAGAAGGTAAGTTAAAGGGGCAGCCCACCTATTTTTCACATCACACCTATTGTTGCATATAAAGGAAGGACGTGTCAAAAAACTATGCGGATATACACAGTTTCCTGTCTATTCTGTGTCAGGAGATTTGGTGCTAAAGGATCACTTCACATCATCGTTGGCACTCTTTGGGCAGGAGTGGCCGCCCTTCAGGACCAGTATCTCCTGACACAGAATGCATGGGAAACGTCTGTAATTTTTCGTTTATATGTCCTTCCCTCATACACATAAATATAGTCGCTGTGCGAGATAGCTAAAAACGCTTTGTATGGTGAAACCTTTTCGATTACATTTCCCTCAATCAGTGAAAGACTACAGAATCACTTTCATGAATACAGTAAAAATGCATTGGATGCCTTTTCATAATGCACACATCTCAACTTAAAGGGGCAGTTCACTGATTTTACCATCAAACTCATAGGGGAAGAGCTAAAATATGGGTAATGCATGGGTAAAGCATTTTGAATATCCCATGGTGCATTGCATGTATATTCATGCCAGTATGAGTTAGTGTTTTGGCTCTCAGTTTCAGCAAATATCAAATTGCCAAATGGAACCGATGTGGACGCGAAGGATTCTTCAGGAGTCGATGTGGCTGCTGACATTGATGTTGATGAACCACTGAGATCAGCTGCAGTATCTTTCAAAGTGTTCCCTGGTGATGACTCTGGTCAGAAACAGAAATGCCCCTCTAATTGCCTTGTGCTCAATATATTATGCAACTCAAGTCGAGCCAATTTTATTTATTTATATATCCCTGAATCACAATACAATCTCAAAGGGCTTCACAAACCCACATTTCACAGAGATATCAATGGCATCCTCTAGTCTGAACCATCATCCGGTCAAGAAAAAAACTCCCAGAAAATCCTTTGGGGAAAAAATTAAAATAAACCTTGAGAAGGGGCCACAGAAGAATGGATCCCCCTTCCAGGATGAGCAGACTGCAGTGGATGCTGAGTGGGCAACAACAATAATAATATAATGTGACAAATGAAGTTAAATATTATGCAACTGAAGCTCTCTCTCCCCCTCTCTCTCTCTCTCCATATAAAGTACATGCAGTATATACTTTATATGGAGAGAGAGAGAGAGAGAGAGAGAGAGAGAGAGAGAGAGAGAGAGACCTTATTTGGAGGTCTTAACAATGAGCTGCACTGACATGAGTTCTGTTGACCTCGGCTGAATTGTCACATTTATGCTTTGATGGATTTTAATATTGACAGTGCGTGTTTTCTGTTTTCTTGCCTGACAGGGACGGCACTATGATCCTCACAGCGACCAGGGCTCCCTGGCCTAAGGACTGAAAATGGTCCGGCGCTACACCACCGAGTCTGTTTATCAAGATGGCCCTAAGACTTGGTGTGAGACATCAACATCTGAGAAGCAATGTCTGTGATGAAGCGTTCGCATTGAGCGGAGCACTCAGCGGACCCAACCGGTTGTCAAGAAGAAAATGACAGCAACGTTCAAGTACTGACAGAATATGCTACACGACCTAGACTTCACGACCTAGAAGTCTTCACTTATTCAAGATCACTTCCCCCGATTCTTGGATACTTGTTCAGAAAAATAGAGACTAGCTTGATATACAAATTATTAAATGTGTTGTGTATCATGACTTGACGTGTTTTCTCTGTGTGCTAGATTGACCGAGACTTCACAAAGCTTTTTGGAGAAGACGTCTCGGGAAAGTTTATCGGATAATGGTGAACATTCTACAAACCCTTGGACTATCACTGACTGCAAAGGCCTTCACCTGTGGTACTCATGTGGATGACATCCTGTCCGCTATAGTAAGTGTACGCAGATGTTTGTGTTTGACAGTGTTCTCCGTGTGCGCCTATGAGCTATGACTGTGTATACTCATGGGATGTAGCTGTTGCCATTTTAATCCACTACGATGAGGCAGTGACTTGGTGGCTCCTGTTTGTTTATCTCTTTCCTCCAACCGCATAAAGGAAAGAAGACTGGGAAAATCAGTGGCACTGAAGCTGCTGAGCAGGTGATCAAGATCATGAAGTTATGTTCTAGACGTAGATGATGAATGAATGTTGTTTCACCCCTGATAACACTGCATTGACCTATGATTTGTCACTTTCTTGGTCAGCTGTGTGTGTCTCCACGGTCATGTGAGATCACTCAAAAGCTACATAGACGTGGTCCATGCTAAAATAATTCATGCCAGCCCACTCTAGAGCCCCCAAAAACTCTCCCTTCAACATGTTCATCTGCCAACATGACAAATATCTTTATTAGATAAGGTTATTAGAATTTTGAAGTGACTACATATACAGACACCTGTCCAGCTAAAGGAAGAAAAATGTTTTATCCGTCTCCTGGGTGTGAACAAACACAAAACACTATTCCTCACCACCTTTCTGGGGGGACAAGTATGGTGATGGTTTTTTTTGACAGAGTTGGATCAGCACTGCCCTTCATCCTCTGCGTTGGAGAAAAAAAAAAGAGTGGTGTCCAGAAATTTTACATCATGCCGGACCAGAAAACAATTCCCAGAGTGGCGCAGACGGCTGTGTTTGCATTGGATAAACTGTTTAAGGTGCACTTTGTGCTGTATCCTATGATAAGGCCTTATACAACTTCTACACATTCATCCCAACAACTGTACTGTATATGACATTGATGTGGGCACTGTAAAAGAGAGTCCCAAGGGTCAAGGAATTCAGAGTGAGACTAAATAACATTGAGGTTCGAAAATGTTCACGTTACTGTGACAAGACTGTAGCAGGGTAGAGATGAACCAGGTTGAACAAAAAAAAAGTTGTTGCTGGGCATCCATTTAAATCGAGAGACAACAATGTTTGTCTGTCCAGACAAACGTGTCAATAATAATTGTAGACTGTGGACTGGAATGCATAACCATGCCTCGCTGTCAGGGAAGAGAAGGGGAAATGAAAACCACAGCAGCATTTCAGGATTCTAGTCATTTCCTCAATCTCCCGCAGGTGCGTCCACTTTTGGTTGTGAGTGCTGGCTCTCTCCGCCTGCAGATGGCTCCAAAACCACTCCCCATTACCACAGTTACATTTGCAAGGTACAGCACAGAAGTTGTTCCGTTTTAGAAGTTGAGTCATGCTTTGTACCCAGGGCATACATGGGTGTTCATTTGTTTTTTATGATAATTTGGACAATGTTGAGAATGTTTGTGTTCCTGATTCACTGCCAAGTGCAGATCCTCCCGTCAGTTACCCAGCTCCTTTTGAAAAAAAAAAAAAAAAAAAAAAAAAAAAGGCAGTTACTGGACATGAGTAACATGAGTATTAAGTTGATTCAATGGAGGAACATGTAAATGGCGTCCATGTGCAAGCACAGGACGCTGTTCATAAATGTCTTTCATTGGAGGAAATTGAACAAGCCCTAGAGAATGTTAAAGACCATTTTGAAGAGCTTAAAATCCATTCTCACTCCTCAATACCAAAACTAAGGGGCAAAGATATTTTGAGAAGAAATGTAAAACCGTGGAACTAGTAGAGCATGTTCTTGGTGTGTTTTAGGATGTGAGCCAAGATGCAACTACTGATGGATACAGTCAAATTCCAGTCAATGACAAACTCATCTATCTACTGTACCTATTTTGAGAACTCTTGAGTCAATGTTTACCAACTGGGAACTCAGCAACTGTTTCCAGAATGTCAAGCTTCATGAAGATGACATTTTCAAAGACATAAATGATGGTTCATACTTCAGAAATCACACATTATTTGCACAGCAAGAACATGCGCTTCAGATTCAGCTATTTTAAGATGATTTCGAAATGGCCATTCGCCCGGATCAAAAAAGGGAATAAAGAAACTTGGCTTTGTTTACTTTATATTAGAATATTTGCCAACCAAGCTAAATTTGGTTTCGATGAACAATTATCTTGTGGCGCTTTTTCATTTAGAGGACTTAAAGAAATATGGTTTTGGTCAAATCCTACAGCCTCTTGTTTATGACAGAGGGAATCCAGGCGCCTTCTTAGATACACCACTAAATGGGTCTGTCATTTAGGTATGGTTGAGTCCTTCAGTGCACTCTTGCAGTCTTTCTTTGGTGAGGAGGACCCAGGCTTAATTCTTTGAACAAAGGAGCTCTATTCAGAACTTTGCAATGCCATAGCACAAAATCCCACTCTAGTCCACTCATTTGAGAACCTGTCCTCTAAATGCACTGCAGTTTTCTCATTCCTCAGACAATTATGTGGTGGATATTATGCACAACCTACCAGAAGGTGTTGTACAGTACGAGTTGAAGCTTATTGTTCAGTACTTGGTGAAGGGCTCCATATGTTTAAATCCCTTTCACAGAGGATTCAGAGCTTTAACTATAGATACACTCATAGTACAGTGAAAGATCAGACCCAGTGCAGTCAGAGTTGATGATAGTAACAAAGACATTGGCCTCAATGCCATTCAGTCTTGCTGCCTCCTGCGCAATACGCCCTTGATTTTTGGAGATCTAGTTGGCAGGGACAACAGTTAGTGGGACATGGTTGTACATTAGATTGAGATTGTTAACATTGTATTCTCCCCAATCACCACAGATGGTGTAACTAATAATTTGAAGCACTTCATTTCTGACCATCCCAAACTTTTTATGTTGGTCTTTACGGATCCATCATTATCCCAGATTAGGAAAATAGGTCCACTTATAGATGCTGGTGTATGAGGTTCGAAGGGAAACGCAACTTCTTCAAGAAGTCTGTAAAGAACTTTAAAAACATAACCAAAACACCGGTAAAGAAACATTTGAATCAGTTGGGAGAATTTTTATTTTAAAAGATTTCAGTTTGGTACTGTTAAACATGTCTTACAGCAACTAGAACTCTAGATGGCAGTGAGGTCTTGGGGTCTTGTCAAACTTTGAATGTGTCTCATGTCTACCCTACTTCCTGGGTGAAAAATGATGGAGCAGAGTACCACATTGGAATGTTTGTTTGTCCCAGTATTGAACATAAAATGCCAATTTTCATGCATTCCTTTTGACTACTAAAGTTATTACGATGCATTTCGATGATCACCTGAACGCGTTCAGCCTTGAGGAGGTGGATGGTGTGTAGCACCATCCATTAAAAAAAACCCCGAACTGTCATGTTATTCTTAACACGTTGCACATTCTGAACCCTAAGTAAGTTTTGTCGCAAAAGCCATTATTGTCCCTTGTGCAATTCACGTTTTACAGCAGAAAACGTCAATCGCCAGTGCTGTTCTTGAACACAACCCGATAAATTGCGAAGCTAATTGGCCCGCAGTATCCAGGTCAGGTGACGCAACATGCCTGCGCATTGTCTCAAAGGGAATTTCAGTATAACTTTGGCTGAAAGTTATCTACAAAGATTGATCATTTTGACGTGACTGAACAGTCTGTGACGATATCTCCATCAGGGCGTTAAAAACAAGAGGAGCTGAAACATATTCATGTAAGATAGCGGAAATAAAAGCATAGGGAAAAGTTTCCTCTGTTACTTGTAAACACAAAGAACACATTCGTCGAACACTGTCTGCTGAGGAGTAAACAAAGATAAACGGAATGTTTATTCCACAACGGAAAAAGTAAAACAGGATGTCACTCTGTTGTCTTACATGGATGTCATGCCAGTTAAACAGCAAAGACCCGAAGTGGATAATCCAGCAAAACACAAAACAAGTACTATGTTCTGAAAGGGACTGGAAAAATACCTGTCTGTAAAGTGTCATTTTGAGCGTTGTCTCAATGTCTATGATTATGTTGTCGATAATATATTTTTTAATCCTCACATTACATTTGCATTTAATTTTTATTCATTGCTTTCGGCTTTTAGTCTGTTAAGAACACACCACCTTGGTTATAATATTCCAGTTTTGCCTTCACACTTCTACTGACAATTTTCACTTTCAATGTATCTGTGGATTGTTTTCTTTTTCAAATTGCTTATTTTGTTTGAAGCTTACAGACCCAAAGATAAAAAAAATATATACATATAAATTATTTTTTATTTTTTATTTTTTTTATTTTTATTTTTTGCTTCGATCTGCTAATTGCTCACTGCTCTCACCATGAGCTTTACCAGAGGGGGGCAGCGTGTTCGTATAGAATTATTGTTTTGTTCCCAGGCATCAAAAAAGATCACCTCCGCAAGATTGCCAAGGTCTGGATGCAGAACAGGGTAACAATGCCAGAAAACCGCGGTGGCGCTCGCAAACTCAAATGAAAAGGCAGCCAAGGGACGATTAGTGGGAGGCCAAATTTAAACATTTACCTGCAGAGTCAGCCATAATGCTCACTGTGGTTCACCTGGCAGAAAGTGTCTTCCAGCTGACTTGAATGTGAAAAAGATGCGTGAACTCTTCCGCCATCAAAATGATGATGCAGATGACATCTTATAGAGCATCTTATAGAGCGTCTTATAGAGCATTCATGTATGACTTTAACCTGCCGTTCGGACAACCGAAAATGCATGCAGCACCTGTGTTCCATTTCGATTGAAAGCTGAAGAACCCAGAATTCACAGGTCAAGTCAAGTCAAGTCAAGTCATTTTTATTTATGCAGCCCTGAATCACAGAACAGTCTCACAGGCCTTACAAACCCACGTTTCACAGAGAAATCCACGGCATCCCCTTCTCTGAACCAGAAGAGAAACCTTGAAAAGGGGCCACAGAACCTTTCATCAGTGCCTCTCGTAGGCAAGGGACCAGAGACACTTTCTTGATGCCGACTCATCTTTCTGGCCAGAAACACAGGTTCTAGCCATGTTACTCTTTGTGATCTGGGTTGCCTCATTCTCACTTTTTGTCAGTTATTTGTATGTTGTGGAGATATTTTTAGTTAATCGAAACCACCCCACTGCAGTTTGATTGATATTACTTGGAATGCACAATAAAAACCAAAACATGATTAATGGAAATGAGCAAAAATGGAGATTTCTGTTTTTGCAAATGAATATATATAATGAATATACTCTTTATATAGTGCACCCTAAATGCAGTTTTGTCTGAGATGTGCATTCAAATGTCAAGCCTGAAATATTGAATGTAAAGATGTTTTTAATCCAGTTTCTTTTCTCTACCATTTCTAACATTTGTCTTTTATTTAAGTTAGTGGGATAGGGGGGAAGTTTCTACCCAATAGTGTTATTAGTATTGCGGTACTAACACACAATAGTGTTACTATTAGTTATTTTAAACCCTGCGTTTTGTTGTATTCACACTACACTGGTATACTAGATTCGATTGGATTGGATTCAACTCATTCGTGTGAATACAATCAGTGTTCCTTTTTAAACATTTTATTTTTACACCAACACCAGTGTAGTCTGAATAAAACACCTTAACGTGTTGTGCGGTGATGATTTATAACAATGTGGAGTGTCACATCAACTCAAATTGGGCCTTTTAACACTTTCAAAAGTGTTACTTTAACACACTGCAGTGTCAGGCCTGCCAACCTTGGGAAAATATTTTGAGCACCACCATAGTGTAACAGGGAGTCTCCGTGGCGTTTGATGCGGCCTAATGACTCCATCAGTTATTCACACCGTAGTCGTCTCGTAACAAGAGAGACGCACCGGTTGCAATTTTTCTTGGCCGATTTCCATGTCTGATTTTTTTAAAGTCTGAACCACCGATTCAGATTTTGGCCGATTCGGATTTCCCCTCAATGGTTACGTTCACATTAAAACATTAGCTATTAAATATGTTTTAGATTGCCGCGCGATCATTTTGAGTTGTTATGCGTGATCGGAGAAATTAAATGTCCTCATCATTTGGTGTCCTTGGGTTTAGCCGCCGTACGTCAATGACAAATACATCCAAGATCTGATCACCTTCTAGTGATGCGACAGCTGCACATACGGCCTACGCTGCAATTTTCAGTCACCTCGAGAGTGAGATTTCTGATTTTGACACAGTGGGTTTACTGTTGTTCATTATTCACTGTGGAACAAAAATAGAACGTTCATCACTGAGTTCCAATAAAACAGAATACGGGGCTGTCAGCGAGTTTCAATATAATACAACCTGTGACTGGACCCAACATGTTGGTGGTGTGACGGAAGCCATGAAGCAAATGTGGCCGCTATGCGTCTGCTCGTCTATAAGCTCCTCTATAAGCTCGCTTAATTCTGAACCGTAAGTACAGTACATACTTATTGGAATTCAATTCAGCTATATAAGCATATTCGTTTCACTCTCGGCTATGTTTAAAACCAAGAAGGTATCATGCGTGCCTCATATTGCACTTTAATTCAACAATTGAGTATTTAATATCTTATATATTTTAATATTTAATTTAGACAATAGACATCTTGAATGTTGTTTTCATGTTGAAGACCATGGGCAAACGTTCCTTGCTTTAAGTGTGTACAGAATAAGTGGAAAGACAAGTTGTATTTTGTCTCCCTTTTTTTTTTTAATTTGATGATCCGAAAAATGTGAGTTTTGTGATCCGTCGCATGCCTACGTCATACAACCATCATGGAAATGTTCAGTTCAAGCTTCAAATGAAAGTCTCTTTCACTTTAAGTGCAGATATTCCTTTCTATTTTATTTATATGGTACTTGCCATTCCAAAATAAATTGTAATCATTGAAAAAAACGAAAAAAAACAAAACAATGAGTAATAAATGGCCGACTCTTCTCACTTTTCTTCACTGGAAGTCCCCCTTGCCGTCACCGTGCATCAAACCAACTGAATCAAATCCAACGACTCGTTTTACTCTCGTTTTACTCAAATCCAACGACTCGTCAAGAACCGAGTCTCAGAAAAGAGTCGATCTTTTCATCGTGAGGGGGGCTCCGCTGTGGCACAGGCCCGTTCGCAGTCTGCACAACGTGAGCGTATTGTCAGGCGATGTAGGAGGCATTTTTCTCACCTTCTTTGTTTACCTTGAAGCACCTCCAAACAGCCGGCATTTTCTTTCTTTCGCTCTCCTTTTTTAACGGTCAGCCACGTGTCCACGTTACATTACGTTGGTATCGGGTTTGAGTGTTGGAGCATCGCTGTGCACATTTGACGGGGGTGTACGTGGCCGATCCGTCGGTGCATCTCACGTCTTATATGTCAACGTTGTTACTCCCCCACTTGCCATTATACTGCAGAAATGCAGCGCTAGGTCTCGTGGATAATAAAGTACCGATGCGTGTCGAGTGAGAGGAGAGGGAGGCAGGCAGGTAGGGAGGCAGGGAGGGAGGCAGGGAGGGAGGGAGGGAGGCAGGGAGGCAGGCAGGCAGGTAGGGAGGCAGGGAGGGAGGCAGGGAGGGAGGGAGGGAGGCAGGGAGGCAGACAGGCAGGGAGGGAGGCAGGGAGGGAGGGAGGGAGGCAGGGAGGCAGACAGGCAGGGAGGGAGGCAGGGAGGGAGGGAGGGAGGCAGGGAGGCAGGCAGGTAGGGAGGCAGGGAGGCAGGGAGGCAGGGAGGGAGGGAGGGAGGCAGGCAGGTAGGGAGGGAGGCAGGCAGGGAGGGGGGCAGGGAGGGAGGCAGGGAGGCAGGGAGGGAGGCAGGCAGGGAGGCAGGGAGGGAGGGAGGGAGGCAGGCAGGTAGGGAGGGAGGCAGGCAGGGAGGGGGGCAGGGAGGGAGGCAGGGAGGCAGGGAGGGAGGCAGGCAGGGAGGCAGGGAGGGAGGGAGGCAGGCAGGGAGGCAGGCAGGGAGGAAGGGAGGCAGGTAGGGAGGGAGGCAGGCAGGGAGGGAGGCAGGGAGGCAGGGAGGGAGGCAGGTAGGGAGGGAGGCAGGGAGGGAGGGAGGGAGGGAGGCAGGCAGGGAGGGAGGGAGGGAGGGAGGCAGGGTTGGAGGGAGGGAGGGAGGCAAAGAGGGAGGGAGGGAGGGAGGCAGGGAGGCAGGGAGGGCTGACAGAAGCACAAGGTCGTAGCATCTGGTCCAATCCGAGGGATGTAGATTAAATACTGAATTGTACCCTACATGTACACTAGTGTTTTGTATTGATTGATTGTTTTCCTTAATTAAATTACAATCATATATATTCATAATTATAATTATATAATATTATATTATAATTATATTATATTATATTATATTATAATTATATAATATTATATTATAATTATATTATATTATATTATAATTATATATATGCAAACAATATATATACATATATACAATATATACACACACACACACACACATACCAGTGGTGGGCCGTCAGGGCCAGCAAGGCCTTCTCTGCTGGCCTAAACACAATCAGAATCACTGACTTGCATTTTAATATATTTATTTTCATGAATATGTAATAAACTACTCCCAAATGTCTATTCTCTTCATTTAAGTATTCCCAAATGTTTATTATCTTCATTTCATAGCTTTTCTCTCGTTTGCGCTGCTTCCAGTAGCGTATGTTCATGTTAGAGCTTTTATCCAATCATATTTCCTCCATCAAGTGTTGCCATGTCAAAGAAATCTGCCTTGAGGCCTTTCAGAATCAACAGTGCTGGCGCTCGGAACTTAAAATCAATGGCCACGAAGCTTCCTTTAACCTTTAAGCATTTTCCCGTCCTTTGATTGGATGGCCAGAGAGCGTAAGAAGTAGCTAAACCGCATTCGTAACGACCTTCCCAAGCTAAAATATTTCCGTTATTTAATAGTTTTTTTCAACCCACAATGGCTGAAGCAGGAGGGGAAATTAACTCGGTCGCAGATATGATTTTCACGCCATTTTCAAGACGGACTTTTCAAGAAAAGCTGGACATGGTAAGAAGAGCTCGGCCAACACCGCAGCTAGCGAGCCTGTCCCGGCAGGGGAAGGGATTTGCCCGCCACCTTCAAATCACCAACTACGAGCGGTACAGGTACCCTTGGCTGGCAGCCTCCAAGGAACACTGCACATTGTATTGCTGGGAGTGTCTGTTATTTGCAACGGATGGACTCGGTGTTTGGAGCCACATGGGGTTTGCACACTTGAGTTGTATGACCGAGGCAGCGACGAGACACCAAAGCACGGCCGGACACCTACACGCGACGGTGCTTTTGAAAACGTTCGGGGAAACCCGAGTGGACCAGCGGCTCAACGAGCAAGGGCGCCGGGGAACGCAACTCAGCGACGAAAAGGTGAAGAAAAATAGGGAAATATTGAAAGGACCGATACTTTTGGGTAAACGAGAACTTTCATTTCGGGGACATGATGTTATGATGGTGCACCTGTCATGTCATCTGGACTAAATGGAGTGCAGGCTAAAGTTAAGGAGAGGGCAGCTATGGCCTTATTCATACACTGCTATGCACATAAACTCAGTTTAGTACTGACTCAAGGGGCCTCAAGGCTTTATTTTTGTCATTTTGTCGTCATATCAGGTTAATATTGATGCTTCTGCTATGTATGTATGTGGCGCAGCACTGACTGCAGTGAAAGGAAACCTGTTTGAATTGTGTTAATTAGGTTTCTTGCTTTATCAATAGCATTCATTCTTGCTATATAAAATACCTGTCTGTGATGCAACGTCCTGTTCTACTGCGTTTCTGTATAATATTGATGGTGTCTGTAAGCATGGTGTCATAATGATGGTATTAAGAGAGATATTATATATATATATATTTATATATATATGCAAAAAATATATACACACACACATATATAAAAATATATGCCATTACTGTGCAATAGTCCTCTAGGAATAATAAAAAAAAATTCACTATAGTCTCACAATAATCTCACAATTTGTGGTCAGGTCACGCACAGAAACCATAATATTTCCATATATGCAACTTTCAGTTCCTATACTCATCAATGGTATTAAAAATACTTGGTCAGCCATGTTGCTTGGGGGCTGCGAGCTTCCGAAGCTGCAAGGCGGCAGCTTCCACCGTACACATCCCCGACTCAGCCTATTTATATATATATATATATATAAATTTGCATAGTTTCAGCTGCCATTTAGTACCTGCCTATATATATATATAAATTTGCATAGTTTCAGCTGCCATTTAGTACCTGCATATTTTGACCAAGGATTGTGTGGTTGGTGCACAAAATGTGTGCAGGTTGGCAGGTCTGCAGTGTGGATGCATAGAGACACCTCGCTGGTGTTAAAACACTGTGGGTGTTAATTTAACACTAGCGATTTGCTGTTAAAGAGGACCTATTAATATAGGTCTCTGAGGTCTCCAAAACATGTCTTTTTCTTAAGCTTTTTGCTGAAATGACCACTCAGATGATGCACTTGAGCCATTCTAACACACCTCTAAATCCATCCTGTTCCTGACGCTTTGTTTCAGTGGGAGGAGCCACCTTCCCAAGGCCCTGAGTTTTGGGAGCCAATCGGGTTCGAGCTTCACTTCCATGTCCTGTTGTTTTACCCCGTAAACTGTCACCGATTTCACCTTATCGGTCCACTAAAATCTGTTTGTGGAAAAAATTTGAAGCAAAAAAATCAGCAATCCAGTCACTGGAACACCGTGCGCATGGATTTATTGTTTCATGCATCCGTAGAAAAATAAAATCACCAACCAAAAACCCAATTAATACATTAAGTAAAAAACCACACTATTTTTATTGTTTTTTTTGAAGAAACGCAGAGCAGATCGCTGGTCACGGCCTCCAGTCTATCTATCCCATACCTTTTTTTTTCTTTAAGGAAACAGACAGCCAAAGTATTTTTCAAATACTTGCATTTCCATCGTCTGCAGTTCCTTCCCAGACAGTTGGTGTCTCTCCTCTTCCTCTTAAAGGATTTGTGTGCTGAGTTACTCAGATGGGGGAGCGGTTGTAAATCTATTCTCTAATGTGTCTCAATGCTATGTAGTACTGAGACACAAAAACAGACCGCTCACAAAAAACAGACTGGGTTGTCTCATTTCACAGCGCGTGTGCGTTAGCAGAACCATCAGAGACCCAAGTGTATGTGCACAAGCACTGAAAAAGTGAGTCCCCTTTAAATCAAACCTGCCCCGAGGCCGGTTTATCTTTTGATGGATGGACGTGGGCCCCCAGGTCGACCTGGACACCAGAGAAAATGGACGAGGACTTTCAAGCCTGGAACTACTCATCGTAAATTAAGCCACGACTCAGAAAGGCATTTTAATCCTGGATGACTGAAAACAAGACTCAAATGATTTCTGATGCAGCACAGGTGACGTTGAGGCGCACTACGTGTGTTGCTATGATGTACACCGCCGTGTTTTTATCCTTGTTTTAAGATGACGGCACTGTGGCGTGGCTACATTGGAAGCCGGGTAATTCATCAAACCCGGCCCTTTGTATCTTTAATCAAACAGAGAATAACATTTGAAATTGTTTGTTGCTTTGTTTCCTTTTGTGTTTGTTTGCCTGCGATCTGTAGGGTGTGTTTTTCACACCCTGTGATTAGACGTGATCACCCCCTTGGGTTTCCTCAATCGGAGTGTTGCGGCAGCACACGAGAGAGAGAGAGAGAGAGGGAGAGGGAGAGAGGGGGGGGGGGGGGGGGAGAGAGAGCGATCAAGGGAGAGGCACTCGCACAGAACGTTGAGTGTCTCAGGTTGCCCTCCCATTTGTTCTCCTAGTGGCGCAAGCCATTCTATTCCCCGGGCTCATTATGATGGGAACAAAGTGAACTGCAGCAGATAGAGAGAGAGAGAGACGAAGGGGGGGGAGAGAGAGAGAGAGAGAGAGAGAGAGAGAGCGAGAGAGAGAGGTATGAGGAGTTCAGACAGGGAGCCGAGTACAAGAGACTGGTGTGACCAATCGGGTGTTGAGGACGATGCAGAACTGCTTTAAACTGCAGTGTGTCTAATGGCCACAAGACGCCGCTTCAGGACACCTCCTACTCGATGGAAGTCCACGGAAAAGGAAGTTCAAATCTAAATGAAGCAACACCAACCCGCCGCCCAAATCTATAAAGCTCTGCCTCCACCCGGCCAAGACGGAGTCTCTTCAGAAACGCCACAGACGCTACATGCATTTCTTTTATGGATGGTATAAAAAGGTGTGTATTTTGTGTAATAGCTTGTAGCTCTATGTCACACAATATCTCTAAAGACGTTATTTCAGCCTTTCATTTTTCACCAAACTGTCCAACCTGAGCTGTCCCTCTAATGTACTCATTCTTAATCCTGTCCATCATTGTCACTCCCGATGAAAAATCTCAACATCCTCAACTCTGCCACCTCCAGTTCAGCCACCTGCCTTTTTGTCAGTGCCACCGCCTCTCAACCGTGCGACATGGCTGGTCTCACTACCGTACTGTAGACCTTCCCCTTCACCAACTCACGGAACCAACTCACCTTGTCACATAAAATTTTTTAAAATAAAATCTACGGCTGCTCAAGGCCTCTTAGAGTCTCTATAACCTCCGACAGGCCAGCCCCAACAACAGTCCTGTCCTGGCTAAATGGAGTCCTGCACTTCGGACAGGCTTTGCTTCTGGTCAGTAGGACTGCAATGGATTCCTGGCATCCAATGCAGCGGCGGCAGTGGACCTTCCATATCAGCTGTAATGACATTAACGCGACAAAGAGGACAAATGTCTTTCAAACCAATGAAAAAAATTATACACTCTGCTGTGTCGTCCTCCGTAATCCTTTGTGACGCCGCATATCAGTGTTTCCTCTAAAATTTGAGATTATAATAAACACTGAAAAGGCTTCTTATTATCAAAAACTCAAAACGTGTAGTCCGAATGTTTTAGCAATAATGATTATACATAAGCATTATATAATGAATATATACAAAATTACATACATGCATGAATCACAGCACTCTATAGTAATCACTATAATAATTCCAGTGTTCACACCCATTGACAATTTATTCACAATCAGTTGTAGGGAAAGAGGCAGAAATTTAGTTTAGTTTAGCTCTCCTCAAATTGACCGCTGCAGCCAACACGCTTCAAAATGCACAACTTCTACTTTGAAGACGAGCTGTCTCTGATTCCGGCTCTCGACTTTCTTGTTCCATTTTAATTGTACAACTTGGATAATGAAACAAGCTGATGCTTTGGCGCGCTGAATTACGCTGTACGTCTTCATTCAATGCAACAATAACACAGGCAAAGCGTTAACAGCATTTAGGCAGCATCGCCTGTCGAAGCACAAGCTCACATGCTTACTATTCTTCATGCACGGACCCAATCATTTTGTATACTTTGATATATTTGACTATTTCTGTTTTGTATTGCTCAGACATTGTGTATATTTGCTTTTTTTTATTTCTATTTTTTATTTTGTTACTGTACTTTCTGTTTTATGATAACTTGTATTATTATTATTATTATTATTATTATCATCATGATTATTATTATTATGATTTATTTTCAGACGATTAAGCTTTTGTTTCTAATCATGCGAATGCTTATCTGTAAAAACACACCAATTTTCCCCGTGACAAATTCCTTGTATACGTAAATGCGTTAGTATTCTAAGTATACCTAGTATACACTTTATGTCCTCACAATTAATGGAATTAGAATAACTGAGGTTCGAGAGAAGAGACCACACCCCAACCACACCTGCTACCAATTGACACTTTGCATAAATACCTGACAGTTCCACCTGACATTTAGTTGTTCCGCTTTTCACTTCACAACATATATTCACCACCTTCCTGAACCCCCAGCAATGGACGCACTCCTCAATCTAAACTCCTCATCTGATGAGGATTTATTCAGTATTCCATCAGATCACCCTCCTGATGAAGATACACCATTGATACAAAGACCAGGTTCACGGCGCCGCTCAATCCTGACCATTTTCAGGTCGAGACCACCGCCTACCCTCTCCAGACTCCATCTCTCAGCCAGAAGACATCCATCTGTACACAGACACTGTCCCATCTCTAGGTTTTGGAGGTTGCTACGGCATGAGATGGTTTTCATCCAAATGGCCCCAGGGATTCCCCGACCTTCATCTTGAATGCAGCCCCTATTCCCGGTTGTCATAATTCCATCGCCGACCCTCCTTCTCGCTTCATGTTTTAGAAGTTCAGGCGGATGGCCCCAGACTCCGATATCAAACCCCACCGCTTCCATATTTCTGTTCCGACTTGACTCCTACATTGACCCTTTTCCATCCCATTTCAATTTCATTCATTTCAGACATTCCTTTAATTCTCCTCCCTCCGACCGTCTCTTCACCGATGAAACGGGAAGCATTGTCACTGATTTCCAGTTCCATTCACTCAAGAGACTTTGTAATCAAGTCTTCCATCTCACCCGAACTGTATCCCGGCCACTGTCTTGGCTTCAGTGCAGCTTTATCTGCTTCCCGCCAGGGTCTTTCAGACCACACCATCCAGATCCTAGGACGCTGGTCCTCTCAAGCTTACCACAGACACATCTGTTCTAACCTCCAGAACCTCCAACAAGCCCACTCAAGCCTCAGCTGTTATTAGGGGTATTTTGGGGATCTGAAGGCATGGCTGAGGCGTGACGCCCTGAAGCCTCCTTGTGGTCCATTCTTCACCAGTTCGCAGGTCACACATCATCCCTTCATTATCATCATCATCAGCAGCATCACTTTGACTTTATCTTTGTTCCATCAAATACATATTTCTTGCTGCCCATCCTCAATTAAACGAACAAACTCAGTCTTTTCGTTGTGATGTGGTCTCTAACTTGTGAAATGTACTAAAGCTGTGTTGAATTTAAACTACTTAAAAGTTGTACTTAAGATGTGCTTCAAAATAAAAGCAAATATAAATATGACATATACTTTAAATTAGTGCATAAGGTAAATACAAATGACAAAAAAATGCACTTCAACTACACTAACAAAAAAATACAAATGGGTAGAATTATACTTTAAAATACTTTATATACTAAAAATATATTTTTAGTGTGGATGAATAAACTGTGATAAGGCTGGGGCAGATTTTTGTGGAGACTTGTTTGTCATGATTAATTTAAATTCATTTGTTTTGTCGGATATAATTTTACCTTTGCATGTGGGACACTTGCTTTTTAGTGCTTGGTAAAATAGAGGATACATTGACGAATCTATTACAATATAAGGTTGTTTACTCACAGTGTAAACAGCTGGAGGGGCTACTTTTAAAATTAGCAACAAAATGAACTAATCAGTAGAGTGCTGCAGGGATGACATATTTTTGAGGCCAACCCGGAAGTCAGCGTCACCCTGGTTCCCTCGACAAAATGCCAATGGGATTTTACCATTGGATATTGTATAATTGCAGGAAATAAGCCCTGTGGCAAACAAAAGTTTATGATACGTTTTGTTCACCAAGATAGTCTCCAAAAATGAACACCACTTTTATGATTTTTGAAGTGTAAATGCAATCGCCAGAAGTAAACATCTAACGTAAGGCAATAAAGGAAATACACCCCGGTAACATGGCTTCAACGTCACCCCCACTAAGCTTTCAACTTGGAATATGATTTTGCACGTTTACCTCTTCCACAAAAGCCCGGAGAGTTTGAGTTACAATAGTTTGCAAGAGCGCGAGTTTAAACACAACTCGAGGCTGTAAAGGCGGACTAGTGAGTAGATTACTTATTGTGCCTCAGTGTTAGTGTCCGGCGTGACAACATTTAATGTTCCCGACAGCATCTGTAGTGTCGTTTAGCCACTTGTTAAAAACCTGAAGTATTTTAGGTCATAGAACAAAGCATGTTGATCTCTTAAGCTTGTGTTAACCACAGACCTTATTTCAGGCATCTAACCAAAAAACCCATTCAAAAAACCCATTGAATTCAGGACAAGGGAACCGGAAGTGCCAAAGAACTCATTTCAAGGTTTCAGGACTCCTTCCTGCACCACTCTATGCAGGAGTAGCAAATAACAGTAACGAGACCCAAGGGTGAAATCTAGTGGATAAACTAAACTACAGGGACACGCTCATACACATATTTACACATACCAATAAAATGCAAAATGCGTACACACCACACAGTTATATGTTGGGTATTTCTAAAACGTTCACGGTAGAATCAATTACATAATAATCAATTAACTTTCTTGAATACATTGAAATTCTTTGGTTTTAAAAAAAAAATGCTGAACAAAAAAAACTATAAATAGATAAACAAATTAATTAACCAATTAATTAATTAATAGATAGATACACACATACGTACATACATACTATAGATAGATGGATGAAGAGGCTCTGTGGAGCTAGAGAGAGATTTGCTCCACAGATAGATAGATAGATAGATAGATAGATAGATAGATAGAT